>NC_090929.1:171151732-171454762 GCF_040938575.1 Ambystoma mexicanum
TATTAATAACAATACGAATTATAGTTATGCTCCTAATAGTATTTATAACACTAATCACACTGATGTTTCAAAATGTTAAAAAAACTGTACTCACCACTTCCTTGGCTTGATGAAGGCTGTCCCAGGCCAAGGACACATCTGGGGAAATATGGACAGCAGGTAAAACATACTAGTTGTGCTGCCCCTAACCCTCCCCCAAGTATGAATTAAATAAACCTGCATTGAAGTGCACACATCACAGTGTAGAATACATTTCCTTCAGCATAAGCCATAAAGGGCGACAACATTGACTCCAGACTTAATTCTGTCTTTCCGCAGCCCCTTGTTCAAGCTGCAAACCCAAGCCATCATAGCTACTGGGATTTTGGATGCGAGACAAGTTTATTTATAAATTAACCTTAGAAAATGAAACAAACATTATGAAGCAACATTTACCAGGATTCCATAACGTGAATCGAGTTTTACTAAATGCCTCACACGTAGGGCTGTAAAAATGCAAAAGGAAGCCCAGCTATTAAATGAATCTGGATTGGTCAAGCTTAATCACGTGGGGCAGAACCGACTCTAGTCTGGAAGCTAGCTTGTGTGTGAATATTTAGCATTGGCAATTTCAATAACTAAGGGGTCAATGATCTGCTCAATGTGTATATAGCGGGTCTGAGTTAAGGCACATCTGTAATCATTGCATCTAAGAATGACCCCCCCACACCACTGCTAGAAACTGATTAAATAGATAGAGCCGCCTGGGACAGCCTTCTATCTCCTGGGTCACAGTGGCTGCCCAGGGGATAGGACTCTGTAAGCAAGTCACTGATCCTCCTGCTGACCACAAGGTAAGGCGCAATATTGATATATTTAAGCACCGGGCTGATTGAGTGTTATGGTTGGTGGATCTTAATTGTGTGCTCTATAAGGAGATGGGTACTCGGAGTGTGAATGTGCGGCCCTTGGGTACAGTGTCCAGGACACTGGCTAGAATAACTCCGGTCCTGTGCCTGTGTGATGTGTGGTGATTGAAACACGGGGAGGAGAGAAATGACTGTCATTATTCTGCGGTACTTGGCTCATACTCGCGTACTGACTATGCCTTTGTGGGAGAAGAGAAGCTGGAATTGATTGAGACTGCAGACTTTCTGGGCAGGTCCCTTTCAAACCATGAATGTCTGCTTTTGGGGATAGTGCGGAGGAGTGGTAGGCCACCTAGAGATTTGATAGTAGTATGCTGTTGGGAACATCATTAAATCCTCCCTGGGGGGGACAGATGCCGCAGTTTATGGAACATAAATGAGGCTCCACCGAGAACAGATCAACGGAATGGGAAGCTCTAAAGGTGCTTATAAGAGGAGTATGTATATCGGTAGGGGTCAGGTGCGTAAAGCACTGTTGGCCATGGTTCCCACCCTTGAACGATCAGTGGCAGCATTGGAAGGAAGAATGGCCAATGGGGACGCGCTGCAGGCTGGCTTGGAAGCTGCCGTGTTGGTTCTGCAGGTGGAGCGGGACAGGCTTAACAGTTCTGATTATGTTGGTTATGTATCGAGACAACGATCGGAAGGGGACAAATCGGTTAGGTTCTTGGCTGGGTTGGTTTAGACAGAAAGGGTTCAGCATCCGTGTGAACCTGTTAAGGATAGCAATGGATAACTAGTTACAGACTGAGATGGCATTAGTGATGTGTTTTGTGGATTTTATAGCGATTTGTATGCTAGGAGGTAGGGCTTTGATGGGGAGCGTGCAGCCTCCTGGCTAAAGGAAGCAGAGTTGCATAGATTGACAGCAGAGCAAAGCAAGCTGTTTGCAGCAGGGAAGGGTTGGCCGCGTCTTGATTCATTCCAACAAGGAGTTTGACTCGGTTAGCTGAGGGTTCCAGTGGATCGTGTTGGATAGGATGGGACTGGAATTGCAGTTTATTGACTGGGTGAGGCTCCTGTATGACGGCTCAATGTCTAGGGTGCAGGTCAATAGGCCCGATTCCAAGCCTTGGCGGTTACACCAAGGGACGTGACAGCGGTGTCCGAAGTCCCCTTTGTTTTCTGCCCTGGCCATACAACCCCTAGCACAAGTGATTTGTACAAGACACTAGGTGGTGGGGATTACAATGGGGCGTAAGGCACAGAATATCCCTGTACGCAGATGATATACTCACCTATGTGCGGGATCCAGTGACCAACCTGGAGCAGGTTTTTGTCATCAGTGGAAGACTTTGGAGCGATATCAGCATTGGTGGTGAATCATGCTAAATCAGCAATCTATACTGTCCCAGAAAGAGCGGGGGATGACGTAGTGCACTTATAGATGCCAATCTCAGATATGTGGACCTTATGGTGAATGCTGACTGGGAATGGGAATACCAGAGGACTATTGATCAGTCTGTTACTGCATTTGGCAAAAAAACTATTAAATGGTAATGGGACGGATGGTTCTGGTTAAGATAACAGCTTTACCGAGACCGTTGTGTGTCCTTCAGATGATGCCGATGCCTATACTAGCGACATGCATCCACACACACTACATAGGATATTGTCCTAAATGCTATGGCACGGGGATTCTCCTATGATCGCCCTGGCCTCCTTGCACAAGCCTGCAGGCCGGGCAGGTACTGGGTTGCCTGATTTCAGGTCTTATTACTGGGCGTCTGTTCTTCCGCACATGGTGGACTGGTTTGTTCACCACCATGAGGATTCGATTACTGAATGGCTCACGGTGGAATGCGCTCTGCAACGGTTGCTAGAACTGATTGGCGGTCTGGCAAGAGAACTTAAGACGCTCCACTCGCCAATAAGCACAATTATGCAGTTCTGGTTGCAGGCAGCGAAACTCCCGGGGCAGCGGCTCCCTTTCCTGCCAGAGATACACCTGACCGGCAGCAGGTGGGCTATGGGTTTGAAGGGAGAGGTAAGGGGTGCATAAGGTGAGTGGGACATGGGGGATTTCTGGGTGACAGCTATAGAAGTGACAGAACTATTACTTTCCAAGAATTTCAGACAGACTATCGGACTGTTCGTTTTCACTTCTTAGACTTCGCCAAGCTGATGACAGGCATGAGAACTATGAAGGAAGACTTCCCTGAGAGACCTCAGGTACACCCCATCAATGTAGGATTTATATAATTGGTGGAAGGTATATTTCTGAGATCTATGCGGCTGATAGAGTGGCGAGGAATGTGGTGGCGGCGAACTTGAAACTGAAGAGTGATGGTGATATGGGAGAGAGGATGTCTGACTGGGCGTGAAGTAGAGTGTTACTGCACGTGGAACAGGTGTCCAGGAATGTGAGGTCCCAGTGGATTCAGTATAAACTGGTGACGTAGGCTCATGTTACACCTGTGACAGTGGCCAAAATGGCGCTGGGCTCTGATCCGTCCTGTTGGAGGTTTTATGAAGGAGTGTTGGCGGAATAGTTTGGTCTGACTGGGACCCGCATGCGGCGGACAGTGCTAGAAGGGTGACTGGATCTTCTCCCTAGTAGAACGGGTAGGCGCAGTAAGATGCTGATTAGGGTCGTTTCACTTGGACTGGAAACACGTGCTGTAGCAATGGCGGTGAAGGCACGGAATGGGCCAACATGTACGGATTGGATGAGAACGGTAAGGCAGTGGGTGAGGGCAGACATGGGCGTGGCCGCTGAGGACGGCATCCATTGGTACAGTGACTGGCATGAAATCTGAGACTTGTTGCAGGTCTCTTCGGACGTGCGCCCCCTTAGCCAGTTGGTTGGGTGATTGGAAATTGTTGGGGGTAGGGGATCGTGGTACGTAGGTTAGGTACACTGGCTGGAAAAGGATATCTAGTGGGTGGGTGTGAAAGGGGGTAATGAATGGAGATTCACAATAAATTCACAATCTTTTCATGTACTTCATTAGTCACAGAAATCAACGTGATCGTTGGACGCTTCCTGTTGGAGTATCCGGGTGTGATTGCACTGCTGATCACTTCTGCTTTCGACGTAAATTGAAAACATTATTATTTTAATGGCTCTTCACCGTGTCTATGTTTCTGCTAGCTGCCAATAGCGTCACGATGCCTTCGGCGTACGCGCGCTCAATAAATTCCTCTAACATAACTTAACATAGCCTGTGGGCAAGTGGTAACTGGTCAATGAGACGTCAGATTTGGCAAAAGCAACATGAATAGGTCTGATGCACACGAATGTGTTACCTTTTGCTTTTCTTCATTAAATGTTCTTTGCTAGGATTATGGCTTCCTGTGTTGCATGCAATGTTTATATGGGGCGTGATCGTTCATATATGTAAGAAGATCAGAGCGTCAGGAGAGATTCTTGACATGTGAGACGAGTGAGAGCTTGGGCTGCCTGACAAATATGGTGGCGCTGTTAAAAAGTGCCGGTAACAGGTTTACTTACGGCCATATTTACCACCGCGCCATATTCCAAGTGTGGAAGATATTTGGAGGAAACTTGACTTGAGGGTTTCCTGTAGAAAAATGTAAAATGTACCACTGGCTGAATTACCGCAGACGGTATATCCTACAAACCCCCAGTAGAATTCAATGGGACTACTTAATGGGGAATAAAATCACTACTCTGCCACTCGTAAAATGGCGGATTTACTGCTAGCATGAGAGGTTGTAGCGGTTTACTTATAATGGGGCCCAATGTGTTTGTTGTCACACCGATTTTGGTGTTGCAACATGCGAGATAGAATTGGTGTATACCATCCTACCTCATAGCTAAACTTTGCGGTGGTGCCAGTAATCCAGTGTTGCATAAATGATTGTAAAATGTGCATTTCTTGTCAATATATTGTGACTAAGAGGGCGGGACTCAAGAATAGTATTAACACACACAAAAGATTGTGTAAAGGTACATTAGAACCTCTGCCTTTCAATTCTGATCCCTAAATGCAGCGTCATGAAGAAAGTGAACTATTTGCTCCACTGTAGGATGAAAACAAGATTTTTGCTTAATCTGAAATGTTATTGTTTTCATTTGTCCGTGCTGGGGTCATTTCTGTTTTGTTTTAGTGCTTTGGTATTGTGTGTACCTAGCTCTTAGGAGCAGGGTTGTGCATTGCAAAGGATGCCTGGCAGCAGGAACATCTCACAGTCCTGCTGCAGGATAGTGTGGTGCCTGGGGTCCACCCGAGGCGGCATTACAGAGATGTTCCTGTTATTTAGGACAGGCATGCACGTGGACAGTGCTATTGGACGCACTATGTTACATGTGAATGTATTTACAATATGAGGCATAGACACGTGAGTTGGCCCAGGTTTCCAAAGTCACCCACTTATCCCCATCTTAAAGTGAGGAGCCTGCATCCCACCTTCACATCTGGATGTTCTACGGTGCTCATATTATTTCTAAAATCCCTTTACACCCTGTGAAGCCTGAACACAAAGCAGTACATGTAACTGTGCCTAGGTGACACATGCATGTACTAAGACCTCGGTAAATTACTAACACCCTAAACCTATGCCAATCAGTGAGGCTTGGGGGAGTTTCCTAGGAATAGGGCTGGGACCCAGTTGGCAGACGTTGATGGATCCGAAAGAAAATGTGTGTGTTCACTGCCCCCGCGTCCCCCTAAATATGTTGGAATCTGTGACTGAATTTCCTCGGCTGCTGCAAGCACCAGGTGGGTTCCCAATCCACTTACCGTCCAAACGCCTTGATTTGTCACTCGACCACCTGTACCGACACACATCGGAAGACATGTTCTGGGGTTCTTATTCGGAAGCTTGCAGCGACCCCTGAAAAGAAAAGAGACTCATTTCTGACAATGACTATTGATTCAAACAGGAAATTGAACCGGCGAATAACAAATAAATCAATTTATGTGAGTTTGCATACAATTGGAAAGAACTCCTGGGGCCAGATTACAGAAGCTTTGCACCGGTGCAAGTGCAGAAATTGCACGGTATTAGCACTAAGGCAAAGTTTGCCCCATTTTTAAAAACACTTGGAAATACCATTGCACCATGACAAGCGCATTTTGTCATGTTATAAGCATTAGGGCAATCATTGCCCTAGTGCAAAAAAGATACATTTTCACTGTATTTTTGCACGAGGGCAAAGTTTGCACTAGTGCTAATACGGAATGCTATTAGCACTAGTGCAAACTTTGCCCGGTGCAAATATGCATTGAAAATGTATCTTTTTCGCACTAAGGCAATGTTTGCCCTAATACTTATATCATGCCAAACTGCAGTTGTCATGGTGCAATTTTATTTATATTTTCAAGTGTTTTTAGAAAGAGGGCAAACTTTGCTCTAGTGCAAATACCATGCACACTTTGCACTTGCACCGGTGCAACGTTTCTGTAATCTGGCCCCAGATTTCTTAAGGGTTTCTGAACTTTTGTAATTGCCAGGCCTGGATTCAAAGACATTTTATTATTTCTCTCACAACTTCATGGCCACAACTTTACTTGAACACGTAGGAGAACCCACAAAGCAACTCAGGGCGCACCACGTTTCTGACACACAGCCTCACAAGTATAGTCATGAATGCTACAACCCCGACTACATCACACTGAATTCACAGAAATCCCCATGTCTGCTTTCTGCCAGCCAATGAGCTACTGACAAATAACGCACAAAAGAGCAAATATGGCACGAAAGCCTGCCTACTCTGTGCCAACCACCTAAACTCCCCTCCCACTTGAAGTGTGTGGTAAACTGCACGCTATTTCCCCCTACTTACCTCTCTAAGCTCTACCTAAACCGATAGAACTGTGCATTGCCCACACAGACCCACTGCAGCGCCGAGAAGCCATAACACTGGAGAATGTAGTGCTATATTCAAATGTCCTACATAAAATTATATTTGCGAAGTATTGTTTCTCACTCAGCGCTTTGACCCGAATGGAAGGAAAGAGCACACAAGGAGGGGAAGGTGAACTTGGAGAGAGAGCACGTCAAATCACAGTTCTGTACAATCTTTACTGGACCCCTGCTAAAATGTGTGCTAGAGGGTTGGTTGACTCCGGTGCCTTTTGGGGTTGTGGCCAAAGGTGGGCTCCTTCGAGCGCATGATATGGGAGTGCTCCAAAGTGAGGTTATTCTGGCAGGAAGTCACCGAGACTGTGAGCCGGCTCTTGCTGTCGAACCTTGATTTAGATTTTCAAACTGTAATTTCAGGGGGGGGGGGGGTGATCTTTTGAGGGATCTGACCTATGCACAAAGGTGTTCTTTTTTTAGAGCTGACCTTTTCGCTAAGAAAATCATACTGAGGGACTGGAAGAGTGTTGTTTTTCCCTCTGGGTCAGACTTGGGCAGAGGACCTGCCCAAAATGTCACCGTTGGAGAGGCTTATTCTAGAACATGAACGTGTATGAGGGAATTTCAGGGAGGTTTTTGAAACTGGTGTAACTTACTATGATCTGTGCTCCATTTACCTGGCCGGTTTGTTTTGTTTTATTGTAAATCCGTTAATAAATATGTGAATACAAAAAAGAAAAATGAGCATTTTTACCACCTCAAAAGGCACTAAAACTTTGACGGCATGAATGTGCTGCTATGACGCTCATTCAGCCCCTGTGTTTTTTGCGGCACTTTTTGCCGAACATTTTTTGACGAAAAAAAAGAGAAAAATATGGGTCGGTGGGAAGGAAGGGCATATAAGGGGTAGGGTGGAGTGGTGTATAGGGATAAATAATAGGGGAGTGAGGTTTGGGGGAATCCCCCCAAATAAAATGAAAACATTCGATGATGTTTTTCAGCAAAAGAATGTCGGCAAAAAGTGCAGCGAAACAAACTGATTGAAGAATGAACATAGAACCGAATGTGCCTGCACGGTCACCCCTCCCGCTTCTTCTGCTCCATTCCCTTCCTGCAGCAGTCCTTCCTCTGCTCAGCTTCAGTCCTTTATATTAAAAGAGTTCAGATCAATCCTAGATCATTAGTTACAGACTTCACTGAGAGGAATGGGATTGCTGTTCCTACTTTCCGAACACACCATCCTTTCATGTGGGGGGAGAAAGCCACCGGGGACCGGGCTGTTCCGGCCGCTACCTGATGTGCCTCCCAGAGGGTGGATGAGGTGGGATAAGTCTGGCTCGCTGTGCCCCCAGAGACACTGCAATGCCCCAATGTGTATCCTACTGTGGAATTTCGTTACATCTCTGAGGGTGCCATGCAAAACAATGTCCAAGACCAAAACCCAGAAAAGCTTGCATGCACGCATAAGGAACCACAGTTTGGTCAACCCGTGGAGATGACGAGCTCCAAAGAAACTCCCAAAAATAGTTACCATTTGGGGAGCGAGCAAACACCACCATGCAGACCTGGACTGCTGAAGTGCCCGATGCAAACAGGGTCCCAGCAGAGCAAAGAAGATGGAGAGAAACCCAGAGCTGCTCCCTGATTCAAGGAGAAATCCAAAATGGTGCTGCTTGCCATGGGCCCATTTAAAACTTGCGGTCAAACAGCCCAAATGACCCAGAGGTAATAAACCAATACTGAGACTGCACTAATAACAGCGGTGATAGAGCCAATCATGCATTGCCCAATTGGCTACTAAGAATTTCGAACATCACTTACGAGACTGTGAGGAATTTGATCATCCGCATGAGGAGTGTGCGCTAGCCTGGGCCTTTTAGATTTTTTGAAAAATGAATGATCAACCTCTGAAAATGTGTGAGGCCATTGCACATACATTTTGCCTGCTCAATGCACGAAAAGCATAGACCCCTGTCATGTTCAGCTGGAATGTGACAGCCACGGGTACACCAAAAGCATCTCTGAACCGGGAAGGCAACACCTTCCTCCGGCCATGGGCAGCCTAGTTAAAATATCAAAGGCTCCATGGATTTGCCTTCCTATTGTCTCAACTGCTGGTGGCAGCGTATACTGATGAAAGTTAATTGAGGCAAGCCTGCGAATGCGTCTTGTTTGCAGAACAGACAACAAGAAGTCAGGGCTAACACTTCTTTGATATGATATGTGTCAACTTGAAGCTAGTTCCCACCCCTCTGTATGAAGGACAGTGAATGGCATGTCTGGGTCCACTATTTACCGTAACTATTGGCTTATTGCAAATGGCCCTGCCTTATGAAGTTTATACAAAAGTTTGTGGCCTTGCGATTGCAAGCCTTGCTGGGTCTCTGCCAATCTGGTTTCCGTCTTTGTCTGGGTGCTGATCTCTGCTTTATTTTCTAAAGGCTTGCCTGGCAGGGAACAGTGCCTCGCCTTTTCAGACTTAACAGTGGCGCTGCCCCTTGCCAGCTGGGGAGGGGCAGCATCACCATTAAGGCTAAGAAGGTTAGGCCTCTGGAAACAGAGGCAATTTTTTTAAAATCCTGAAGATCCCGCTCATTCGCGAGAGCTTCAGTATTTTGAAAAAAAAGGCCTCTGCTTCCAGCGGCCTCACGTTTCTCTCCATAATGCTGCGTCAGCCCACGGGCATCACTTGCTTGAAGGGATGCCTCGCAGGTGCAGCGCCACCATTATGGCATTTCTTTCTGAAGTCTGAAGCTCTCGCACACGAGCGAGAGATTCAGGCTTTAGAAAATAACCCTTGTCCTCTAGTGGCCTCACAAAGAGATTTCAGCGCCTGCCCGGGCTCGGCCCGGCTAGCCCCGGCCCACTTAAAGGCCCGACTAAACTCCTTCTGAGTGCGGGGCGAGAGACTCCGAGGAAATGTAAGTTCTTGTTTGATAGTCTTGTGATTGCTGCCAGTGAGTGGCCGGTTTGGGGAAGCTGGAACATTTCCCCAGCATGCCTCTGAAAGCCCAATATGACTCGGGCAGAGGAATTTGCATATTAACAAGGCACACACCATGCTCTGAAGCGACGCAGTGCTGTACAGGTAAAAACCTTGATCATGCGTTACATTATCATGAAATTGAAGGTGCTACCGGATCAATAGAGTGTGAAAAGCAGGGCGGCTTGAATCATATGGCCGGAGCGCATTAGATGTGTATCCCCTCCACCCTACGTTTAGTCTTTGTTCATTCAACCTGCAACTTTGACACGTGTTTTAGCTTAAAGACAGTGCATTCAGCCGCCCTTGTACTGACATTCTGTGACATTGTGTAATGCCTTGGTGAAATGAGTATTGTCCAATGCCATTGAGATTAATTCGGTGCAGGATGGTTTGATGAAAGCTTGGTTTCCATGGCTCCACTGGATACATGATGGGCACTGGCTGATGCACTGCAAAATCTCCTGGACAGTCAGAAAAACTGTCTGGAAGGTTTAGGATTAATCTTAACCTCTGGCATTGCTCTGGGCAACCCACCAGACCATCGTCCTTCGCTTGTTAAGCCATTACAAAAGGGGAAAACCCATATGCAAAGCAAGCTTGGATCCACCCCAAAAGGGGCAGGTCAGCCGGAACTGCTAGCTCACATGACTTCTGCACAAGACCACAAGCATTCTGACCTGTAACTTGCTAAGTACTAAAGTATTTCTGGGTGTGGATAGAGGTGGGTGAACCAGAGTATTCCTGAGTACAGTCGAGCAAGAGCCGAGCTAGAGGGTCAGTCTTGCGACTAAGAGCCACACACTGTGCCGAGTTGACAAAACACCCATGAAACCCTGACTGGACAATCCCAAATACATACAATCTATACTTAGAGCCCGATTCGTGGATTTTTTTGGACGGCTCAAAGTGACTTTGCACTGCTGACCCAAACCCTAATTCATGGAACTGTGCAAAGTGTATTTTTGCAGTGCAAAGTCAATGCAAAGTTAATTTTTGCACTGCAAAAACACACATTGCCCAGTTTCATGAATCAGGCTTTGTGTCGCCAGTGCAAAGTCATTTTTCAACACTGCAAAGTCACTTTGAACCGTGCAAATAATTCCATGAATCGCCTCCAGCCTCCCCACCCTCCACAACACAAAGCCCATACCTGATATCCTGCCTCCCGAGCGAGGGACGACATAAGGTGATTTCAACTTGTTCAGTTGTGATGGGCCCCAAGCCTCACAGACCCCCTGAGCAGCTGCCATCATATTGGCAGTCGTATGACAGGGCAAAATAATGATTTAATTCAGAACATCAATGTCTTTGCAGCGCACCTTACAGACTGCCTTGGTTGCTTGGTTACCTCAGGTCATCACCTCCCTCGGGCCTCTTGCAGTATCCACCAGTGTTCTTATCGCCTCTTTGACCTTTTAGTTTGGTTACGACTACATTGGCTGTTTCCTGTCAAAGAGCGTTTATTCACTTTGAAGTCGACATTTATGGTTTCACCTCCCCTCTTGTTGCTTGCTCCTTGCTAATAGGCAAGGCTCCTTGCTTACACATCTGTAGCCAGACTTTCGCTACTCCCACAACACCCATGCTAGGTGCCCCTCTCACCCCCATCCCGCCACAGCACAAAATCCAGACCTGGCGCCCTGCCTCACCACACCTGTCAACCTGCCTTCTCAGCAACAGCTTATTAATGTAGGGCTTTAGAGAGCATACAAATCACTCTGCTAAGCAAAAGGGGTACGAGTGCCGCATTGCCTTCCTCTATCCTAGATAGAGCATTGGAAGGAGCAGCATGAAAAATGATGTCAGCCAAAAATATATCCTCTGGGTTTTGCAACTGTACTCTCAAGACTGAAAGGCATACAATAACACACAAAAACTATGTGACATCACCTGCTTGTAGACATTGTATTACAAAAGGGTGCACCTTGTTATATATCGGAAGAAAAATGGGAAGCGTCAGGAAAGTGGACTTTTCTGCGTGTCAAACTAGCAGATCTCATGGAAACAAACTGGACAGTTTAAAAAGTGGGACTTTATTTGGTTTTAACTTAGTTCATTTGTTTTGAAATAAAGCACAGATTTGGTGGTTACCTGCAGCCGTGCGGTGGAGGCCTTTCAGGAGAAAATATGGCCATCCAATATTTATCTCCTAACATTCACACTCGGAGGGCGTTTTGGGGGCAAGGGCCCATTCTCTTCCCACTGCTGCTCCTACATTTCAATGCATTGCTGGCAACAATGAAAGGTGCAAAATTATCTGCTAGACCCCTCCTCTGCGCGACAACATGGCGGCCATCGGGGCTGCGAGCGCCCAACAGGCAGTTGCAGCCCACCGTGGCAAAGCCCTTCTTTTTTTAAATTACTTTTCTTCCGGTGTTGAGCTGGCGGGGCTCAGCTTGGATTTTAGGGGCTAGCGCCTCAAAACTCGAGTTGAACTGGAAACAGTCGTGTGGGCCGAGCTGGCCAGAGCCGCACCGGGCATCCACCTCGTGCTGCGAGAGACTTGCGCATAACAAAATAATGCACCACTATGATATTAGATGTAAGGGAGGAAACTCCATCACACATTTATCGGAAACTCCTTATTTAAAGAGCATAACTTGTAGCATTCAGTTTAATCACTGCTTATATGAACACTATTAACTACCTAGTTCATAAATAGCACAACAATTAAAGTACCACTTACAAATACAATTCTTTTGTTACAAAATCAACAGTGGAACAACACACGGACATGCATGTGTAACCAAAGAATGATGGTGAATATATATATATATATATATATATATGTATATATATATATATATATATTTGTGAAAGTGTGTTTGTATGTTCAGGGCTTGCTCCAGCCCCATCACAGTCGGGGGGCTTAAATGTTGGCCAGAGGTCAGCATACCAGTCTGGGGTGTACTGGCGATAGTGACATTTGATCAACGACACCCGTTCGCCCTGCACAGGGGTGGGGCGTGGTCAGGCCCTGTGCTATCAGTATAGACGATTTTTGGAGATTGCCGATTTTGCGATTTTTCAAAAATAGGAAGTTATGACACAATAAAACATACACAAGGCTGAAGCAGACACTCACGTGCATACTCTGGCTACGCCAGGTGGTACCACTAGTATATCAATCAGCGTCAGTCCTTCAGGATGCCATTAAGGAACTTTGTGTCCCGTGCCTATGGTTAAACAATACAGAATGTCAACAATTGTTTAGCCCCCAAGAAACCTCAGGACTAAGGCTATTTCAGGCAGTAGAGAGCAGAGCTATCCCTCTAAAGTGCACGTCATACACCGTCGTACATCGTCAGAACTACTCCCACCCTAAATTGTATGAACTGCCGCTTATAGGCTCAAAGTTAGACAGTAGAGCTATTCCCCCAAAGGCAGAGCCCAGGGGCCAAAAGAAAGTAGAAAATGACCAGGCAACCAAAGGGAGCCCGCACTGGCAAAAGGTATGCCCTCTGTGACTTTTGGAACCAGTTCAAAACTGTGCAAACTATACATCATGCCAACTTATGGGGCAGTTGTAAATGCAAGGGCACAATTCAGCCAATATGTACCCCATAAAGACAGCCTCTTCTCCCCTTCCTCTCTTTTGTAGTGCACATATATGTTATAAGGTGACATAGTACGTTCCTGGCTGCAGGAGAGGCCCCTTTGGGGAACCTTGTGAATATGGTAATCTGGACAGCCCCCCCACCCACCCTTGGAAGGACAGCCCCCCCACCCACCCTTGGAAGGACAGCCCTTAAACTCAGGATGAATAAAGCATGGCTGCTCTTATCCGGGACCCATCATGCAGCTGTGGTGCACAGCTCTGTAAGGAAATGGGCCAGAGTGGCTGCAAGTGAGAGTACAAGGCTGCTGCAGTGTTTTTTGAAAGTCCATAATATACCCCTACCCACCCCCCCTTTGTGCCCCGGCCAGCATGCTACTCTTCACCATCCCGCAGCTGCTGCACCCCCTTTTATGCCTAGGTGCTGCATGTACGTGAAGAATTCGCTGCAGGATTGCAGCAGCACTCTGATACCGCCTCAAAACCTGGTGAGTATTGGCCCTTAGCGATGTGGAGGAGGGGGGCATTTAATTGGGGGCTGTGTCAGAAGAATTTGGGGCTCGTGGGAGTCAGCAGGCTAGACCTCTGGAAAAACAGAGCAGGGATTCTGGACACTGGCTCTAGCCCCGACAGCCTGACGAACGCCTGACAAATGCCTCCTTGCCCTGTGTGACTGCATAAGCTGTCGAACCCTTCGTCTTCCCGTCCCTCCACACTCTCCTCACCTGAGTCTTCAGAATGACCCGAGTTCCGTAGATTCCGCCGGCTCAGGTAGTCCCGTTCTTTTTTAGGTAGCACTTGCCTGTCTCGGTAAGAAGCCACAGTGACTGCTGAATAGACAGCCGTCCTGGGGCCCCTTTACTGGGATCAGACCGGACAAAAGGGAAAAAACCCACACGTGGGAAAAACCCTTAGGATACTTCTGGCAATGAGGTAGGTGAAGATCCAATCTTGTAGACAGTAGGACTGGAAGCAGATCCGAGATCCACAGGGTTGAACACAGGAGGGAAGTCCAAAGCGACCCAATACGAGGTGAAGGAAGCCAATGCAACAACCGGCCCAAGGGAAATAAAGGCGCGGTAAGAAAGAGAGAAATTACAGGAGAGAATACAACAGAAAGAAGAAAAGGGAAAAACTGGAGAACCGCGAGTGAAAGAAGCGGCAAAGAGGAGAAAAAACGCCTGCCGCCGGAGCGGCGAGACTAGGAGGAGGAAGCGAAGAAGTGCCGAGGGTTCGGCAAGGAAGAGGCTGAGAAGGAGAAGAAACTCTATCCCAAGGATAAGGAACGAGCAAGCAGAGATGATCCGCTGCACGCCGAGGCGAGCAGAGGCAACGCTGGGGGAGCGCAAGAATCAGAGCCGCTGGAGCGAGAACCAGCAAAGGGTTGAAACGCAGCGACTGCCGGGCTTGAAGGGCAGATAAACTTCGGGCAGTGCTGCGATTGGCCAATGGATCGATACCAGACACAAAGAAGGGACTAAAACGCCCTACCTGCCTGTTTGCAGCCTCCAACGTGGAAGGAGCAGCCACCCGCGGTAGCGATTGCGGATGACACCCTGTCCCTGGTGGGCAAAGGTTCCAGCAGGCCAATGAGCACAGCAATAGAGAATGCTAGAGTGGGGTATGAGGTGTCTCTCAGCCTGCTAAACAACATACTGAGGAAGGTGAGATGGGTGACAGTGCCACTCAAATCTAAAGCAGCCCTTCACCTGAACCAACAGTGCTTGCCTCCATAGCCCTTAGCGTGTCATTTATGGTAGTTGAATGGAGTTTCCAGGCTGTCCCTTTCCCTCATCTGCCTACTCGCAGATGCGTGTTTTGTTGTGCAGTGGATACAATATGTCTACCTGAGACAGGGAAAGAGAAAGAGAAAGAGAAAGGAGAGAGAGTGAGAAAGAGGAAAGAGAGAGAATAAAGGAGAGCGAGAAAGAGAAAAGAGAGGGAAAATGAGAAAGGGAGAGAGAGAAAGAGAAGGTAGGAGAAAGAGAGAAAAGAGAGAAAGAAGGAGAATGGAAATGAGAGAAAGAGAATGTGAGAGAGTGAGAAAAGAGAGAGAAAGGAAGGAGAATGAGAATGAGAAAGAGAAAAGAGAAAAGAGAGAGGGGGAAAATGAGAGAAAGAGAGAGAAAGAGAAAGAGAAGGTGAAAGAGAGAGAGAGAGAGAGAGACATTGAGATGGGCAGTGACAACGTGAGCTGGTGAATGGGATCAGTCTGCAAGAGGCCAGTGGTAGCAGGGTTGCAGGTTGCTTTGCCTTATAAGGTACACTCCCCATCTTCCCCCAACTCCACTCTAAGATCTCCTACCACCTCATACTACACACAAACCCCCACACAGATGGCCACCACTGGCCAAGCTATTAGCACATCAACACTAACCGAACCACGGCTAAGCGCGCCTAATTACCCATCACATTCTCCCACATCAGCAGCTAACCAGACCAAAAGTCCTATAGACTACCTGATCTTGAGATCTTCCCTACTGATAACATATTCCCAGGTTTCTCAGCGAAAGCCATAGAAATCTAACAGGCCCACAGGAACAGAGCACTTCCGACCTTCGCCCATCAGCACCATTGGTTACAAGTCTGCCTCTATCACTGTCTCACTAAGAACCCTCCCTCCTTTTTTCTTACAGAGCCATATGCAGCGAGGCCACCAATAGTGACAGAAAGGTACTATATAAGGTCACTTTCTTACATTATTTAATAAAACGGATGGACTATAACACTCTGCATAGGGACTAAATACTCTAAACTGAGATTCTTCAACCAGTGGGACTAAAGATTTTTTGTACTATGACACCCATGATCCCTTGCAGTTGACTATGCTGGCTAGGGCTGATGGAAATTGTAGTACAAAACATCTCGAGAGCTAAAGTTTGCAGACCCCCAAAGCCATTCTCAAACTGATCCACGTTTTACCAGACTCTTGTCTATGAGAGGACATCTAAACATTTGTAGGCCTACCAGTAAGAGGAGCAAAGGGTCTCCCTAATACTACTTCAACAATGTCTATAAAGCCTTCCAAAATATGTGTAGTTACTTTCAATTACTATATTATGGTACACAGGGGTTAAAACCTGAGTATGTTAAACATACAGATTACAACCGTAGCAATAATAGTGCAACTGTCTCATGTACTCAAGCAAGCCCAGCCCCATAAATACATTTGAATATGCCTGAAAGACTGCCACTCCCTCAGCTAAAAGATTCAGTATCTCTCCATTAATGGAGTAAGCATTTGAAACGAGTTATAATTAAATACTCGATGAATTGGACACCTGTGTCTCATTTATCCTGGGCCATACTTATTTTTGTGTTTAAAGGTTTTTATTTAAACCGAATCATACAAGGTGAAAAACAAGCAAGTTATATCTTACATCTATCCTAAACGCATAGGAGTAACAATATGAAATGTAACCATCGAAGTATGAGAGATCCTTGCAGAAAATACTTATTCGTTAATCATTAAAAGTTTTCAATTTTTGAGGGAAGGGACATATACATTTATGGACAAGAACATGACCTGACAGAAACAGGTCACAAACAAGAGGTGCGATGAATTTAAGGAGGGGAGGGGTGCGCAACATGTACCAGATGGGTAACTATTAGATCACCTGTGAAAGTGCAAGAAATTCAATAAAAGGTTTCCATTTTAGTTCGTGTTTACGTAGAAACGATACAGAAGAGGCATTACACCTTTCTAGTCTATGAGTATAGTATAATGAATTCCACCACATTTTGAAATTAAGTTTATCTAGATTCTTCCAGTTGGATGAAATTATTCTAATAGCTAGCATAATAAATAAATGAAACAAAAAGCGTGTAGGTGTACATGTAATATCCTGATCAATAGAGCTACCAGCAAAGAGAACTAGAGGACAAAAGTCAACTGAGATGTTGAAATACTTTTGATGATTTTCCAAATATGAAGCCAAAAGGTCGAGACAAATAAACATTCAAGGACCATATGTTTAAAGGATCCAGGAGATTGATGGCAGCTCCAGCAATTGTCATTTTGTGCAAATCCACATCCAACAAGAAGTGAAGGTGTAATAAATACTCTGTGATGAAAATAATACATAGTTTGTAGTATATTAGCTGAAGTAGTGACCTTAGAAATGTGGTTCCAAACTGTAGGCCATTCCAGTTGATTATCCATTAGTATATAATCTCATTGCCAAGCTGAGAAACAATCCTGCAACCTACATGTAGAAATACTTTGTTGAAGAATTTTATAACATGAAGATGCAGATATCTATGACTTGTAGAGGGATTGTAGTCTATCAGTGTTAAGAGCAATAGTTTTGTTGATGAGAGAATCATAATTTTCAACAATAGCATCAATAATGGACAAGACTTGTTGTAGAAATGAGAGTGGAATATTGAATCTATCAACAGGTTCATTAAAGTTAACTGGAATACCCTGAACAAAGAGCTGATCGAGATATTTGATACCCAGACAGAGCCATGACCTCCAAAAATTGATTTTATTCTGATTAAAGGATTAAACCAAATATATAATGAGATGTAATGATGAGATTTGGGGATAGGGGAGAATAAGTACATTCTAAGGTAGCGGGCAGGCAAAATTATACTCGTGTAATTAATAAATCTAGTTTTAGCTTTAATGTTAGCAGCAGCCAGCAAGACTTAGAGGGAATACCATCGCTCTCTCTAGGCACAGCCATTGGGGTACATCATGAGAGCATTCAGGGGTGAACCATAACTGAACTTGCTTCAACACAAAGGCCATATGATAATTCAGAGAAATCTGAAAATCCAACCCCTCCAGCCATCCGTGGTAATTTGAGTTTACCTAGAGATAGTCTATCTTTCTTTTTCCCCCGAAAGAAATTTAGTCAAACATTTATCAATAGATTTAAAGAAAGAAGAGGGAAGAGGAATGGGCAACATAAATAGAAGATATAAAATAATTGGTGAAATCATTATCTTAATAGATTCTAATCTACCCCACCATGACAGGAAAAGAGGGGGCCAGGAATTTGTGACTTCATCTATCCTATAGAGAAGGGAAGCAGTGTTGAGTTTAATAATGTCTTTGATAGAGGAGGAAATATGTACACCAAGGTGTTTAAAGCCATTTGGACACCATTTCATACCGGAGACTAATATTTGGTGTTTGGTAGAATGCACATGAGAGGTAAAATGTCTGACTTGTCTGAATTTAGTTAGTGTCCAGAAACAACCAGGAATTGTGATATGATATCTAAAATATGTGTTAAAGAAGAAGTATTAGGATCTTTGAGTAGCAATAGGACATCATCATCACATGCCCCCAATTTGTAAATCACCACAATTTATACCTCTTATATTTACATTTTGTCTCATTTTTTCTAAGAAGGGTTCAAGGGCTAGGATAAATAAGAGGGGGAGGCAAGGGGCAACCTTGGTGTGTACCTCTAAATAAAGGCAATACATGTCCATTAATGAAAATAGAGGTCTTGGGATTGGAATAAAGAACTTTAATCATTTCTAAGAATGGAGAATCAAGACCATGCTATTTGAGGCCTTCAAACATATAGTTCCATTCGACCCGATCAAAAGCTTTCTCAGCGTCTAGGGCCACCACTGCATATGGGGCTTGGGAGCCACGAATAGTGTCTAAACAGTCTACAACTAATCTTACGTTTGAAGAGGATAACCTACCTGATTCTGTTCAACAAGTTTGGGCATTACCAATAGGAGTCTATTGGCCAAAATGTTTTCAAAGATTTTACAATCAGTTTTGATAAGGGAGATGGGCCTCTAGCTCTGAGGAAGTTTAGGATATTAGCCAGATTTAGGAAATACTATGAGTATAGCCTCTAAAATGAGCACCTAGCCTCACTATCTTGTATGAATTGAGAAAAGAGTTCAATAAGTTTGGGTACCAACATGTCTTTGAAGTGTTCAAGGAAATCGTTTGGAAATCCAACGGGACCAGGGGCTTTGCCTTTCTTGGAGGTCCTTATTAGCTTTATAAATTTCAGCGATGGATATGGGAGCATTAACTAATTGAAGGTTTGTTAACAGATATGAGGAGTGCAGTATATCTTGAAGAAACGTCCAAATTAGCTCTTTATTAGGAGGCACATCACAAGAATATAGTTTCCTATAGAAATCAGAAAAGACTCCGATAATTCCTTTATCTGAGATTGTTCTATTACCTAAGCAATCTTTCATAACTAATTGTAGATTTCCTTTTTTACATTTTTTAGGTACAACGCCAGAGATTTACTCATTCCATTAGAAAGTTGGTACATTTTAGCTTTGCATTTTAAAAGCTTGTCACGGGAGTATTGTGCTACTATTTTATTATATTGAATTCTAAGTTTGATGATGGATTTTAAGAATTTGAACAAGAATATTGAGATTCAAGGGCTTTAAGTTCTTTTAAAATATTCCCCGACTCCTGTTTAAGCACTTTTTTTTATGGCTTCAAAGGAAATTATATGTCCTCAGAGGACCGCCTTGTAGCAGTCCCAGTTGTTAGAGATTGAGGTGTCTTGGCTTAAATTTTCTAAGAAGTAGTGATCATGTTGTTTTATTATGAAGGGGGCAAAAGCTTCATCTTTGAGGAGGGTCGGATTAAATCTCCATCTATTCGAGTTTCTAGGCTTTTGCAGAGAGAATAGCTGTATGTGAACAGGTGCATGATCAGATACAATCAATTTTGGCATCTAAAAGGGAACTAGTTAGGAGTTTAGATATGAAAATATAGTCTAATCTAGACAAAGTTTGGTGAGGGCTAGAGAAAAACGAGAATTCTGAATTGGAAGGATGAGTGATCCGCCAAGTATCAATAAGGCCTAATTCTGAAATAAATTTGGTGAATTTCTTAAGGCATTTAGTTAGATTATAACGAACCTTGGATTTTCTATCCATATATGAGTCCATAATCTCATTACAGTCCCCACAAACAATCAGGTTATTAGGATTAGAGTGGAAAACATGATTTGTAACTTGCACCCAAAAGGGGGGATGATGTGATGTAGGTCCATAGATGATTAGGATTGTAAATTCAGTGGAATCAACTAAGAGTTTTACCATAACCCATCTACCGATATCGTCAGATTAATTTGCTAGTATTTTAAAATTACATTTCTTATTATTTAGGGTTATAACAACATTTTTCTTTCCATTGGCGGCACTTGAAAATATTTGACCAACCCAATGATGCTTAAGTTTAGCCACCTCCACATTGGAAAGGTGGAATTCTTGAATGCAGGCAATGGAGGGTTTAGTTCTGTTGAGATGGGAGATAATTTTCTGCCTTTTAATAGGGTTATGTAACCCTTTAACATTCCACGTTGTTACATTGAATGTATGAGGTTACAACAGTGTAATAAAACTGAAACAAAACTTAGAAATGTAATAGTAATGAGTAACACACAAAATATTATGGAAGTTATATCAACAAACAGCTGAATAGTGCTTTGAAGAAGGTGATAAACATCATGAACTCACTTGACCAGGACACATAAGGAAAGGACACATGAAGGGTGTGGGAGGACCAACAAAATCAACATGGATGACATGAAACTCAGGAAAAAAAACGTCAAAAGCAGTTGTGGCAAGCAAAAAGCGGCCACTCAAACAATGTTGAGTACGAAGAAGAAAACAAAATGGGGTGGAAGAGCCTCTGAAGAAACGGCCAACCTCACACCCCGCTCCGAATAGGTAACGTTATGGTGAAAGTTAGTAGTGATAAAAGAAGAATTGGTAATTACTATCAAGTAGGTAGCCTTGAAGTATCCATATCCTCTCTCCTCTGATTTTTAATGAATTGTTTTAAGGCAATAGGATCATGAAAAATTGATGTGTGGCCATTAAGAGTTACTTTAAGGGTAGCGGATGGATGATGCCGTATTTCGCGTTGAGCTGTTTAAGTGCAGGCCTGAGAGCTAGTAAATCTTTCCTCCTAGCCGCTGTAGCCTTGGATATATCCTGGGTAATGAAAATCCTTCTTCCATTCCACGCAAGTTGTTTTGTTGATTTAGCTTTCTCCAAGATCAGAAGTACATGAATGAAGTCCAGTAAAGCAAATATGAAGGTTCTGGATGAATTATTACTGATACTGCTGGAGGGCTGTATTGAGTTCATAGGTCCAATCCGGTGAGCCCTCTGGATGTTTAGTTGAACTGACGACTGGAGTTCTAGGAGCCTCATTAGGAGAGTATTGAGGAATAGAATTGGATTGTCTCCTTCAATACCTTCAGGCAGGCCAACAATTTGTAGATTATTCCTTCTGTTGCAATTTTCTAAATTTTCGCTATGCCTCTGCAGGGATTTAACTGTGTTCTCAAGCACCTGAACTCTACCCGTGATGTCTTCCGTGTTACTAACCCTCTGTTAATCTTCAGAAATTCTTGCTTCAAAAGCAGACCATTTGTCATCGATTTGCTGCAACTTAACATTATTTGCCCCCATAAAGGGTTTTAGTGCTTTTATTTCCATAAGAATGGCTTGCATGGTAGAGACGGGAGTATCTTCTTTAGGAGTCGACTCGCTCTTCTGTCTCTTGTTTGATGGAGAGAAGGGTATTTCTTTAGCTTGCTCTTTTTTGAGGCCATATTAAGAAGATAGATCTGACGACACCCCTACAGTTAATTTAATACTGGTACTAGCCTCTCCTTTTGATACACTTCTTTTCAAGCAGGTACTAATATGTTATGGCCAAGAGCTCAAAGAGGGAATACAGGCATCAGGTTTCAGCCATTAGAACAAGCCCCTATCAGTTCTCCGTGCAGCCTTGATGTATGTATCCAATTATTGGAAAAATAGCCTTCTGGTATTTAGCTGGCTGTTCATAGAAGCAATGAACCGCAATGATTTAAGGTAGCAGCTGCACTTCTTAATGTGTGAGAATTATGTTTCACCTGCTACGCATTAAATAGTTAATGATGAAAGTTTAACTTCCAAGGGGGTCTAAATGGTTGCGTAAATTTATATTCAGCAGCATATTCTTGATGATATTCAATTCCCACAAAAGCAAAGGCCTTGGTATCAGCGCAAAGGAGATAAAATGGCCAGGAGGAAATGAGGCATAAATGCTTAAAAGTGTTTAAGTTGTAGTGTAGTAAATGGCAATTGTGCTGCAATATGAGAGATTAATATTTAATTTGCCAGATTTAAAAGCTGTGTATACCTTTAAATCTGAAGCCACGACCGTGTTGTGAGGAAAAAAGGCTTCCATTCAATCAGCGCATCTCGACCAATGCGCGTACCGACCAGCTGACAGGAACGTCAGCTTCTTAAGTCACAGGACCTCGCTGCTTGCCGGTCCGGCCCCGACATGCGCAGGACTCCAACCTAGCAAACTGGACATTCCATGGATAACCAGGGAACTTCAATCAGATATTAGAAGCATAATATAAAGAAACACATACGCCGATATGTATAAAGTATACTAAAATTACATCGGAGCAGGAGCACACAATTGGGCGGCCATCTCTTGCGGCTCTTAGCCACGCCCCGCCGGGCCATACTTCTAATGTGACAAGATTCAATTTTTTGCTATGAGCTCACCCTTAATCCCTATTTGTCAACAACCCTTCTGATCATCCCCTGGGTAGTGTAATGGCCATTAACACACACTATAATTGCTTGCCCATTATGGCTTATGCAACAATTGGAGTATTTGAGCCATAGAACGACTCATGCCACACTTCCCTTTACACTCACAGGTAATAAACACTGTCAGTGCCTGACGAAGGCCTGACAAACGCCGTGTACTGACCCCGACAGACAAAAGTCCCAGCAGGCCACTGAGCACAGCACCTGAGTATGTAAGAGTCAGGTTTGATACGTCCTTTAGCCTACCAACCAAGATGCTTAGGAAGGTGAAGTGGGAGATTGTGGCTCTCAAATGTCTCAAAAAGCCCTTTCTCTGAACCATGCGTTCTTGCCTCCCGTAACCCTTAGCATGTGGCTTATGGTAATGAGTGGCGTTACCAGCTCTCCCCTTTCCCTCATCTGCCAACTCGCAGATGCGTGCTTTGTCGCACATGGGGTTCACTGTATCTGAGTGAGAGATAAAGCAAAACAGAAAGAGAAAGACAAAGGGGAAGGAAAGGAAAAGGAAAAGGGAAAGGGGCAGTGTGAGATAGTGAAATGGGACTTATCTGGAAGAGTCAAGGGGTAGGCTTGCAGGGTTGCCGGTTGTTCTACTATCCTCTTGCACCAACTAACTGAATACCCACTAAGAACTCCTAACACCTTACACTACACATACACACACATCCCCCACACAGAGGCCGCCAGACTCCTAGCCATGAACACATGAATGCTAAATGAACCAGGGCAAAGCCCCCCGTTTAGCCCTGCTGCGCTCTCCCACATCTGTGGCTAAACAGGCTCAAAAGCGCTGTATTCTATCAGATATTGGCCTCTTCCCTATGGATAATACTCTCCAGTTTCTCTGCCAATCCCATAGAGAGCAGGCTGGCACTCAGGAACTGGGTCCCTCCGACCTGCGTCCATCAGCACAGCAGGGTTTGCATCTACCTCTCTCACTAACGACCCACCTCATGAGGGCGCTACACAAAACCACTTTTACCTCATTATGGACAGGTTCTGTTACCTCCATGTCCTGCTTCCTCATCACAGTACTTACTTATGAGGTACCGGCCTCCATGCCAGGAACCCTTTTTCTGTGGTTTTATTTCTCCCTTTTTTGCATGCCCCACCCCTATTTCCAGGTGTATAACACCCCCAAATACCCAGAATATCTCTGTTAAAATGGGCAGAGCTGAGAGCCTTTGCAATGAGGGTTTTCTCATTAAAGAGCTCTGAGAGGGAAACGGATGCACAACCCTCTGCTATGCTCAAGGGCAGGGCCGACCTTAGGGGTGGGCCACCCTGGCGACGCCTGGGGCGCCATTAGCCCCCAAACACCAGCTCGGGGGGAGTCTTTCAAAGGCGCCATATTGTTATTAAATGCGGCTGCGGCAGTGGGGCACATTTAACAACAATAGGGTGCTGATGCAAAAAAGCATCAGCACCCTATTGAGATGATTATCTCCCATCTCCGACGTGGGAGCGGGCAATTTTCATTGGAATAGGGCCCTCATGCATTAGCACGAGCGCCCTATTCCAGTGATTTAACTCCCCGCTCAGGTGCCGGAGCGGGGAGTTAAGAAAAGAATTTGGTGCTCCTGGCCTCCACCCCCTAGCATTGACCAGGAGCTCCAGATGTTTGTTAAGGCGCCCGGGACGCCGCCACCGTTTAAGGCCGGCACTGCTTAAGGGGCCAGATAGGGTACAGTCAACCTCCCAGGGACCCTGCTGGGGGAGGGGTCCTGGGAGTACAAGCGCTGAATGCACGGCCGTTGCAGGCTCCACGCGGCGGTCTGTTGTTGGGCAGCAAAGAAGAATCTGCAACTTCAGGCCCAGGATAGAGACTCACTGGGCCCATGTTTATTTGGGAAGTCAGTTTCAGAGTACACTTGAGCGCCAATTGATTTCTTGTTAATGGCGCTCAGCACGCTTACAATGGGGGGGCGGGGTGGGGAGGGAGAGAGGGGCATTTGCAGTATGTGACTGCTGTGGGAAGGCTGCAGTATTCTTAGCAAGAGAATACATGGCGTGCATTAGGCAGAGGGTGTTTTCAGAATGATTGGAGGAAAAATAGAAAACGCTTTGAAAGAGAATCAGAGTCTTTCAGCTCTGAAAAAAGGGGCATTAGATGAGAAGAACATCCAATCACGTTTCAGAAAAAAGAACGTTGGCAATTTTTAGGAAAGTCCTAAATGAAGAAGGCACTAAAGAGAAGAAAATAGCAGGTCACCCGCTTGTTCTTCATTTTTAGTTTCAATCTCCTTTTCCTCCTCAGAGCTGTTTCTGGCTCAGAAGCATCTCATGCTGACAATCAAAAGAAGCAAATACCTTAATAAGGAGGCAGCTGCCACAGCCCTGGTGCAAATCAAAGAATACATGGGACTTCCGGAAGAAGAGCCAGCACCAGGAGTGGAAAGGCCAACCAGAGCGTCTACGCCTCAGTTCAAACCTACCCTAAAGGCTGGGTTACGGCTGCTCCCAGAGATTAAAGAGCAGATCTTGAAGGAGTGGAAAGAGCCAGAGATGTGGTGGTCCCCAGGTGTATATCCCCAGAAGAAGGAAGAGAAGTCTGTACAACAGTCTATACACGTGAAGAGCATCCTGCCTAGCCTGGTGGGTCGGTCATCAGTGGGTCTGGAAGAGAAGTCTGTACAACAGTCTATACACGTGAACAGCATCCTGCCTAGCCTGGTGGGTCGGTCATCAGTGGGTCTGGAAGAGAAGTCTGTACAACAGTCTAGACAAGTGAACCGCATCCTGCATAGCCTCTTCCTGCCTAGCCTGGTGGGACGGTCATCAGTGGGTCTGGAAGAGAAGTCTGTACAACAGTCTAGACAAGTGAACCGCATCCTGCATAGCCTCTTCCTGCCTAGCCTGGTGGGACGGTCATCAGTGGGTCTGGAAGAGAAGTCTGTACAACAGTCTAGACAAGTGAACAGCATCCTGCCTAGCCTGGTGGGTCGGTCATCAGTGGGTCTGGAAGAGAAGTCTGTACAACAGTCTAGACAAGTGAACAGCATCCTGCCTAGCCTGGTGGGTCGGTCATCAGTGGCTCTGAAAGAGAAGTCTGTACAACAGTCTAGACAAGTGAACCGCATCCTGCATAGCCTCTTCCTGCCTAGCCTGGTGGGACGGTCATCAGTGGGTCTGGAAGAGAAGTCTGTACAACAGTCTAGACAAGTGAACCGCATCCTGCATAGCCTCTTCCTGCCTAGCCTGGTGGGACGGTCATCAGTGGGTCTGGAAGAGAAGTCTGTACAACAATCTAGACAAGTGAAGAGCATCCTGCCTAGCCTGGCAGGTCGGTCAACACTGGGTCTAGAGGAGTAAGTCTGGGATCGAACATATGAAAGAGCGGGTGTAGCATGTAACAGGGTGTATATGAGTGGGGTTAAGGGCAGCTACATAGACCTCTTGTACGGCCAAAATGACACGGATTCAAGAGGTTGTCCAAAGTGATGCATAAGGGTAAAGGCATGGCAGGAAATGAGGACTGAAATTGAGTTACTTTCACATTTAGTGCCCGAATCATGGAATTGTTTGCACAGTTCAAAGTGACTTTGCACTGCTGAAAAGTGACTGTGCACTGCTGCCGCAAACCCTGGTCCATGGAACTGTGCAAGGTGCATGTTTGCAGTGCAAAGTCATTTAGTACTGCAAAAATGACTATGTACTGACTTTGCACTGCAAAAATACACTTTGCACAGTTCCATGAATCAGGCTTTGTGTCGGCAATGCAGAGTCACTTTGAACCGTGCAAAGAATTCCATAAATCGGGCCCTTAGTGTGTATATTCTTAAGGCATCAGCAAGGGCCCTGGGGTCCTTTATTTCCGGGCGATGTCAGTTGCACATCAAAGTCTGGAGCTGTGAGGCAGGCCAAAAGGTCAATAGCCATGAAAGTCCCCTTCCAGAGACAGGTGTTGTTTGGGGATGCGCTAGCAAACAAAGTGCCTAAAGTCTTCAAGGCAGATAAGCACGCTGGGACATTGCGTAAAGAGACCGGCACTATGCCAGGACAGCTTCCTAGCCTGCAAGAACATCTCACAGACAGCAGGCTTCAGCAGGAGATCCAGGGCTCACAGAGGTGGAGTAAGGCAGAGATGGTCACAGGAAGCCAAGAAGCCCTCCTCACCCCTCAAAACCCAGGACTCCTGACGCCAGGCCAGTAGGGGGCAGGCAAGAAAGAGTAGGCCAGGTGTATTAAAGATTACTGGCCAGTAATCTTGGCATGACCCAACTCAGAGGCATCGCTGGAGGGGGGGGGGCTTAGGGCGATATCGCCCCAGGTCTTTCGGTTATATCCTTGGATAGAAGCTCGGGGGCTACAACCAAAATGCTAGCTTGCCCGAGTCCCGACAGTCCCAACATTAGCGCAGCCGCAGATCTTTTCCAGACCTAGCAACACCCCTGACACGACTTAATTCCTCTCTTAATTCACAGCCATTGTGACTTTAGGAATTAATTATAACAATTGTAGTGGGCAACCATCTGCCCCCCCCCTTTCCTTTCTTGCAGCAAGGCATGGAAGCCTCGTGCACTCTTCATATCCACGCCATCTCGGGAGGATAGCTCAGGGGCAACGTGTTCAACTTGGAAGCATGACGTCACGGATCACCACAGGTTCGATTACCAGCTCCGTGCTTAGAAACCTCTGGGTATTAAGCGCATTATAAATATCATATCATATCACACGCATCTGAGAGACTGGTCTGGATGAGCGGCCAAACGGCCATGATGCATCTTTTCAGGGTATCGCACGCGCAACAGCATGATCCTGATTGACCTCTGGTATTTTTACAGTGTTAGAAATTAGGATATTTTGGCTGAAACCCACTACAATCCTGGTGCCTTTACTTTTAGGAGCCTGCATCAACATCAGGAAGCCCACACAATCATGGTGCTGATCACAGACCTTGGAGCCTGCTGGCATTAGGCAAATGCCCTGCACACCACTAGTCATTAGCACTCTGCGCTCTCTCAACAGCGCTCAGCACCAACTCTGCCCCGCTCCATGTGTGGGGTGTATTTGGGTGCAGGACATGTCTCCACTTGGAGGTAGGGAACAGAGGGAGGGAAACCAGGCAAACCTCAGGGCCATAAAACAAGGGAATGGATGAGCAAACTCTGGGGGAAAAGGTCCTGAGGGGGTTATGGGTATCAATGTAGAACAGTGGCTTGTACTATGCTTCACCAAGCCAGTGCCTGTTATAACAGTAGGGGGCAGGTGGCTGGATGCCAGACACTCTGCACATGCAAATAATGCGGGGAACTCTGCGGCCCTGGGTAGTTGCATGCACTCAGAAAAGCTCTGACCTGAGGCTGAAACTTGAGTTTCTGAAGCCAGGCCGGTAGCTTGTCCTGTAAATAGGGAGTCCTAACTGAGGCTCTAAAACTGCTTCGACCTGCAGGACTCCAGAACTACTGCTAACTTCGAACCATTTTTTGTGTGAATGAGAGCATTAACATTCGATAATGCACACATGTGTTTTGATGGGGTTGGTGTAGGAGCATATGCTTGCAGGTGCACTAATAAAGAAAGCAAGAACATGTATTGATTCCAGCTATTTCTCCTTTACCAAAAACATCTCATACTCCATGGGACATAACGTGTGATCTTGCTCTCATTGTAATGTGTGGACTATGTGATGACCCACAAGAGATTAATGACCTTGCAAAGATACTCTATGTAGCCACCTATCTTACAGTACATCATGTGTCTATCTGTGGCAATACTCATTTGTAGGTTACACCCTCTGCTCTGAAACTTTGTTCTTTCTCACTGATTGGGAACTTGCTTTACCCACATACATGGTTGACATCTCTCTACTTACCTTACAGGTCTTTGTGATGGCCTGACTCTCAGCACTCGGCACACCTACCTATTACATTTCCCCTTGCTCTAGGCTTATTTGGGGGACTCAATGCTGGAAAGGGAAATTATGCATTGTGGGATCCCTTCGGCAACAGGGAATGGGGAGACAGGGGGTTCTTCTCCCCATAAACATGTGCATCTCAGAAGATTGATCATCAACACCTGGAAAATAAACCCAAGCGAGGAGAATGTGTCCTGTAGTATAAAAGGTGCACACCCTTTTAACATAAAAAGCTATAGTTAAATATTTCCTGCAGAGTACAATCCTAGGAACTAAATCCACAGGCATCCTAATCAGACATTCAAGTGGTCTTGTGGGTAAGTGTCTGCCTTGGTCCTAATAATAGGGGTTCGAATCCCGGTTTCCAAATGAACACATCAAACCAATTTTCCTCAGGCTGGGCCACAAATGGATTTTTCTGGATCCATGACCCCGGGAGACATGTTTGCTGGAGCCAGTAAAATCGGCCCAAAGTCTAGCACTGGGGAGACTGGTTTCACGTACTGTACAGAATCTGAAGCAACCCCAAGGCAGAGGCGGATTTAGCACTCGGATGACGGACAAACGGCAGGCGGGTCCTGCCATGTCCTGGTCTTCCACCTTCCCAATCTCCTCACATCAGCCACAACCCACAAGCCCTCATCCCTGCTTGCTGGCAGTCAGGCACATTGGAACAACAAAGAGCGTTTTAGCGCTCACGCACAGGGCCCGGCTAAACAGGTGTCAGGGCTTGTGGGTGTCCATTTCAATGTGATTGCCCCCCGCCCCACTTTGCCTACAGCTAGGCGGGGTGGACACAGTCTTTGGCACCCTTGGGTGTCTTACATAAGAATGGAAACAAAGGACTGCTCTTTAGGAGCAGGCAGCCAGAGGGGAGCTGAAACACTAAACTGCCACTGAAAAGATAGTAATTGCTTTGTCAGCAAGGTGCTAACGCAGATGAAACCAGAGTAAAAGGCAAAGAGGTGGTAACACTGCTGGATGCTGGGTGCTATCAAAGCCAGTCTGTAACATGCTGCAAAGCGCACATTTAAAGTCTTCAGTTAAGGTGACAGCAGCCATCAGGGGCAGCCTGTACATAGAAATATATTACTGCGTAAAAAGACTGCCAAAAGGGGGGCAGCTGCTTGAGCTCCTCCCCCCGGGCTCTTGAACACATACACAGAACAACAGAATCACAACACGTTGGGACTGTTAGGCATACAAGGCACTGATATGTTCTCATTTGTATTCCAGACCCGTCCAGCAAAAGATATGCAGAGCCCTAATTTGCAGGATATGGATTGATAGGATCAGAAGCAACATCACAGAAAATAACATTACAAGCAGTGACATCAGTCTACAATACTCTTGGACACCATTGGTAAAGACATTAAAAGAAGTTCTCATGTGTAAGCAAAGAGAATAATGTGCTGTGGACTATTCTAAATATGTAACAACTCAATAATTTAGTAATCCATGAGGGGTTTTCTTCACAGCAAAAATTCCAAACGAAATCACTTCTAGCACCACCCAATGTCAGAAGATCAGGTGAAGTGAGATTAAATGATTTGCCCAGAACCACACATTTGGCTAAAGTGGTGAACTCAGTATTTGGACCCAGGCTGTGATTTAAGCACTTGACTACATATTTTTCCGTGAGATAGGTCAGAAGTATTTTTTACGGTTTGGGTTTCCAAAAACAAACTTTTGTTTTTCTTTCAATGGCTTGAAAATTTCACAAATCACATAAGAAATCAACTGGACATTATATACATTGTTATAGAAATAGGTAAAGCAAAAATACATGCATAGCTTTATTTTCACCACCCTGAACACATGATTGCAGTAGTAGCCTGCAAAGGAATGTGTACCTAAAAACAATATCATTTGGTTTTTAAAAAGGTATTCACAGTGAAAGAATTCAATATACGGTAATCTTCTTATGGCATTATTTTACACAGCATGCAGTGTTATACTCCCCTCCCATTTATCATCACCCACCCATTGCACGTTTTAAGGGACAACAGACCATACCCAGGCGCCCATGTGTCTGGGTCATCATCCTCTAAACGGTTTATTGCAATGAGGTTGACACAAAGCTGGACCTGGGGGTGCTTGGGAGCAGTGTGAAAGATGCTTTGCCTTTTTCTTTCTCCATTTTTGCCAAAGGTTCTTTGTTATAAAGATCCCACTCTATTCCTCAAGTTGCTGCTATTTGCATACTCGCCTACCTTCCTTCACTCAATGCTTCCCTCCCTCGTTTACCCATGTCACATTTGCCTTTAAATTGCTGCCCCTCCACTCCTCATTCCTCATTCACTTGCCTCCCTTCTCTCCCTTTCTCCTGCACTCCCTCACTCTTCATGTCTCCCCAACTCTTTAGACCGCCATTATTCCCCATTCTCCTTACTCTGCTGAACCCCTGCTCTCTATTTCCCCTCCCTTTAATCCTATTTCCCCTCACTCTTTTCCCTCATTAACGATTGCCCCATTCTCCTGTCCTTGTTCATTCTCTGTAACCATTCACCATTTTACCCTCACATGGCTCTGTTCAATCACCTTATCTCCTGCCTTCCCTCACCCTCAGTCTCTCCCACATGCTTCTGCCCTCCTTCATTCTCCACTCTCCTGTCCCATCAGTGTTCATGTTACCTCTTCCTTCTCTACCTTTTCTCCCTCACTATCCTGCCCATATTTCTCTAGATTTCCATTCACTGCCCGGTAGAGGGCCCTGTGGAGCTGGGCGAGATATAGAGGTGGTGGGTTGGATTTAAGGGGTCTTCAGGGGCCACAACCAGCACCCACAAAAAAAGGTAACCCCTGGTATTTTTTGAGATTAAAAGGTGAACTCCTTTAAATCTGTGATGTTCAATGACATTTCAAGTGTGTGGGGAAAGAACACCGGGGACATGCACAAAATGGCTCTGCATGTATAATGTATGCATTATCCCGTGATATCACCTCTTGTAATGTCCCTTCCCATTGCCCATTGCCTTGCACCCTATCATTTGCAACATTAGCTTCAGGCGTGATCATTCAATATTACCATAGCAAAACCTGGCGAGGAGGCCCAGCTGCCTCCAGCTAGAGTCAGATCCCCAAACCAAGAAAACTAAAATACACAACATAGTATTTGTCTCTAAAGTTCATCATTGTGCAACTGCGCCCACTCCAGGCTCGGCCTCCATGACGCGCCCACCTGGGGCCTTCTGTTATTTTTGCCCAGAGGGCCCTTTGCCTTAAATCTGCCACTGACCCAAGGCCGGCTACCTTTGACGGCTGTGGTCCTTTAGCATCTCATACACAGGAATCGTCATGTTTTGTTATATTGACATATTTAAACACAAACCCATCAATTCTCGCAGGTATGTCTCCCAATGTACCTTGTTATCTTTGTGAAATATAAACGTTATCATCAGAAAAACTTTGGAGAACATGCATTTTCATATAAAGAAAGAACGAAACATAAAACGAGCCAAAAGCGGAGTAAGATGCCACAAAGTGAGTGTAATCCTTCAGAAACATCTCAACTATGCCTTCATGGAAGCATGGGCTTAGGAACCAGGGCGGACGAGGGGGACATATCCTCTCCACATTTCTGAGTGGGGGGGATACATTAGGATGTGTCCCTCCCCCCCACATATCAGAGCTGTGCCTTGCAGGTAGATTGCCAGCATGGGTAACTGATGGCGGTTCTCATTTTTAAGTGCATCCTAGAGCAACAGTTTAAGTCACCATGTCTTTCCCAGCCTTTAAAAAACAGGCTATCCATCTGCTCCCTGACAGTTGCATCCTACTATCTGTGTGAAGGGTGAAGGAGGGGGTGTTAGACAAGGGGCTTCATGACTGAAAGAGTGCAGGTTTTCTGAAAACCATATAGCTTAGACTGTGGTGTCCACCTAAAATGGCTCAGCTGGAGGAGCGCTCACTGCTGCAATCAGAGTGTGATTTGCAGGTTTGAATCCCGGCAAGGGCAACTCTGCCTTTAATTCGTCCGAGGTTGACAATAAATGAGTACCATCTACGGTTGGGTGATAATTGTATGTAAATATGTTCTCTGTACAGCACTTCAGCGAAAGTGCTATATGAATAAATCATAGAACAATATACATGGTTCTCTCACAATTTAAATTGCTTTTCTGGATGTCTAAGAAACGTTTATTTATGTTAACGTATTTAACTTAGCCCAAACAGAAAACAGTACCTCGTGTAACTGTAAATTTTCTGCACTTTGTCGATTAATGGGATTAGCCTTTGGCATGTTTCTTTCAATAGAAACACTTTGCAATATTGTATGTTCACTGAATAAACTTCTATATTTTCCCATTTCACTTTGTTACATACAGTTCTCTATGCAGAATGAATAATAATGTATTATTTCTTCTGTGTCTTTTTAAGTAAAAATAAGTGTTGACATCTCCGACCGCAAAAGACATTGGGCCAGATTTTCATAAAGTGGCGCAAGTAAAAAGTGCAGAGGAGGGGCCTTTTTCCTTGCACCATTTTAAGAAACTAAGATGGCATGCATATTTCTTGAGGACTGTGCAGCAGCTCAAAATTCTTTGGACAGCCCGCTTACATATATAAGTCACAAGCGCATTCGTGACTCTAATGTATAAATCAGTCCTTTAGCACCCAGGTGAAGAGGGGTGTAGTACTCTGGAGAGGGGTGTAGTAGTGTGGAGAGGGGTTCAGTAGTGATGTGGAGAGTGGAGCAGTAATGGTGTGGAGAGGGGTACAGCAGTGGTGAGGAGATAGGGTAGTGGAGAGAAAGATTGGAGGGTGGAGGTATGTAGAGATGAGCGGGACATTGGAAGGAATAAAGTGTGAGGGAGAGATGGTAGGTGGAATAGTGGGGAGGAGAGTAGGAGGAAGAAAGAGAGTGACGGAGAGATATACCAAGACATGGAAGGAAAGGACAAAGTGGCACCTGAGTGTCTGAAGGCACCAATCCGGAAGGTATACCAATTAGAAGAACTTGGATTAGGGACCATCTAAATTGTTCTCAGAGGGAGTTAGAAGCAAAGGCAATTGCCTTGAGGCCATCCCTGTCAAATTGTCAGCATTAGATAGCAGGGGATACCAATTTCTAGTGACAGACATGGAGTTGAGGGATGCCTCCTTTAGGGAGGGATTGGCACGCGCTAGTGAAAGAGAGAGAGCCAGAAAGAGAGACAGCCTTTAGTGAGGCCCTTTACTAATCTACAAATAAAAACCCTTGAATGATCTTCAAGAGTTGGTGTGTTTTGAGGCATTCTGTAACAGCTATCATGTGAATAGTACTCACCCATAATTGCCTTTGGCAGAAAGCCTTTAACATGATATTTGGCCATGCCTTTGGCCACCCAAGCCGCCGAGAGTGACCATTGGACATGGCCTACAGCACAATCCTCTTGGCCCTTCTCCCCTCCCGGCACTTGCCATGGCCACATGTCATCCGAAGCCATCTGGAGTAGCCACTGGACATGGCGAGTGGCATTGGCCATTGCCCAGTTCATCTTCCCTGCCCCAAACATTTCCATATTGGCCACTTGGATGGCTTTCTGTTATGCCCATGCCACCACCAAGTTATAGCCAGTGACAACTTAACTCCCCCCGCCCCACGGAGCTACTTGAAGTGTCCACGGCTTGTAGTCATGGACATTGGCCACTGTGCCTGGGTCTTTGGCCATGCTTTGGGCTTCTATCAGCCCCCCAAAATACATTTAGATATCAGATTTTGCAGTTGGTGAGCAACCCTTAAATTAAAGTGCAACTTTGTTTGCAAAACTGGTATAATTTGGCATTTTACAACATGCATGTTTATGGGTGCTTGAGGAATGCAACACTCCGACCTAAAACTTTTTTATGAGTTGAATGGATTGTTTCAGCAGTATTGTCCCCAGGCTATGCCTTGTCCCCTGCCCCTGCATGGAAGAGATGGGCTGTGGGAGCTGGAAGTGTAAGCGGCACCCCAAAGCACGCACGTCTATCATGCTGAACTGGAAACCGCGAGGTGTGCGGCTCTAGACTAGAGTGTTGGCTCAGATACAACAGAACACAAGTGTATCCTTCCCAGGCCCGCAGCTCCAGTACTCGGTATTATAAGCAGAATAACCAGGGGCAAGTCTTCCGTGATCGGGCACAATCAGGGAGCTGGCTGGGCCACAAATAATTCGGTCCATTATCATTTGTTAACGAACATCAACCATTTCTGTCAAGAAGTGTTTTTTTTTGTTTTGCATTTTTAGAGTCATTTTTGGCTTTGTACGTCTGCCCCTTTAATATAATCACATGCATTTAGAAAACTGCAAGTTTTTTGATGAATGTTACAGTTTTCTAGTGAATGTAAACACACCTTCTCTCTCTCTCTCTCTCCCTCTCTTTCTCCCTCCCTCTCTTTCTCTTTCTCTCTCCCTCTCGCACACGCGTTACATCCACTCCTTTTCATTGGGCTAGATCGCTCTAAGCCACTGAGACACCACTTTTCCAGCCTTGACCCTTCCATCTTACCAATCATTAGTATTAGGCGTTCTGCAGAAAATAGCAGTGCTTTGTGTAAATCCCAGTAAGAACGTAACATAACGTACCGCAACCTCACACGCGCCCAGCATGCAATCAAGTTAACCAAGACTCCCAGAATGCATTGTTTTACTAAATGAAATCCCAGGACTTGGCACGCGTGTAGACTGCAGGTGGCATGGAGTCATTTCGTAACCCTTTTATACTGCCATTAAATTACTTGCAACTCTAAAGGAACTTCAGGGCGCGCTTGGTACGTTGTATGTACTTTCAACTCACCCGAATTTCCTCTGGACTGAACCCAGGTTGGTGTAGGACGCGCCTTCCGCTCCGAGGTCCCTGCGCTGTCTGACTCTGCCAGCGCCGTGCTGTGTGTGTCTCTGGCCGTTTCCCTGGAGCTCCGAGGCGGCCTCTCCCAGTGCGCAGCGGGGCCAGGCCGTCCATGGCGGCAGCAGAGGCGGGAAAACCGGTCCTGCTGCCTGTCAGTGCAAATACATACACATTTCACACGGCTCTCTCGTGCACTGAACGCATCTGGCATCACGTTTGTGTTCTACGGGTATCAATTTATTAAGGGCATAGATGAAAACCCAGTCTGTTAATAGTGCTCATTTCATGGACCTTGCATTGGGAGAGGGGAGTCAGCCTTGCCGGGGATTCTAACGTGTGAACTGCGGGCTTAGCACACGTCAGAGAGCAAGGACGTCATTCAGGGGTCGCACTTGCAACCTTGTGGTCTCCCTTGCTACGCCTTATAAAAAAAACTAAAAAAACATTTTTTTTTTCCAAATTGAAGCTCATGGCCTGTGGCCAATGCCACCTGGCTCTTTGTTTCTAGAGTGGCTGGCTTTCTTGTACAGGCTACTTTAAAAAAAAAAAAACAGGGGGTTGCACAAGAGTAACACTTTGAGCAGTGACCCCAAATAAGAAAGAATAGGAATAACAAATAATTTGTCTTTCTGGAATTCTATACAATAATTGCTAAACTCATTAAAGGTTTATTTCAGGCACACTTCAGGGGGCGAGTCACTGATTTAGTCTGTTCTTAAACACCTCAAATTCACAAAGCAGACAAAATACACCAAAAAATAAATTAGAGTAGAATTAGCATCCATTTCGGAATATGCATTTTGCTTTTTGCGATTTGCAGTATAGCATGTTTTTTTTTCTGCCAATACATATGGTGATCCATTCTTGTATGAAATGTTTATCACGTTACAGTGAAATTGTAACCATATTTTTCCTAGTGTACTTAGGGACAATGCTATGTGATGCCACTTCCTGTTTTTTCAAGGGGTAAAAGGTTGTGTTCCATTGCTTACCGTGATGTCACTTTGGGGTGGTCAAATGACATCACTTCCTGTGATGTCATCAGAGGTCAAGGGTCATGTGATTTCACTTCTGCTACCCCAGACATTTTGGTGAAATGACGTTCCTGCGTCAGAGGCTATCACTAAACTGTGGTGGGACTGACCGTCTACGATTTGTGGGACTTCAGCATCTCCTCGGCTCTTGCTTCTATAGTTGTCCATGAGATGCTGCCTTTTCATCTCCAAGCCCGGCTGAAGATGTGCAGGGGACCATTATAACAGGCCCCCCTTGCTTACAATGGAAAACGGTCTAAGGCACACGTGGGGTGTATAAATTATAACGGAGACAGAGAAATACACTCGCTGGGAGTGGAAACTGCAAATGCCCATTGAAAAGCTATACATCCTTATTTGTCAGTAAGTGGCTGATGAAGAGGAACCGGTCTTAATAGGCAACGAGGTGATAACACTTCTGTATACCCCAAGGGAAGTGGCAGCCGGAAGGGCTTCAACAAACGCAGCTTTTAAGGCGAGTGCTGCAAAGTGCACAGTTAAAGACCCAGAACGTAAGGAATATATGCTGTGTTATAAGACTGCTTATTGGCAACATGGGGGAAGTTGCTGGGGGGCCCTCTAAGGCTCGAGGCCCCTTTCAGGTGAAAAGTTTGAAATACCCTGATGCCGACCCAGCCAGACACGTCTGTTCTTTTGAGTAGAGCTCAGTTCAGAGCAGTCCGGGCAGAGCTAGTGATCGAGTAAACTGGTGACTCTTCGAGGTAACAACCTGATGCAGTGGTCGAAGTGTACGAAAAGAAGTAGTGGAGCTATGTTCCCTGCTGGTCTGCCCCACTCCCCACAAACCCCATTGCTGCACCCATCCCACACACAGTCCAAACCCCCAAACAAACACATCTATTATTTAAGGGAATGTTCAGTGCAGTGCACTGAAGTGCAAGCTTCAACTTCTTCCTACACTTTTATTTTAAAACTAAACCGTTCCGGAAAGTTTTATTTTTAAAATAAAAGTATAGGAACAGTGAAACTGAAAAATGAAAAGTATGGGAGCACCACTCCCAGCCGCTCCCGTCCACTTCGACCTCTGACCTGATGTTATTTTCCTCTCCAACTTGAAAATATCTGATTATCCCATCCCTTCTTGGACTTTCTGCTCCTCACCTTTTGTCAACTGATAAGTCCCTTTCCCTCTGTGGCCTCCTCACGTTTTCACTCATTTTGCTACTGACCCCACTACGCTGGGAGGCTCTCCCCTCCCCCAGCCATCAAAGGCATCTTTTCCACGGGACACTTCAAAAACTCAGCTCAAATTCCAGCTGTGATTGACCTTATTCCCCTAAACCCCACTAGCACCCCATCCAAACCAGACACTCAACCCCACCTCTCCTGCATTCTGCCCTCAGGACTACCATATGTAACTTGTAAGTACTGGACTCCGGCTCTCAGTGTTAACAATATTGTTATGTACTTCTGCCCCTGATTTATGTTCTTACTCTCACCCCTTCACCACAAAGTATACATCATTCAGTCTAACAATGCTCTCATGTAAGGGCGCCTCATCCTAGGACTGCCTCTGCTCTCTGTTACTGTCTACTTACTAAGTCATTTCTGTTTGAAATGACATCCTATTTGTCAATAAATGGAATAGGAGTTTGCACCTGGGGAGTGTGTCCAGCCAATCAAGTGGCCAGGAACAAGGGCAACATCTGTTAGTGAACCCTGGAATTCTCTATGCAATCCAAGCGCCTCCCTCGGGAGTCCGCTGTCCTTTTGCTGAACTATGAGAGATCCCTAAACACGTTTTGGTACTCCTTGGCTTTTGACGCTCTTTTTCCTCCTAACCCAATGCCTGACTTTGAAGGTGGCTCACTGTCTTAAGAGTCTTTAATACTGCTAAGGTAGAGGTTCTCCCGGCCTACACCAAAGTACCCCACAGAATGTACACCTTCTATCTTAGTTAGTGGCTAGGCTGGTGGTGGCTCTTTTTGCGTGTGTAAAATGGTTACACAGGGAGTCATTCATTTTACCTTACTGGGTCCTTTTTTGACACCCGTCCTCAGTTTAATAAATAGGAGGTTGTCTTTGTTTGCCTCAAAGACCTGAGGGATCACATGACTAACCCTTGTCTATCTTTGTGTATTTGAAAGGAAGTGGCCATCATTGGATGTCTGTATCCAAGGACTCAGAGTTGTTGTTAGCCTGAATTCAGTTCTGATTAGCATATGCAGATGCCTGCATGGGATAGTGTGAACTCCTTTCTTTGTGCGAGAGCCCATCCTGAGTGCATGGGTGTGCTTGGAGGGATGGCCAGCCATTGGTTGACCACCTAACTGTTTGTTTGTTTGTTTCATTCAAATTTATGTAGCGCACAGCAGCCCGTGAGCATCGTGGCACTTGATACAAGGCAGAGCTTAGTTACATAAAAAGATGTCGACATTTGTCACATAGTGATTTACATTTGTGATACAGTATATATACAAAGATTACAATAGATTATATTACATTTATATTACAGTGTACAAGTTAGAGGGGCAGGACATGGTGACAGAGTTAGTTGAGGAAGGTGGTCTTGAGAGTATTGCGGAAGATAGAGATGGAGGTTTCCGCTCTGAGGGTGACAGGGAGTGAGTTCCATAGTTTCGGCGCAATGTAAGAGAAGCCTAGCCCACCAGCAGCATCTCTCTTAATGCATGGTGTGTAGAGTTGGCTGGTGTACTGAGATCTTGTAGGGCGTGTGGAATCTGTTCTTGATATGGCTTCCGATAGGTATGTGGGAGTGGTGTTGTAGATGCATCTGTGAGTGATAGTGAGGATTTTGAGAGTAATGCGGTCTTTGACCTTTAACCACCGTGCTGCACGTCTGACATGAGATATGTGGTCTCTTCTAGGGATGCTCATGGCGGCTCTTAGGGCATTGTTTTGTGTAGTTTGTAGTCTGTGAATGTTTTTGAAAGAGGTGACAGCTAGGAGAGCGTTACAATAATCGAGTTTGGCGCCTATTGTTGCTCTGGCTAGTGCTAGATAGTTGGGAGTGGACAGGTATGGTTTAATGGCGTTGATAAGTTTGGTGCTGTAAGCTGATGCTGAGGCTATGGCGCTGACTTGTTTGCTCATTTATAAGTTTGCATCAATGTGTACGGCTAGAGTCTTTATGAAGGATGAGACAGTGATGGTAGAGTTGTCTATGTTGAAAAGGGCGTACTGGGGGCTTAGCTTAGCTATAATGTTTTTCTGACCAAGGATAAGTATTTCAGTTTTATCCCGGTGGATACAAAGGCCATTGATGGCCATCCAAGCTTGGATTGTAGCATAGATATCGTGAAAGGCCGTGGGGTCTTGGTGATAGAGGCCGGATAGAGGTAAGAGTACTTGAGTGTCGTCTGCACAGTTGGTATATGCCAAAACCCATAGAGTCAAGTAGGTTGAATAGGGGTTTTGTGAAAAGGTTGTAAAGAGTGGGAGCTGTACATGATCCTTCGAAGATAACGCAGTTTATAGTGGTGGGGTCGGTTGAATTAAGCTTGGTGTGTGATTGGGTGCTGTGTTCATTCACTGCTTCCTGAAGGTGATAAAAAAGAACCCCTTGCCCATTCACTTTCTCCAGAGACAGAAATCCATATAGCTGTACTCTGGAAGGCCTGCTGCTTTAGGAAGAACCAAAGCTCTGCAACAGCTCCCTTTGACTTCCAGAAGAATCGGGCAAGGAAACCCTGCCTCTCCAATAAGACAAGAAGGAAGCCACAGCAGGGCTGCTTTTATCCGGATAGGGTAGGGCTGAAGTCTGTCTCGCCACCCTGGGTATTTTAGAGGCTGTGTGTAAAATGGGAAACATTGGCTGTCCTTTTTGAAATTATGAATTTACACGGACATCAGGACTTGAACTGCAGTTGTCAGGTTCATAGGCAGGGCACTTCACCACTGCACCAGATAAGCTGATGAAAAACAGCAAAAAACTTAAAGTGAAATGTCACATTTCAGGACTGCATGTGTCATAGAAAACATTGTTATTGATTCTTGGAGTTTAAAACATGCACACCTTTTAACTGTGCATATTTCAATTTGATATGCTAATTCATGGTGATGTCACATCCCATTGCGTATGTTAATGAGTCCCCCCACTTTTTTTTTAGGACTTGACCCCTGGACAGGAGGAAGGGGGAGTTAACTAGATCACAACATCTCCGCTCCCTGAAGCGTCTGACTGTGCGTGCATTGCCGGATACAGGAGAGGGCACCTCTTTGCTGACAGGACTCTGAAGGATATGTGCCGAAACAACCAGCGACCCTATATCCCAGGATATCAGGTAGGCACCTGGTTCCATCTACCACATCTGGAAAGCTCCAGGGGCCTATGTTGCCTTTGATGCTGCAACTGCACTGCCAAACTCGCCTCCCTTGTACCCCTTCTGTGTCTGGCTCATCTTTGGCGTGTCCTCGCACGCTTCTCTTCAATATTCATTTTTACCTGTGGTCTTCTCAAACTGACCCCATCCTCAGAAGTCAAATCCTGTGCACAAGGGCGACTTCAGAACCCTGTATCAATGACTGTTAACATGGATTTCTAAAATCAGCCGTGGTGGACATATTTTAGGAGGCCACCATAGTTATGGTGAACAGGGAGTTTAGCCAACACCCAATCAAGTTGGTGTGGAGAGCAGTTAAGGCTTAGTCTCAAGAGACTTTGAGTGTGGTCAGGGTCCCCAATGAGTCCACACAGAATAACACACAAATATACAGCTCATAAAGACAGTTATAAAAATACAGGTATTTATTTAGGCCTTTAAGAACACACCAATAAATGAAACAAACAGGTAGTATTATCACACAAAACAATATAACACAAATGTATACATTCACCAGTAGGTTCACTTGCAATACATCACTAAATAACTAACCAAGAGCAACAGGTAAGCACTTCAGATGTAGGCAAAATGATTAGAACTAGTCACAATTACAATTCCCTATACTTTAGATGTCCAACCCTGAGATGTATGGGGCCTAGTGCCTAAAAGTCACAGGTTCCAACACCAGGTTTCTCGCAGAAAGGTGTTCTCTGAAGGAATGCAGCGGACTTGTAGTAGTGATTCAAAACAGTTCCAAACTATGTCAAAGTTCACCAACAATTTGTCAGAAGACAGGTGAGCTCTCCTCTCTCTCCCAGACCCAAGGCTAACCCTGGGGCAGGATACCTGGTCAAGGTTTGATGACCAAAAGTAAGAGGGAGATAGGAGACAAAGGGCTTTGCACCCAATGTTGTCCTCTAGAGAACAGGGGGGACAGGCACAGGCGTGCTTACTTACTGCGACTCTGATTTTCCATTGGGTCGCAATGGACTGTCTGGGGGGTCACTGGGAGCGTGGTATTGCATCCTTTGTTCAGCTGAGAGGTGCCCAGTCGTTGCAGGTTGAGTGCTCTTCCAAATGGGTGCAACTGCAAGGTGCAAGCTCAGGTAATGAGGAAATGCAGAATTTCATGATGCAGACCTCTTCAGGACACTTCACAGGATAAAGGAAGGTGAGTTCCAGCGACAATCATCCTTTGCAGGCGACAACAGAGGTCCTTCCAGTCGCAGTCAAAGAAGCAGCTCCAGGACAGGTTCCTTGATGCTAGGAAGCTGAAAATTCGGGGGAAGGCGACTTATGGCACTAGCTGGTGACCACCAAAGTTCCAGACTTGAATGCAGAATGGAGACGTTTCTGGTGAGGTAGCCCATGAGGGAGCTGATCAGTCCAGAGACACTTACGGAGGCTCTTGCGCCATGCAACCTTGAGAAGACATAGAGACTATTGGTTCCACTAGTCCAAGGGTTGAAACACCAGCAATGGTCTTCTGACCAGGCTTCCCCAGGCCACTCACTGGAGATGATACTGGTCCACTGCAGAAGTCGTCCTCAGGTTGTCAATGGGCTGCTCTTGAAGAATTCTTGCCTACAATGTAGATCGGAAGAATGGCTGCAGGAGTCCTCCTTTTATCCAAAATTGGAACTGAAAGCAAGTCCAAGCCCACCAATGGGAAGGTTCTACACCTTTCAAACCGCCAGTAGTTGTCCAATGGTTTCACATCTGCCCCAACAGCAGACTGTCTGGCACCAAGGATGTGGACTGGGACTAGCCAGTCCCAGCCGCCTTACTGTGGCACACTCACACAAAGGCTCACTAGCCCGAAAAAGCAGCAGCCTTCCGGGCAAGTGCATGACCTTATATGGGATTTCCTGAACTGGGAAGGCAGGCAGAAGGCCATAATACAATTTGGCCAAAGAACAAGCAAACATCTTGTGGCCCGAACATTTTAGGGCACTAACCATGTTTAGAAGCCATACACGGTAAACGCGAATGTGCATATAAAAACTAAAGCAACAACTTCTCGCTCTTCTTGATATTTCAAATCTTTCAATACAAAATATGTTTTGAGAACATCTCTTTTTTAGAAAAAATCCATATTAATTTGTATTACAAATGTATACACCATTTTTAAAAACAAAGCACATACTATACATCACATTTCAAAGTGCAATTGTGCAAAATAGGGTTAGTTAATGTGGCAATTGGTTTGTGCAAAGATTAAGCAAAATACAATACAATGTTCAGCCACTTTTCAAAACATTGATATCAGTGAGTGCTGTAATAAATGCCTCCAGGCGCTATCTGGTTATACTTTTACATAAAAAGCATGTTGAGGTCTCAAAGTACTAGTCAGTCCATACAGCTTCGTTTTCTACCAGACTCTCCTTGTCTTTCTGTTTGCTTGGTATGGCATACACCAACTTCCATGTGGGAGTCTTATTGTTCAATATCTCTAAATTGCTACTACGGGATGTACATATAGCAAACATCATGGCGGGTAAGTGGCTGTTAGTATACGTAGAGCCATGTTAATTAAAGAAATGTAAAACCCGAGTTGCAGACCAGGTAAATGTGGGTTAGCTATGACAAGTTGATGCCTATACCAATACAATGCTTCTTGACAGTGATGTTAATTTATGAAGTTCAACACATAGAATAACCACATGAAACTAGAATGTAGAATGGGATCATTGATGGCAATATAGCATATACAAAATAACACTGCAGCATTGGAGTAAAATTACCATCTTTGTTATATGAGTCTAATACATGTCGCGCATTGATATATTTCGGGCAGTGATATATGTCGGGCAGATACCCTATCAGACCCTGATACCCTCGGGTCTGGTGCGCATTATAAATAAACAAACAAACAAACAAACAGTGATGCACCAACATAGATGATCTAAGCAATGTACATTAGTAGTACTAAGAAATACCCCATTTCCCCCTTTTTCTGGGGAATATAGGACAGTGATATTCCTATGCAAAGTCTGGGATGGCAGACATGCCATCCTTAACATTATACCTGTAAATGAAAGGTCAGTATAATGTCTGACCTTACCTATGAGCAATGATCATTAGTAGACTAGGAGACAAAATATGGTAAACATAAATATATACGTTTATATCTGTTTCCAGAATGCCTTAGTGTAAAGATGATGCAGCTAGAAGAGATGAAATAGGTTCCCCTGTGAAACCACACAATATGGTTAGTGGTAAGCCAAAGAAATGCCCATATACACTACTAGTTTGTGTACTTATGCAGACATGCCAACGTATGTTATATATTTCTGTATTTTTTAGAGAGAACAAATTCTAAACGGTCAGAGAATATCTTGGCTCTCACAAGAATTAAGTATTTGTCCTGACGAAGGCCTATGAGATACATTATTTAGAGATTGTAATGGATTGGGCAAATCTCTATTGGAAAGGCTGAAATGCTGTGTGTCGACATTTTGTTATAAGTACATCCTGTAGTAGCAATTTAGGATTATTAAACAATGAGAATCCCAAAGGGAAGATGGCGTATGATATAGCAAGCAAAGAGAAAGTCATGGAGAGTCTAGTAGAAAAAGAAGTATATGGATTGACTAGTCCTTTGAGACCTCAACATTGCTTTTTATGTAAAAGTATAATGAGATTGAGCTTGGAGGCATTTATTACAGCACTCCCTGATATCAATGTTTCAAAAGTGGTTGAACATTGTATTGTATTTTGCTTTTTTTTGCACAAACCAATTGCCACATTAACTAACCCTATTTTGCACAATTGCACTTTGAAATGTTGTATATAGTATGTGCTGTCGGTTTACAAATGGTGTATATATTTGTAATATAAATTAAAATGGATTTTATCTAAAAAAGAGATGTTTTAAAAAAAATTGTATTGAATTATTTGGAGTATCAAGAAGAGCGAGATATATATTTACTCGTTGAGGTATTTATAGGATATAGAGTAGTAAAAAACAAGGAGGAAGGTGTAGCTGGTGGATATACCTCCTGGACAGCCCATCATCATTACTATGTTAAGGACCTGGCCTATGCTCAATGGTGAAGTCAAAGCCTTGAAGATTTATGGACTTAGGATTCTCTACCTTCATGTTCATCAGCCACTTTACAGGCTTATGATCCGTCTGCACAGTGAAGAGAGTCCCAAAGATGTAAGGCCCCAGCTTTCTAAGGGCCCACACAAAGGGAAAACACTCTTTTTCCACAATGACCCACCCAAGCTCTCTGTCCTTAAGGTGGCAACTGATAAATCATATAGAATGTTAACAACCTTTGTCACCTGAGAGGACTGCTCCTATCCCAGTGCCAGAGGCATCTCTTTGCACTATAAAAGCTCTTTGATAATTAGGTCCCCTGAGACAGGGGCCTGGCAAAGGGAATCACTCAGGCCTTGGAAGAACATCCCACACTCCCCAGACCATGTGATTTTCTTGGGTTTCTTTGGAGTAGTGAAGACGGTCAGAGGGGCATCTATGATGCCATATTCTGCCATAAAATTCCAGTGATACCTAGACAAGCTCTCACCTGGTTTTGGGTTGTGCGAGTTGCACAGTTGTACTTTGCTAAATAGAGGCTGCATTTTTCCCCCACCGCCTCATGCCCAAGGTAGGTCGATGAACCATGACTAATCTCGCAGTTGTTAGCCTTTTATGGTCGAGTGGGCCTGCTGAAGAGCTTACAACACAATTCCTAGGTGTCTTGCATGGTCTTCACAAGGAACCCTGAAAACTCCAATATCGTCCAGATATGCCATGCATAATTCATCTAGCCCATGGTGGACTAGCCTCTGGAAAGTGGCATTACCCTGAACTGGTAAAGTCCCTTGTGCATTGAGAATGCTGTCTGCTCCGTGGCATTTTCTGTCATGGATATTTGTCAATACTCTGCAGTGAGATCAAAAGTACTGAGTTACTTTGCATAACTTGGTTTGTTAACTAACTCATCGATTCATGGCATTGACAGCATTAAGAGCTCTGTAGTCCGTGCACAACCTTAAATCTGTGGTGCCTGCTTTTGGAACCAAGACCACTGGACTGTACCAATGACTATCACCCCGAGATCTAACATCTTGTTGACCTCAGACTTGATGTGACACCTCACTTTGTCTGTCATTCTATAACACCTACTTTTGGTAGGCACACTGTGACAAATCAACATCCTGGGAACCCTGTGGTCCAGGGATGAATATTGGTTTCTAAACCATCAATCAGCCCTACACCTCTAGTAGACCAGAAGGGATCCGAACAGATTGGAAACACAAGCAAATTATAAACCTCCTTGTCCAATTTTGGTAACGTGGACGGAAAGGCAGGCTTCTCCGAAAGGATGTGGATCGTTGGTTAGTACCAACACAGCGAAAATACAATTATTACCCAATGATAAAAGGGACTGTCCAGTCAAGGTTGTATAAACATATCTACTTTATTATTATCACAACAGACGGCTCTAGCACATTACAAAATACAGTCACCCTGTAAAGGAATGCAGAGGACAGACAGTTTCAAATAAGGAAAAGGGATGCACTCTGGATACTGACAGGAGGGAAGTCGGTATAGTAAATAATCACAATCGTTCAAGGATACTTGGTTTCAACACAAAGGGAGCAATGGATCGTAAAATGGCACTCGGGCCTTCCTTTAAGGCGGAAAGCCCAAGCTGAGGAGAATGTTGCAGGCAGCTACCTTGTCCTCGGTTTTAGTTCAGAGACTCTGTGACACTTCCCACCTATGGAGGAGGTCTTGGTGCTCAAAAGGGTTGAGTCAGTTTCAGGGAGCTTTGAAGCTTTTGTGACAGAGTTCAAGACACAAGACAGCTGGGGTATCAGGCAGCAGGCAGTTTGGTGAATGAAGCTGGATGGACGGCTGCAGGCTCGACTACATGGCAGCTTCGCATCAGGAATCAATGTCACAGTGCTAGTCGGCCATTCTGATACACTGGTCAAGGCGTCTCGGATAGCATTAGCAACTGCGGTATAATAACAGCCAGCGGTGCAGTCGATTGCAGCTCGAAGGGCTCGACTGGCTCGAAAATGTCCTTTCAGGTGCACATCGGTAGATGCTTGTCGATGCACTCCTCCTAGCTTCTTCACTGTGCTCTTGTCATCCTTTAAAATGGATGCCCCAAAGCTGAGGAATGTTGTAGGCAGCTGCCTTGTCTTTGGTTTCGTTCAGAGACTCTTTGGCACTTCCCAACTAGGAAGCTTGCTGCACAGCCCTACAGGGCAAGCTGCATGCTGGCTTGGTACTGGTTCTGTAGCTGCTGGATGGTCCTCTGGATTTGGTATCTCCTTCTATTCACTGGGAGATGTTTAGGGGAAGGATCTTGCTTCCCTCTTGGAGGTCATGCCCTTCCTTCACTGGCAGAAGATGTAACGCAGACTGTACCTTCAGACAGGGTCCAATGATGAGTCCTTGCTTCTGCTTCTGTTGAAGACTTCAGATGATCTGCCAAAAGAGGGGTTCAGCACTCTTTTAAATCCAAATTTGCCACAGGGATTGGTGTAGGCTAAGCCTACCGTATTGAAGCAACCCTGGGTCCCCACCAACAATCTCCTGTACGCACGAGGTCATAACCATAGTGCTTTGCAAAGGTAAAGGGGTGAAAACATGTAAGTCCCACCCATCCCCTGTCTGTTATGGATCAAAGGGACCCTCTGGTTAATGAGCTCCCTGTGGTTTCTGATTAAAGCGGCAGGTCTCCCTTGAAGTTGTGGCAAGACCAGAATTTCTGGTTCCGCCAAACCACATACTCGTACCTTCTGTATGGGTCCCCGTCTGGGGATGACTAATGTAAACATGCAGTCCCTGACATGACATTTCACTGTCAATCAATACTGATGGCAGAAGCTGGCAGCAGGTTAACACAGTTGCATATGAAAGGGTGTTGGGGTTCCTGTCCCCCTTGTTAGCCTCTGCAGCCAGGCCCCAAGAGAACCTGTTTGAATTAAACTCTGATTAGTATGTGAATGTTGCCACCAGCTACAGGGATCAACAAAAGGACACCGTGGATCCATGAAGCATTTGTTAGTTAATAAGGCTGGCCATGGCAGGAGGAAGGGTTGGCCCTCCCCCTTCTGGAGATGCATTGTGTACTACACCTGTCAAATTCCAACTAAATATGACAGTGGTTCTGCACCTGTAGGCTATTTCCACCCACAGGACATGGGTAGTTGCGTAAGTCATGCAGCAAGCATGGAAAATGTGTGCAGATTAGCCCCACTCATTTTCTGGAGGTTGATCTGCCATCATTCAATTTCAATTAAAATTTCAAAAAAGCCTAGGCAAGCGCATAACCACTGCACAGACGGAGGAATTCCTCACATGCTTGCCAGCCTCAACATGTGAACCACCACCTTACTGAGGGTCTGGTTCGTCATCAAGGCGAAAATACCGGCTGATGCCATCTGCATTTCCATGCTGGGAGCCTGGCTTGTGCTGGATTTCCATATTCAATCCCTGTAGGTATATGGCCCAACAGAAACGCTTAGGGTTCTCCCCTTGCATTGCCATTAACCATTGAAGAGGCTGGTAATCTGCATGGATCATAAAGTGCGACCCAAAGATGTAGGGTTTCAGCTTCTTCATGGCCCACATGACTGTGTAAGCCTCCTTTTCAATGACAGCCCATTTCCTTTCCCTTTTTGTCAATTGCCTGGTAATGTGAGCAACAGGTGGCTCTACCCCTTGAGAGTTCAGCTGAACTAACACTGCTCCAATCCCAAAATCACAGGCGCCTGCCTGGATAATGAACTCCTGACCATAGTCTGGCACTTTCAGAACTGGGGCCCTGCATGATCCATCCTTTAAATCCTGAAAGGAGTTTTGACAGGCGGGGATCCACGTTATTTTCTTCTGCATTTTCTTGGATGTTACATCATTCAGGGGCATGGCAATGGTCCCATATCCATTAATGAATGACTAGTAGTATCCTGTGAGACCTAGAAAGGCTCCCACCTGATTCTGTGTGGTGGGGATGTACCAATCCTTCACAGCCTGTACCTTTGCTTTGAGAGGTTGTTTCTTACCTCCACCGACCAGATGTGCTTAGGTAAGTCACTGTGTCCTTCGCTATCTGGCACTTTGTGGCCTTGATAAGTCAGACCTGCAATCTGCAGCGCCTGAAGCACTTGTTTCAAGTGGGATAAGTGATCCTCCCAGGTGTGTCTAAACACAACAATGTTGTCTAAATAGATAACACTGAAATTTTCCAGCCCAGACCAAACCTGGTTAACCATCCGCTGAAAAGTGGCAGGGGCATTCTTCAATCTGAAAGGCATCACAGTGAACTCATACTGTCCTTCTGGGGTGGAGAATGCTGGCCTCTCTCTCGCTCCATCTGTCAAGCCAAGATGCCAGTACCCTGCCGTGAGGGAGAAGATACTCATGTACTTCGTAGCGCCAAGCTTGTCAATGAGCTCCTCTGCCCGAGGAATGGTGTGAGCATCTGTCTTCATAACAGAATTGAGTCCCCTGCAGTCCACACAGAAGAGAGGTTCAGTCTTCTCACCACTGATCTTTTTAGGGACCAGTACCACTGAGCTGACCCAAGGGCTCTGGGATAGTTCTATCACTCCTAGGGACAACATCTTCGAAAGCTCCTCCTTGATGGTGTCCCTGACCTTATCGGACATCCAGTGAATCCTACTCTTCAATGACTTATTGTATCTAGTGTCCACATCATGGGTGCACCAATCTGTGTGACCGGGAGTCAGCGAAAACAGACTGGCAAACTGTCCCAGTAAACGGTGACAGTCTGTCAGTTGCTGTTCTGAAAGGTCAGTTGTAAGGTTGACACCTTCAACTGACCCATCTGTGGCTTCATTGTGCAGGAGGTCTGGAAGGGGATCGGTCTCCTTCTCAGTCTCTCCGTCAGTCGCCAATGTCATGACCAAGTTATCCCGGCTATAATGGGGGTTTTAGTTGGTTGATGTAAAAGAGCCTGCACATCTGTTTAGGTCCTTTCAAATAAAATATATAATTTACCTCACTGACATTTTCCAGCACACAATAGGGCACAGTCCACTGGTCCTGAAGGCCACTGGGTTTGACAGGCTCCATAATCCACACCCACTGGGCTGGAGAATAGACTGTCACTGTGGTCTTTTGGTCGTGCCAGTGCTTCATCAACTTCTGACTGGCCTTTAAGTTTTTCATCAAGTGTTCCACGTACTTTGCCATTCTAGACCAAAGGTCAAGTACATAGTCCACCACATCTCACGTTGGGCATGAGGGGTTGCCCTCCTATCCCTCTTTCACTAGACTGGGGGGACCTTGTACAGGGTGTCCAAACAGAAGCTCAAAGGGACTAAACCCTACTCCTTTCTGTGGCACTTCCCTTTAGGCGAACAGAATATCCCATTTTCTCCTCGGGGGCTCTTCTGAGCCACCCATCATGCCTTTCAGGGTCTTGCTCAACAAGCCTATTTGTGGATATAAGAATGTAGAGAACTGGTAGGTGACTCTACACTCTTCCCAAAAAGCCTTCATGTACGCTGATATGAAGTTTGATCCCCTCTCAGAAATGACTTCCTTGTGGAATCCAACACGGGAGAATAACCCAATCAGAGTTTTCGCAACCACAGGGATTTTAATGCTCCTCAGAGGAAGAGACGCAGGGTACCTTGTGGCGTGGTCTACCACCACCAAGATATATCTATTTCCTAAACTGGTTTGAGGGTCCAAAGGACCCACAATGTCCATGCCTATTTTCTCAAAAGGCCACCCAACCACGGACAGTGGAGTTAAGGTGGCCTTTGTGGTACCATCTGACTTGCCAGAAGCTTGACCAGTCGCGCAGGATTGGACAAATTCCTTAACTTTAACGCTGAACTGCACCCAGTAAAAGTGCACAGACAACCAGCTCGATGTAATAGTCACTCCCAAGTGACCCGCTAATGGAATTTGGTGAGCCAAATCGAAAAGGATCTTTCGGTGGTATTGGAGAATCACCAAACCTCTGGTGTCCTCACTTTCAGAGTCTGTTGGCTCACTGTACAGGAATCCATCCCCCCAGTACACTTTGAACAGTCCAGTGCCTTGCCCATATCCTGCTCCTCTGCCTGCTTCTGTAGGCTCACCGGAGTGGGACACTCTTTCTGGGCTGTGTAGAAGTCAGTCTGATCTGGGCCCCCAACAGATGCAATCTCATCCAGCTTGGGTAGATCCTTCAGATCTGTACTCACATGGTCCTCCACCTCAGGTTCCTGCGCTGTGCCAGGCACTCTGAAGTCACTGATTCCCCTGCTACCAAAGTAGGGTCCTCAGTGGCTACTGGTCCCTCTCCCGTAGGAGTAGGCGATTCAGCACTCTGGGGAACTGGAACAGGGGCTACATTCAAAGCCAGTCCTTCCAACAAGCCCTCCGAAAGCACTCCAGGCCCTGAGAGTGTTCATTCTGGTGACCTCTTCGGCCCTCAATTGGGTAGCCGCTGTGACTTTCTCTGGATCAGGGAGATCATCACCCAACAGACATGGGACCGGGAAGGAGTCTTTGACTGCTACACAGCGCTGGGTCGTTTCACCTCACCAGCTGAACTCTACTATTCCCAAGGGGCACTTACACTTTCAGTCAAACCCACTGATGCTACAATCAGGCCCATCAATATACTGGCCTGGCTGTACCCACTGCCGGGTGACAGCAGTGAACCTAGCCGCAGTGTCTCTGCCCACAGGAGTTTTGTGTCCATTGGTATACACATGTTCGAAAGAGAGCTGAGTATTATTGGGAACTGAGATCTCTTCTGGTGACCTGGTACCATTCCCACTCAGTGTAACAAATCCACATTTCACCACTCCTTGGTCTAGTGGGAAGTCCGCCTCTAGGAGGCCCACACTAATGATGGTCTCCTCCATGAGTCCAACATTCACTATGGCTTGTTTGGGTAATCCCTTGCAAGCAGTATCCCCTTTCCTATGGCCAAGCTCCTTACACACAAAACAACCTTCAGGTGGTGAGAATGCAGGTGTTCCAGTGTTAGGGTTGCCTGCCCTCTTCTTTTCAGGGTGTACGGCTGAACTAAAGTTTTGGGATTTCCCTTCATTCTTTTGGGAACCTGATTTTGAAGAGGATTCGGTTAGATCTTTGTCCTTCCCATCCTTGTTAACTTTTTTATCTGAAGATTTCTCTTGTGGTTTGGGTGTGCTCACCTGAGCCTTTTTCTGGACTCGATTACTCCCATAACTGTCGGCAGCCTTTGCAAGCTCCCTATGGTCTGTGATAGTCTTGTCTGCAAGATGCTGGTGTAGGTCAGCCTCGCAATTCTTCAATACATGCACACACGCAATCTAATTGTACATCCCTTTCCATGTGTCAACTTTGTTACCACTCTCCCACTCAGATATTGCAACAAGTGTGTGAACGCTTCAACTGTCCGTCTACTTTTCTTTCTGAGGTCTCTGAAGCTCTTGAGATACGGTGCAGGGGTTTTGCAGAACTTCCCGAGGAGGGCTGCCTTCATGCTCTCATAAACAGGCCTTGCCTCAGGAGTTAACTGAAGAATTGAATCAGTCCATGGTGTCGGTAAGCAAATCATCAGGGCTGCACCCCACAGTACCTTGTCACCTCCTGTAGTTTTTGGGAATGTTGCGCTGAGGTTTATCCCAGGCACCATGGTTTGAGTCACTACCGCTGCTTTCGCTAGAGGTGGATCTGCCAGCCTCCTTCTTCTCATCGAGTGCCAGTTTTCACAGCTCTATGGCAGCACTGTCCCGCTCCATTGCAACCTTGTTCTCCTTTTTTTGTTACTCCAGCGCTAGTCTCCTCTCCTCCAACAGGAACTTTCTCGCCACTAAATCGTTAACAGCCAGGAAAATTACTGGGCCACTTAGACACTGTGCCGAGGCCTGGGACCTGCAGGATGCTGCGCTAGCCCCTGGCCTCCATGACATTCTTGTTGTGACTTGAGTGTCGTGTAGGCAGAAGAGGCCTCCGTCCCCAAATGCCGCACAGAGAGAACCTAAAGCCACTCTCTGTGCAGCCGTTGAGGCCACAGGCGAAGATGTTCAAGTCCGGGACCGCGAACCTCTGGGACCCCACGCTGCTGCAAGAAAATGCGGATTAAGTACCAAGCAAGAAACAGTAACCACAGTGTTTAGGAAAAACGGAAAGGTCTTACCAATCAGGGTTAAGGAAGAGGTAGTGAACCTAGTGGAGAGGTCCGGGACCCACGTGGACTGAAGTACCCCAAGAGGAGTAGTCCTCAGTTGTTCGCCTGTTAGTAGGAGCTGTGGAGCTATGAAACAAGAAGTCCAAAGAGCCAACGTGCAAGAGGGAGATCCAGGAGGCAGTCCAATAACAGTCTGTGGTCTAGAGCCGGATATCACTATGCAAACAAATTCAAAGGGGTAGATCCAAGAAGAGTCCAGTAGAGCAAGCCAGGTCGATTCCGTGAGCAGACAGTGATCCAAAGGTACGTAATGCCAAACAGGATGCAGAGCACAGCTGTGAAGCAATGAGTACCTGGGTTTCCGGGTTTAAGTACTCGCGCTTCTGATCACGTGATGCGCGGCTGAGTCACGTGATCGGGCAAGAGCGTCACGTGACCTTACAGTCCCGCGACGCGGAAGCTCAATGCTAGCCCTTCGCGATCCTAGGCGCCAAGGTAATTGCCAATGAAGAAATGGCCGTAGCCTGACAGCCGTCCTGTTACGGACCAGGTGCGGGCGCGCTCGCAAGGCGTGTGAGAGTCCACGTGAGTCCCGGAGAAGGGGGGAAGAAAGGGAAGAGCGAGACGGGGGATGGGGGAGCTCCTTGGGGACCAGATGCTGAGGGATCGTGACAGAACCCCCCCCAAAGGCCCACGACCCCGTGGGCAGGAAGGGTGATCCCTGTGGAATCGAGCCACCAACCGGGGAGCGTGGACATCAATAGCAGGGACCCAAGAGCGCTCCTCCGGGCCATAACCGACCCAATCAACCAGATATTGCAAGCGCCCCCTGCAGACCCGGGAGTCCAGGATGGAGGACACCTCATACTTGTCCAGGGATGCCAAGAACACCGGGGCAGCAGAGGCGCGCAAGCGGGAAGGGGCCGGACACGGTTTGAGAAGGGAGACGTGAAACACAGGGTGGACCCTCCAAGACCCCGGGAGAACCAGGCGGTATGTGACAGGGTTGATAACCCGGGACACCACATATGGACCCACAAAACGGGGCAAATGTTTCCTGCAACCCACTAACCTCAAGTGACGGGTAGAAAGCCACACCCGGGAACCCACCGAGAAAGCCGGGGCCAACAGCCGCTTCTTGTCTGCCTGGACCTTCATGGAAGACTGGGCCTCACGGAGATGCAATGCAGTCTGGGCGTGGATAGAGGACAGATCCCTAAGACAGGCACTAGCGGCCGGATTGGTGGAGGCCGCGAGGTCAGGGACCGGTAGCGTGCGGGGATGTTGGCCATAGAGGACATAGAAGGGGGAGAACCCAGTGGATGCATGAACCGCATTGTTGTAGGCGAATTCAGCGTGTCGGAGGGCACGCAACCAAGAGCACTGCTGTTGCAGGATCAAACAGCGGAGATATTGCTCCATGGTCTGGTTCGTCCTTTCGGTCTGACCATCCGTCTCCGGGTGGTAGGCCGAAGAGAACCGGACATCAATACCCATTAATCTGGTTAGAGCGCGCCAGAAGCGAGAAGTGAATTGAGAACCCCAATCAGATATAAGGACAGAGGGCAACCCAAAGAGACAAAAGACAGAATCAAAGAACAGGGTGGCCAGGACGGAAGCGGAGGGAATACCCTTACAGGGGATGAACCGTGCCATCTTTGAGAAGGAATCCACCACCACCCAAATAGTGTTGTAACCCTGTACCCGAGGAAGTTCTGTAACAAAATCCATGGTTACTGTATGCCATGGTTTTGGGGGTACTGGTAAAGGGAGAAGCAGGCCTAAGGGGCGCCCCCTACGGGTTTTGCATTGTGTACAAATGGTGCATGTATTGACGTAGCAATCCACGTCCCTCTTCATGCCCGGCCACCAACACCAACGTTTCAGGAGGGATAACGTACGGCGTTGGCCAGGATGACCATTCACAGGGGCATCGTGCGACCATTCCATGGCCATATTGCGTGTATCGGCAGTGGGTAAGAATAGGCGGTTCAGCACAAACGGGAGACCATCCTGGAATACCGGATCCCACTCTGATAGTTGGTCGGGATGCAAGGACACCCACTTGCATACCGCGTCCACTAAGGGCACTGAGGGGGTACATAGACAAATTACCTTAGTGTTGTCTAACAATGTGTCAGGGAATACCGGCAGAGAAACCCCCCGGGAGAGCGGGACAACGCATCGGCTTTGCCGTGTGCGGAACCAGCCCGATGTCGGATCTGGAAGTCGAATGCCGCGAAGAAAAGATGCCACCTCACCTGTCGACTGTTAAGACATTTCAGGGACGCCAAATCCTGCAGGTTCTGGTGATCAGAGAACACTGTGACTCGATGCTTGGCGCCCAAGAAGTGGTGTCGCCACATGCGGAATGCGTCCATAACCGCTAATAACTCCTTCTCGGTCACGGTGTAGTGTGACTCGGGGGTGGTGAACTTGCGGGAATGGAATGCAACCGGGTGCAGACGACCCGTGGCCTGACATGCTTGGGACAAGACGGCGCCAAGAGCGAAGGAGGAGGCGTCGGCTTCCACGATAAAAGGGAGTTCTGAGTCGGGATGCTGGAGGACAGGGGCTGTGGTGAAAGCAGTCTTCAGTGAATCAAAGGCCTTCTGTTGTGTATCAGACCAAAGAAAGGGAACATTAGGACTGGTTAATGCGGTGAGGGGAGACACGATAGAAGAGAAACCAGAGATGAACTTCCTGTCGAAATTCGCGAAACCCAAAAAGGACTGAAGAGCTTTCAGGTCCGCAGGAATAGGCCAATCCAAAACCGCTTTAACCTTGGAGTGGTTCATGGACAACCCCCCGGGAGTGATACAAAACCCAAGGAAGTCAACGTTATCAACGTGGAACAGGCTCTTTTCCGGTTTGGCATATAGCAAGTGTTTTTGTAAGCGTGATAACACCTCACGAACGTGGCGCACATGCTCTTCCAGAGACTGAGAATAGATTAGGATGTCGTCGAGGTAAACCACGACGTAGACATCTAAGATATCGCTCAGGATGTCATTCATAAACCTCTGGAGGTCGCCGGGGCATTACACAACCCAAAAGGCATGACTGTATATTCATATAAGCCGTACCGGGTACAGAAAACGGTTTTCCATTCGTCCCCGGAACGGACGCGGACCAGGTTGTAGGCTCCGTGGAGATCCAGTTTGGTGAAAATGGTAGCGTGTGTGAGTCGGTCAAGCAAGGGCGTGATGAGGGGAATAGGGTACCGATCTTTCCTTGTGATAGCATTCAGGCGTCTATAATCTACACATGGGCGCAGATCGCCTTCCTTTTTCGGCACAAAAAAGATAGGGCTTGCTGCAGGCAAGGTGGATGGTCGTATGTGCCCTAGGCTCAAGGCCTTCCTAATGTACTCCTTGAGAGTCGTTTCCTCAGATAGTGAGAGGGAATAGATCCGCCCTGTGGGAATCACTGTGTCAGGGAGTAGATCGATGGGCAATCATACGGGCGATGTGGAGGCAGTGTTTCAGAGGAACCACGATCAAACACAGTCGCATAATCTTGGTATACCTGGGGAACGTCTGTCACCACTAACCCGACTACGTGTTCTGATGGTGTTTCCTGCGGATCCTGCACTGTAAGCTGAGCTATAGCCTGAGCAGGATTGTCGCTGAGTGTGCCTGTGGGAAGACAGAAATGTTGACAGACGTCCGACTCAAAGTGAACCAAACCCAATTTCCAATCAATGAGGGGGTTATGTTCCTGAAGCCAAGGGATTCCCAGAATGAGCCCAAACTGTGGCATGGTAATGAGATCAAAACTTATGGTCTCCCTGTGTCTGGATTGTATGGTCAATAGCAAAGGGGCTGTTTGTTGTTTTACCGGGCCCGAAATCAAAGAAGAGCCATCTACAGCCTGTACTGGTTCAGGCCTGGCCTTGGTCAAGAGGGGCAGATTTAATAAACGGGCCAAGGAAATGTCGATACAATTACCCGTTGCCCCTGAGTCGATTATCAGAGTAACAGGATGCGAAACGGACGCTGTGGGCTGTACAGTGGCTTGTACATGAATGGGCCGGATACGGCCGAAAGAGGGTGTTGGGTTCGAGGTGTACGTGGTATAGCTCGATCCCGTCCCCGGTACTATGATCGAGCTATCTGAAAACCCTGTGGCTTGAGTTTGGGACGGCGTGGGCATTCCTTGACAAAATGACCTAAGGTACCACAATAGTAGCAGGCGTTATCCACCCTCCTACATTCCCTTTCTAGGGGAGATATCGGGCTCCTGATGCCCCCGATCTGCATGGGTTCTTGAGAGGAGTCAGAGGAAGGAACTGCCGTGTGAGGTGTGGAGGACTGAGCGAAACCTGCTTCCGCCCTTCTTTCGGACCTACGTGCGTCCACCTGGAGTGACAAGTGAACCAGATCCTGGAATGCAGTGGGTAATGAGGGTACTACTGATAAGGCGTCCTTCATGGGATTACTGAGACCCCTATAGAAGACTACTGCCTTCTTGACCTCGGGCCAGGAAGTTTCAGCGGAGAGCTGGTTAAAACGGGTTATGTATTCAATGAGGGAACCCCTACCCTGACACAAATCCAGAAGCTCCAGATCTCGAGACTGGACCTTGTGTCTAGTATCAAAAACCCTGGACATCTCGGTGACCAGGAGATCGAAGTCATATAAGGCCGGGTTGTCGTTCTCCAACAAGGGGTTGGCCCATGCAGCGGCCATCCCAGCCAAATGGGAAAGGGTGAACGCTGCTTTCATGGTGGAATCTGGGAAAGCCTGAGGTCGGCACAGAAAATGCAACTTACATTGGTTTAGGAAGGTCCTGAATTTCTTGGGATCCCCATGGTATCTCTCAGGGGCTGCCAACGGGAACGGAGTAGGTAGTACCACAGGAACGGGGTTCTGAGGTGGGAGAATCGGAGGTGGAACGGGTTGGGAAACAGGGGGTGTGTCTCCGAATTCTGCATCTGGGGGTAAAGGGTGTCTGACACTTTGTATGTTGTCGAGACTTTGATGGATAGCCGTGTTGGCTGCTGCCATATCGGCTCGTAGCACTGTAATGACTTGGACTATAGCAGTCATGGGGTCTTCAGCGTTCCCCTCCATTGCCTACACGACAATAGGCTTCACAGTCTGTTGTGACTTGAGTGTCGTGTAGGCAGAAGAGGCCTCCGTCCCCAAATGCCGCACAGAGAGAACCTAAAGCCACTCTCTGTGCAGCCGTTGAGGCCACAGGCGAAGATGTTCAAGTCCGGGACCGCGAACCTCTGGGACCCCACGCTGCTGCAAGAAAATGCGGATTAAGTACCAAGCAAGAAACAGTAACCACAGTGTTTAGGAAAAACGGAAAGGTCTTACCAATCAGGGTCAAGGAAGAGGTAGTGAACCTAGTGGAGAGGTCCGGGACCCACGTGGACTGAAGTACCCCAAGAGGAGTAGTCCTCAGTTGTTCGCCTGTTAGCAGGAGCTGTGGAGCTATGAAACAAGAAGTCCAAAGAGCCAAGGTGCAAGAGGGAGATCCAGGAGGCAGTTCAATAACAGTCCGTGGTCTAGAGCCGGATATCACTATGCAAACAAATCCAAAGGGGTAGATCCAAGAAGAGTCCAGTAGAGCAAGCCAGGTCGATTCCGTGAGCAGACAGTGATCCAAAGGTGCGTAACGCCAAACAGGATGCAGAGCACAGCTGTGAAGCAATGAGTACCTGGGTTTCTGGGTTTAAGACGTACTCGCGCTTCTGATCACGTGATGCGCGGCTGAGTCACGTGATCGGGCAAGAGCGTCACGTGACCTTACAGTCCCGCGACGCGGAAGCTCAATGCTAGCCCTTCGCGATCCTAAGCGCCAATGTAATTGCCAATGAAGAAATGGCCGTAGCCTGACAGCCGTCCTGTTACGGACCAGGCGCGGGCGCGCTCGCAAGGCGTGTGAGAGTCCACGTGAGTCCCGGAGAAGGGGGGAAGAAAGGGAAGAGCGAGACGGGGGATGGGGGAGCGCCTTGGGGACCACATGCTGAGGGATCGTGACAATTCTATAGTATTGAAAAGCCACGCTTGCCCCCGTGTCGGATGATTAGCGAGAAACACTGCTCATGCTGTCTTCCTCGTCATCTTCCACTACCCCTCCTGGAAGGTCTTCTTCATTCGAGTACACAGTGTCTAATCCATCCCCTGGGGTCTTCTCCGCAACCGCCTTTGCTTCGAACCAAGCTCAGAGGCTGGTCAGCAACTCAGTCTTATTAACCTTAGTGCTGTGGGGAAGTCCCCTCTCTTGACATAGGATGCTCATGACATCCTTTCTCATGGCTTTCACAGTCTCAATGTCAAGATCCATGATTATTTCACAATATATAGCAGTGTCTAAACGTTGCCGTACAACAGTACTTTAATCATTGGGTTACTAAGCTGTGTGCAAGGCTCAAAATCGATCCGACCACCTGCCACCAATTTGATTAATCAACTTCCGGGACACCAGTGGTCCATGGGTGTATATTGTTTTCTGAACCATTAATCAGCCCCACACCTCTAGGGGTTAGTCCAAAAAGACCCCCAAAAAAAACATATGGCATATTTGACCGAATTTAGGCTATACAAAAATCTTGCATAGCCTAAAAATTCAAACAAATATGCCATACAAAACATTACAGTGAAGAAGGACAGCAGGGGCTGCAGGGGTGTCTGCCTCACTGCCTTCTTTTAGTTCTTTATTCTACAATCACATCAATGTGAGTGTTTATATTCTGACCTAACATGTTTCATTCCTCAACTCTGCTCTATCAAGTCTTTGGGAACTTCTTCAGGGGAAGTAAGGATACGCAAATGGCCGCCATGGCCTCACTCTTAACAACTAATTACAGCTGAAAAGGACTCAAATTCCTAGTGAACACTAAACGTTCCTTCACAGAACTTACAAGGCTGAGGAGTACATGCGTATCGACATCTCGTCGTTTTTCATGAATATCATTCAATGCTCTTAAATGACTAAATCACTACCACTAGTTTCAACTCTGCAGTTAAGCATCCAGTGTAGCTGCATAGCGAGAGAGGTCCCATCCATTGGAACGATCCGGTCTCGTAGCATAACACTATCATTGAGGGCGCAACGTGACATTCTCATCCGCAACGTGGACTAACAACGGAAAATCTACTGAGTTGATTCATGTATTCACATATGAATGATGATATGAGACAGGAGGAATGTGCACAATATGTGATCAAGCTCCTCACAATACATCTACATTTGCTCGTGCTCCACCACAGATCACTAGGTTTTTGCAGTAAACATTGATTCTGCAGCTACATCGGATGCTTAAACGTAGAGTTGAAACCAGTGGTGGTGATTTACTCATTTAAGAGCATTGAATGATACTCATTAAAACCGATGAGATGTCGATATACATATACTCCTCAGCAATGTAGGTTCCGTGAAGGAACGTTTAGTGTCCTCTACGAATTTGAGTCCTTTTCCCCAGTAATTAGTCAATGAGGGTAAGGCCACGACGGCCATTTGCATGTCCTTACTTCCCCTGAAAAAGTTCCCAAAGACTTGATATACATCACTTTTAGTGCAGTTGCAGTAGACAACTTCATCTCAGGCACGAAAACAGTACCCAGTCCAGAGGCAGGTAGGCAGAGAGATCACACGTACTAACAGGGTTGGGAACGGAGCATCCTCCCTCCCAGCGAGACTTCATCACCCGGGGTTCCAATTCTCTGTCTCCTCATTGGGATACCTCTCTTCTTAAGGGGGACAAATCCCCATTCCTCATAAGTGGCAAACCGTCCCGGCCGAAGGACAGATAGCAAGCATGAGAGGCAAAGAGCGAAAAAATCCAGATAGTAGTGGAAAAACCCAGCTTGTCTCTCGTGCGCTCGTTCCCAGCACCCCTTATCAATGCACCTGCACATCTCTAACTCCCCTCTCGGCTCGTCCTTCAGCAAACAATACAACAACTATCCTTCATAGTAAGCTCATCTGCTTCATAATATAATATTGCAACTGTTGCAGAACTCATTTCTGCCTTCTAACTGAGCTCACAGAAACATAGACTTTCATTGCAGTTTGGAAGTGAATGTCCAAAATGGCTGCGCACCGGCACCATGTTTTAGCTCAGTTTTGCACACACATTACAGATGTTCATATGATTAACTATTAAGCATTGTACTTTGCACAAGTCACGTTTTGTGGTGGGATGCACTAGCCACTTTAAAATGCACAGGTCACTTTTCTGATGCGTTTAATTCGAGTTGTTTTTAAGATAGATGGAATAAAATAGTACCTGTTGACTAAATAATGAGGTCACCTGTCATTAAGGTTGAATTCTTCTTGATAATTAGACAGCTCGGTTTAGATGCAGTATGAATAAGAAAGAGTTGACCATAGGAACCCCAACAGAGTGCTATTCACAGAGTTCTATAGGTTGTGTGCTTTTAAGTTTGAGTGTTTGCCTACCAGGGTCGCTTCACAACCATCCCCGTCTCCTGTTGTCCCTTAGTGTTAGGAACATGTATAAACATATCAACTTTAATATTATCACAACAGACAGTTCTAGCACACTACGATATACAACCCACTGTGTATAGGAATGCAGAGGACAGACAGTTTCAAAGAAGGAAAGGGGATGCACTCTATTAACTGACAGGAGGGTAGTCGGTGTAGTAAATAAGCGCAATTGTTCAAGGATACTTGGTTTGAACACAAAGGGAGCAATGGGTCGTAAAATGTCACCAGCGGGACAGAACCACAATGCACCTTATGTAGGAGGTCTTGGTGCTCAAAAGGGTTGAGTCGGTTTCAGGGCGCTTTGAAGCTTTTGTGACAGAGTTCAAGACAGGAGACAGCTGGGGTATCAGGCAGCAGGCAGTTTGGCGAATGAAGCTGGACGGACAGCTGCAGGCTCTACTACATGGCAGCTTTGCGTCAGGAATCAATGTCACAGTGCTAGTCGGCCATTCTGAAACACTGGTCAAGGCGTCTCGGATGGCATTAGCAACTGCGGCATAATAACAGCGAGCGGTGCAGTCGATTGCAGCTCGAAGGGCTCGACTGCCTCGAAAATGTCCTTTCAGGTGCACATCGGTAGATGCTTGTCGATGCACTCCTCCTAGCTTCTTCACTGTGCTCTTGTCATCCTTTAAAATGGATGCCCCAAAGCTGAGGAGTGTTGTAGGCAGCTGCCTTGTCTTTGGTTTCGTTCAGAGACTCTTTGGCACTTCCCAACTAGGAAGCTTGCTGCACAGCCCTAAAGGGCAGGCTGTGTGTTGGCTGGGTATTGGTTCTGGAGCTGCTGGAGGGTCCTCTGGATTCAGTATCTCCCTCTGTTCCCTAGGAGATGTTTAGGGGAGGGATCTTGCTTCTTTCTTGGAGGTCATGGCCTTCCTTCACTGGAGGAAGATGTAAGGCAGACCCTACCTTCAGCCAGGGTCCAATGATGAGTTCTTCCTTCTGCTTCTGGTGAAGCCTGGCATGACATTTCACTTTCAATCGATACTGAGGGTGGGAGCTGGCATCAGGAAGAGACAGTTGCATATGAAAGGGTGTTGGGATTTCCTGTCTCCTTTGTTAGCATCTGCAGCCAGGACCCATGTTGGCTGGTTTTAATTAAAATCTGATTAGTCTGAAAATGCTGCCAGCAGCTATAGGGCTCAACAAAAGGACAGAGTGGATCCATGTAGCCTTGTTAGTTCTGGCCACACTTGCACACCCGCGACGGTTGCAGGCACCAGAACCCAAGGCATGTCCTTTTCATCACCGTGCATTGACCTGCCTTACTGAGATGCATCACCCCTACAACGTTGTGATCTGCACAGGCGGTAAGCCAAGCAGAGCTACTGTGCTCTATTTTGGAGGCCCTCACCCTCTAAAAATGGCCACAGCCTTTCCCTGTTTCCTGCAGCATCAGAGCTGCTCACCTCGAGGCTGCCCCACTCACTGCGGATTGGCCGCCCTCTGATACTTCTGGTCGAATCCAGGGAGCCAGCAGGCAAAGCCAGCCCCCTCAAAAGGCACACTTTTAAAGCCTTCTATCCTGTCTGGCCTGTCTGGCTGTGGCCAAAGTGGCTACCACCCCCTTTTTTTGTTCTAACCCTCACTTCACTGCTTTGCCGATCGCTGCAACACCTTGCCCTGCCTCCTACTATTGATAATTGCACTCCTCGTAATGAGTTTCTAAGGTAAGCGTATTTGCCCTCTATCTACATCCACTCAGCTCTCATTGCACTTCACTTCATCCATGACCCACTTGTAGCCTGTCAGCACCCCTACAAGGTTCCCCTCAAGGTTTACGTCTGTCCAAGCTTGCTTGTGGCAGATGCTGTGTCAACACCTCCTCCTCCCTTTGTACTCACTAGCATTGCCAGTACGGCATATGAACCTTTTCACCTCCACCTCCTGCTCCATTCTGTCCATTGCCTATAGTCCCTGCGGACACCCCAACTTCTCCTACCCCTATCAGTATAGTCTTACCATGGATCATCCGACTAACCTTCGCACACAAGTTTTGATTCACCAACGTAGCCCCCCTGCACCACGAACTAAGATTCTGCTGGACTGTGCACCCTCTTGATCATCCCTTTGCATCTGTTTCACCTGCACACCAGCCCCACACACCATGAGGCAACACTTTTCCTTTCTGTACACTCACGATGATACTGCTGTTTACCGTTCTGTACCTGCTGTGTTTTGTACTTCACTTACCTTTAACCACCGGATGGACACTCTCTGCCCTGTGCTGTACTACCTATTTGTACCTGCCTATTTTCTGAAGTCCCCCTTCCATGAGGTGAGGCTTTCCCAAATTGTGCACCCATCCGAATGTTGCATTTTACCTATTTGTACCTGCCTATTTGATGTAACCCCTATACCATGAGGTGAGGCTTTCCCAATTTGTGCACCCATCCAAATGTTGCATCTTACCTTACTTTACTTACCTATAACCACTGGATTGACACTCTCTGCCCTGTGCTGTACTACCTATTTGTATTTGCATATTTGATGTAGCCCCCCCATACCATGAGGTGTGGCTTTCCCATTGCGGGCACCCATCCGAATGTTGCATTTTACCTATTTTATCTGCATATTTGATGTAACCCCCTGTACCATGAGGCACGGCTCTGCCAAAGCATGCTTCCTTTAATTTGTCAATCTGCACTTAATGTAACTAGCGCTATGATACCTCAGGGTCTTGGGCACTGCTATAAATGCTAAAATAAATACATAAATAGCATTAGGGTGTTACACTCTGACCGGCACGTCCCCCTACCTAACCTTGTACTTCTTGCTACTGCACTTGCGCGATCCGAATGTCACAATGCTAGTTTTGTTAATCTTCATTCCTGCCCCCCCTCTTTTGTCTTGCTGCTTCTTGAAACACTGTTTGCTGTATAGAAGCATGATAAATACCCAATAAATAAAATAAATACAGGGGCTGTGCCTGTAGGCTGTGTCCACCCAGAGAACACATGTCTATGTTTATGTCATGCGGAGAGCATAGGAAAATGTGTGCAGATTAATAATAATAATAATAATAATTTGGCATTTATATAGCGCTATATTATTACCCACGGTGTGTGGTGCTCATTTATCGACCTCGGAAGGATGAAACGCTGAGTTTGGCGCTGCCGGGATTCGAACCTGCGTTCGCAGGCTCTGCACTGATGTCAAAGCGAGCGCTCTACTCGCTGTGCCACTTGACCGGCTATAGCGCCATACATTTTCCAGAGGTTGATCTACCATCATTCAAGTTCATTTGAAATTTTAAAAAAGCCCATGCGAGCGCACACCTACCGTGCGGTTGGTCGAATTCCTCACACACACTATCTCCAGTATCAATGTCATGCTCAAACCAAGGTGTTAAGCCTGGTGTTAGGGAAAACAAGGGTGAACATTGACTAAGCAAAGTTTTCTCCTCTCCTTGCTATTGTAGTATCAGTTGAGGGGGCAGTTTGACCTAATGGAGCCATCTGAAGGGATGCCCTGGAACAGGTCACAGAGAGGTTCTGATTCCTCTTCCTCCCTTTCTGGAGCTAGAAGCACGGCTCACATTTCAACCTTAGGGATGTATGCCTTCAATCTATTTACATGGAACAGTTTGGGAACCTGGCCAGCTCTTCCAAGGTCCACTCAATAGTTTACCTCACTAATCTTTCAACTACCCAGTAAGGAGCAGATCACTTGTCCCGTAAAGCTCTGGGCCTTATAGGATTCATGGTCAGTATTTGGTGGCCTGGAGAAAAATGAAAAAGTGAACCTTTTTGGCCATACCAATGTTTCACCGGTGCTTGTATAGCATTCAACTTGTTATTGCCCTGACACATCAGGAGGGCCATCCTATTCCTCAATCCAAGGACATAGTCCACTGCATTCGTAATGACAGGAGGAGTGGGGGACTCCCATCCTTCTTTAACTTTAGCAAGGGGTCCTCTGACAGGGTGACCAAACAAGAGCAAAGCAAACCCTTTATTGAGGTACCTCTCTATTGGCAAATAGCAAGCATGGTTTCAAAGGGTCCCTCTTCCTTCTTTGGGGCTCCTCAAGGGCTCCAATCGTGCATTTTGGGAGTTCTGTTGAATCTCTCAACTAGACCATTTGTTTGTGGATGATTCAGATGAAAATGTATAAGACGCCCTACATTTCCTCCACATGGCCTGCATATACTTCCATGTAAAGTTGCTGCCTCTGTCAGACACAACCTCTTTAGGGAAGCCAACCCTGGTGAAAATGCCTAGTAATCCTCTAGTAACTGACTTGACAGTTACTGTCTTCAGTGGGATGGCCCCAGGATATCTTGTGGCATCATCAACTACCACAAGGATAACTCTGCTACCTGAGTATGTTGGAGGATAAAGGGGACCAACAACCGCAACCCCTACCCTCTCAAATGGTATACCCACTCTTGGAAGTGTTAGCAGTGGAGCCTGAATCTTTGTTCCACTCTTGCCAGCCAATGGACACATTCTTTTCTGCCTGCACCCCCATGTTGGGCCAGTAGAAATGCATGCATAACCTTGCCTTAGTCCTCTTGATGCCAAGATGGCCTGCAAAGGGGACTTCATGCACCAACTGCAGGAGGAAGGGTCTTGCATGCTGAGGGACCACCAACTTCCTATGATCTCTTCCAGTTGACATTGTAGGTTCACTATACAGTAACCCACCTTCCCAATATATTCTGTTCTTCACATGGGGATTCACCCTGCAACCGGCAGCAGGCCTGTGTTATGGCACCTATCTGGGCGGCTTCTGGAGGATTTAACCGGGCCTGGCAGATTTACCCCCGGATGCAGCTTGCCAAGAAGGGTGTCCTCCATCGGGCAATCATGCTTGGTTTCTTTACTGAAGTCTTACTACCTGCCTTCCTGGATTACAGAAAATAGACTTCTTCATCTTTAAGTCAACCACCTTGGACTTGTCTTCACTTCCCTGTCAGTGCTTGCACTGTCCTGACGTCACGTAAATCCACAGGGAAGTGTATCCGTGACGTCAGAAGCTGGTCCCCATCCATCGCTGTATCATCAGGGCTGGGTCGGGATTGCATACCTTGCGTCATCTTTTCTTCATCCTGCTCACGGATCAACCAGTCTGGCTTCTCCAGTGCGAACATCTCCTGGAAACACAGGTACGCAGCATTCACGTTACGCACACCTTAACAGATTAAGACACCTAACTACCAGTTCTGATTCAGAGATGGATGACTCTCAAGAATTAAGGAATGAAATCAGGGCTTTACACACCGAGATGGCGTCTTTGCATCAAGAAAACCTTGCTTTACGTCAGATGGTTGCCCAAGGAGCCAGTACAAGTACTTCGGCTGAGTCTGTAATGGCTCAAACCAGTCCGGTAAAGTTTGATGGTGACCCTCGGTGGGTGGCTGAGTTTTGTAACCATTGTAGGATCCATTTCCTGTGCACCCAACGCATTTCAATCAGGATAAGGCCAAGATCGGATATATTCTGGAAAATCTAACTGGTAATGCATTGGCTTGGGCTACATCCCTGTTGGTAGCCAAGAGTACAATTTTGGAGGATTCTGTTGCTTTTGAGAAGGCTTTTTTGGAAGTATTTCAGTCGCCCAATCTAGCTGCGGCAGCCCAGAATCAGCTCATAGAGTTAAGGCAAGGGTCTGGTGACATCATTACTTACATCAGTCGCTTCTGTCAATTGGCCACCAATTCCCAATGGCCTGAAGTCACTCAGAAGACTCTTTTTCAACGGGGATTGATGGAAGAATACAAGCATGAGTTGCTTCATATTCCTGAACCAGACACTCTGCAGTCCCTTCAGGAACAAGTTCTACGGATTGACCATAGATTAGCTGAGAGGCGAGGCGGGAGACGTTGCATGGAGAGAACAGTTCCAAGGTATTTGCCAGTACTGGTTAAAGCTTCTGGGTCCTCTGAATCCACTTCTGAACCAATGCAAGTGCGAGCTGTCGGAGGCCCTTTATCTGACGCCGACAAAATTGAAGAAGAGACCTCCGATTGTGTCTGTATTGTGGGGCCTCTGAACATTTTCTCAGTACCTGTCCTCTACGACCACTTCGGAATTCGGAAAACTAAATGGCCTGTCATGTATGGGGAAGGCAACGATGGGCCCTTCTTCTTCTTCAGCCCTTCCTTATTCTAAGCAAGTCCAACAACCCATGCAGCCGGTGGTACTCATGGCCTTGTGCATCAAGGTCTCTTGGCCAGGTAAAGAGCCCATTGAGGTTTTTGGGGCTGTTGGATTGCGGTGCCTCTGGCAATTATATTGGTGCTGATTTTGCTACCAAGAATGATATAACCTTGCTAGAGAAGAACTGTGCTTCAATGGTGGAGGTCATTGATGGGACTCCTTTGTCTTCTGGTCCTGTTCATCAACACACTGGGACTTTAAGATTACAGATTGAGGGACATCTTGAACAAATATCTCTAGATGTTATCAAAACACCCTCATATCCCATAATCTTGGGTTTACCCTGGTTGTTACATCACAATCCAAACATCAATTGGGTGACTCTGACTTTAGTGTTTTGTTCAGACCGTTGTGTACAGGAGTGCTGTAGTACTGAGTCTTCTTCGATGACGTTGTCTATCTCTACTCAGACTGATGGAAATGGCATGTCTCGCCTATACTCAGTTTCCTCTATACCACCTGAGTATTCCGAGTTTCAAGAGGTCTTTTCTGAACCAAAGGACATTCCATTACCTCCTCACAGAACCTTTGATTGCTCCATTGATTTGTTACCAGACTCTGTGATACCACATGGCAAGGTGTATTCCTAACTACACATGAGAAGGAGGTGATACAGGAGTATCTAGAGGAATGTCTCCAGAAAGGTATGTTACGCCTTCCAATTCACCTGCAGGATTTCCTTAATTCTTTGTCAAGAAGAAAGAGTGTCACCTGCGGCCATGCGTTGATTACAGGCAGCTGAATGACATCACCAGGAAGGATCGGTATCCGCTTCCCCTGATACGGACTATAATGGAATCATTCCATAATGCACGAGTATTCACCAAATTTGATCTTCGAGGGGCCTATCATCTGATGCGCATAAAACCTGGCGATGAATGGAAGACGGCATTCAAGACACCATCAGGATACTACGAATATCGAGTCATGCCCTTTGGGTTATGCAATGCCTCTGCAGTCTTCCAGCGACTCTTGGACCATATTTTCGCTGATTTAATTGGGATATCTGTCTGGGTGTATTTGGATGACATTTTGGTATTTTCCAGAGATTTCAGGGAGCACATATCTCATGTTAAGCTGGTTCTCAGATGGTTACATCAGAACAAGTTATATGCCAAGGCTGAGAAATTTCTTTTTCATCAAGACCATATTGAATTCCTTGGATATGTAATCAGTGCTTCAGGCATACATATGGATCCTGCTAAGATTCGTGCCATCCTGGAATGGAGACCTCCCAGTGATATGCGATCGCTTCAGCGTTTCCTTGGATTCATCCATTTTTACTGCCGCTTCATCCCATCCTTTTCTCAGCTGACCGCCCCTCTATCCAGTTTGACCAGTACTAAGAAACCCTTTGTCTGGGGGCCGGAAGCTGCAGCCTCTTTTAAACAACTAAAGGAGGCTTTCAGTACTTCCCCAATATTACATCATCCTCAGGACGATAGGCCATTTATTGTGGAAGCAGATGCTTCAGATTTTGCAATTGGTGCCGTTTTGTTACAGAATGATGCAAGATTAGAGGTAGAATTCCCTATGGCATACTATTCCAAGAAACTTACAGCTAGTGAACGGAATTATCCAGTTATAGAAAAGGAACTCCTGGCCATTAAGGTCGCCTTTGAAGAATGGCAACATCATCTTCTGGGGGGGCCGGTTTCCTGTGGAGGTATGCACAGACCATCGTAATCTACAATTCCTGCGTTCTCTTCAGTGTAGAACCTCTCGTCAGGCTCGGTGGGCCTTCTTCTTTTCACACTATGAATTCAACATCACCTACGTTCCCAACACTAGAAATGTGAAAGCAGATGCATTATCTCGTTCCTTGGAGGATGACATTAAACAAGAGGGTCGGAATCAGCCTGTGATAGCTTCAAGACATTTCCTCCTGGCTCTCCTACCCTATCTACAGAAAGTTGCTCAAGAAACCACGACCGATCCCAGACGGTCTACATTTGTGAGACGCCCTCAAGTGAGAGAAAAGGATGGCCTGCTCTTTTTCGAGAATAGGTTGTACCTGCCCACGGAGATCCTCCGTAAGACCATATTGCAGGGTTTCCATGATTCTAAGATAGGAGATCACCGTGGCATTCGGTCAACACAAGAACTCATTGCCCGTCAATTTTGGTGGCTAGGATGGGCTACCCAAGTCAAGCATTATGTTGAATGCTGCCCCATCTGTGCCCAGGTCAAGACCCCGCGCAAGAGACCTTTTGGCCTGCTGCAACCTACAGAAATATCACCATATCCTTGGCACACGATTTCCACAGACTTTATTGTGGACCTTCCGCCCTCCGAAGGTCACACTTGTATAATGGTTGTTATAGATGGTTTTACCAAATTAGCTCACTTCATTCCTTTTGAGAAGATTCCTACGGCGGTTCAGATGGCACGGGCTTTTCTGCATAACATCTTTCGCTTACATGGATTACCTCAAACGATAATATCTGACCGGGGTTCCCAGTTTGTCTCATCATTTTGGAGTCAGCTTTGTCAACATTTAGGTATCCATCGGGCTCTCAGTTCTGGTCATCATCCACAAACCAATGGAAAGACCGAAAGAACAAATCAGACCTTGGAGCAGTATTTGCGCTGTTTCACCAATGCTTCTCAATCTGACTGGATGTCGCATCTTGCCATGGCCGAAGTGGCGTACAACAATTCTGTTCACTCTGCAACTGGATTGAGTCCCTTTTTCTGTTCCTCTGTCTTTATCCCAAGTTGCTGCCTCTTCCTCCTATTCAACCCAGTATTGTTCCTTCAGCTGATCGTCTGGTCTCCGATATTCAAAGCCTTCACCATCAAGCTGCTGCTTCGTTCAGACACGGGAACACATGAAGAAGACAGCCGATAAACGTCGGAGTCTTGAGCCTCCATTTCGGGTGGGGAATTTGGTGTGGTTATCGTCCAAATATTTGCCAGCCCGGAACCTACCTCTGAAATTGGCTCCCAGATTCCTTGGTCCTTTCTGCATAACTAAACAGGTGTCCCCGGTGGCCTTTTGGCTTGCTTTACCTGCATCTTGGCGGGTTCACCCTGTTTCTCATGTTTCCTTGCTGAAGGCTTACCTGCCTGATCCCTATGGCCGATCCTGCTCTCGACCCGCTGCCATTGATATCGAGGGTACACCTGAATTTGAGGTCCAGGAAATATGTGATTCCCGTTATCTCCCCCTTCCATGCACTTCTCCCCCTTCTCCCTCTACCCTGCACTTGCACGTTCTCAATGTCACTGGGCCTAGGAAGATCGTTGTTTTTGTTCTCCCCTGTTCCCTTTCCCTGCCTTGTCGCGCTCTGAAACACTTGTGTATGAGCACGATAGAAATAAAATATCAATCAATCAAAATCTCCGGGGAAAGTTACAATTTCTGGTAGATTGGAGGGGTTATCCTGCTTGTGACCGCACTTGTGAACCAGTGGCAAATGTTCATGCCCCCGTTTTAGTGCAGGAGTTTTATTCCCGTCATCCTTGTGTACTGGGGGGCGCGGCGGCCTCTGAACGGGTCCATGAGATTCAGAGCTCGCCCTCCGGCACCTTAAACAAGATAGCCGCACCTCGAGGAGGATGGGGTGCGGGATTCTCTTACTCCAACACCAATCAATAAGGACAACTCAAAGGTTTGGCAAAGGGAAGTCCGTTTAATGACAAGTATAAAAAAACGGGGAAACAATTGGTAATCATCAGTGATGCGATCGCCTGTCTCGCTTCAATTTCCACATTCTTCATGCAAACAGCACCTTTTTATAGCAAATTCTCGTCATCATTGATGTGTAAAACCCATAAGGTTGACATGCAATTCTATTGGTTGGAAAAGGTAACTTAAGTATAGGTGCTATATCTGTATATGGTAACAAAGCATGAGGATTGGATAACCCTTATCGTGTGGGCGTCTTTGCCCATCCCTCTACATCACTCATGATAAATGTCACTACAACTACGACGTCTTATTGGTTGTACAGCTATAGGACCCTAGATTATTTGGTCCATTGTGATTGGATAAATCTCCACTTTAATTAGCAGCTTGCAGAATGGACACCCAGATGCGGAGTGCCCCAAGATTCACCCTGCCTCCCTTCCATCAATCAGTACTTTAGGGCTATGTGTCAATTACTTGGCTGAGGATAGCCTCGAAACTGTAGCTTGTTATCAAGAAAAGTTATGGCATCCTCGGGTTCTGGGTGACATCAGACGTTGGTGCCTCTTTGTGCTTGGCTGGTCACATGTCTGTTCACCATTGATCTGCTTCATTCTCCTTCTTTTCGTGTATTCGATTCTTTGTTCAGCCTTGCCACCTGCCTGGGGCCTCCTTTTCTCGACCTTCACTGGCTGGCTTATATGCTCTTAAGTTTCAATTCTTTGGAGCTGCCTCTCTCCTCCCTTCCTTGGAGTTGACCTCGAATTCCCAAGCATGAGCTACTTCTTGCTGAGTTTCGATTCCGCTCTTCCCTTCTGGCCTTAGCTGGAATATGAATCTCGACCTTGATGGACCCTTGCAGCCTTGGCTTAGTTCTGCTTTACAAAATGGAGTCGCACTTCTATAGCTTGCTTCATTGAGGTAGATGTATAATTGGCGCTTGCCACTCTATTCTTCTGCTAAGCATTGCAAGCAGTACCGTTTTATTAGCTTCTTGCGTTCCAACCCTATTTACATACATTTAGCTAGATGCGTATTTCCATCTCACTTCATGGTTATGTGTCCTTATATTAACATCGTTTCTTCTTACACGTCAATTACATCGTTATTCTTTACATTTCGCCCTTGTGTGTCAGTTTTCGTTCGTCGTTTATTTTCATTTGTACATCTGTCTGGGTTCTTTTGTTGTCACCATTTGCCCTCCATTAAGGCTCTTTGGGTCTTTTCAGGGACAGCTTGCAAGTAGTCTTCATTTCATGTCAGCTGCTGGTACGGTTGTCTCAGTGGGTACTGAGCTGCCCATGGCTGTCTGGTTATAGGCACTTCGACAGGTATTGCATTTCTCATGGGCACTGGGCAGAGGCTTAGAATTGCTCTCTGTTGCTTCATTTGTTCCCCATACGTCACATACCTTGGTGAGTATGTCTCTGGTGCCTCAAAATGGGGACTGGGGTGCAGGCCATGTCTGGGACCTCCTCTACATCCCCCCCCTCTGGTCGGTTCATCAACCACTTTTGCATTCTCCTTTGGGTTTGTTTTATTAGGCTCTTCTGCTTCTTGTTCATCGTCTTCTGGATTTGTACACGACGGTGTGAACGTATGTATCTTTGGAGTCCATATTTTTATCACTCCTTTCAGGCTTCCTGCTGTCTTTACATGTTCATATTTTTTCCAGGTCATGAGCTGACATTGGCCATTTGGGCTGCAATATATCCACTTTCCTTCGTACCTTTGTCGTTTTCTGGGATACCCAAATTTTGTTCCTTCTGGCGCAAATTCGCTAGCCCTCACACAGTCTCTGCTTTCTTCATCGGTTAGGTCTCTGGGCTTCCATCCTGGCTTGACATCGACCATGATCTTCATTCCAATGGCTTTCTTGGCTTTCTTCGCCGTTTTCTGGCATTGTGTTAAAATTATCTTGATAACACAAAATCCTAGTAGTGTCATTAGTAGCAGGGCTCCCAGAATTTTGAATATGTCTACCATCCATTGTGGGACCCATAGAAACAGTGTTCCAAACCAGCTGTCATCATCAACCTCGTCAGTTTCATTGATCATCTGTTTCTGCAGGTTTGTCAGCATATTTATGGCTTCTGTTAAAGTTCCATTTTCTTCATCATGTGAAGGTATAAACGTGCAACATGATTCTCTGATTTTTGTGCAAACACCTCCATCCATCGCAGTGATCATGTCGAGTATATATCTGTTCTTGAGGGTCATCAGTCGGATTGCTCTCAATTCTTCTTTGATTGCGTTGAATCCTTTTATGGTGGTGTTGATTGTCTGCAGTAACTCCCATCTGGTTATTTGCAACGATTTCGTATTTACTCCAACTTGGATGTGTGGCAAGAGTATTGTTGTGAATACTGATGAGGTGAGGCTAAACAGCCTGTGTTCATAAGGTATTGCATAGAATGCTTCTTCTGATTTGGCAGAAAAGTAATTCTCTCTCTTCATTCGGGATACCAGTTCCACAGACCTCCTCTTCCTCATGTGATTATCTGCCTTTGGGAAGCTGTCAATACTCAAGTCACTTTTTGGGATCACTAGTGCTGGAACGTGGACGTTCATTATTGTGCATATGCCTCCCCAGTTTTTCGGCAACCTTATGTATGCTTTGGATCCACACGCCCAGTAATGAGCCATAATTACTGCGGTTCCGTGAGTCATACCTGGAGCTTCAAAGATGCATCCGCAGTTCTGATTCTCTCCCATCTTTCGCGTGCCTTTGTTCCTGAAGCATCATTTTGGGCTTTCCAGGGGCACTATCTGCAGGGGTCCTCCTCTGTCTTCGACCCATGTTAGTAATTTCACCAACTTTGGCCATTGAGGTTTGCACAGTTTTTGTGAGTTTTCTATTGCTTCCTTGCAGGCTCCAAGGACCATCCATGCTCAGCATATCACTACTCCTGCTTCCAATCCGTCTGGTGATAGCACTGTTCCCAGATCAGCATTCGGCCTCTGTTCTTCCACATTCTAGCTACTTCTGGAGTTTTTCCTTGGACGTTCAGTCTCGGGTTTATCTCCCATCTTGTTCCTGCTCTTTGTGCTTCTGGCTTTGCATACCTGATCACGTGATTCCTGGTATGACCTCTGTTTCTTGTCTTAATGTCCTGGATATAGTCATCTTCATCGGGATATGCTGTTTCTGTTGAGCATATCAGTGAGGCATCTCTTCCCATGAACTGTCCTCTGGTGTTGCACATTGCAACGTGTGACAAACAGTGTGCTGTCGGGACATCAATTTCTACAGCCACAAAGATCTTGGATTTTCCCATGCTGTACGGTAGAAGTGCACTGACGTAGCATTCTCCTTCAGCTTTTCTTCTTCCGACCTCTTTCATGTGTTGGCACCAAATGTTATTTCCTAGATGTGCTGTGCTGTCCAGGTAATCATTCAGTTCATGGTTGTCTTCATGTGGGCTTCTCTTGATTCTTAGTGTCTTTTTGTAGTTAGCTATAACTATATCTCTAAATGCGTCTGTGTGACTTTTTCTTGCTGGAGGATTCTCAGGCATGCTTCTCACTCTAGTCTCTATAGTTTTGTTTTTCAGCTCCTCGTGTAATTTCTTTACTTTAGCTATAAACGGGAATAAATGATCTATCAGCATTTGTGTCTTTGCAGTGAATTCTCTTGTAGCCGTTTCTGTCTTCTGTAGGGCTTTTGCTATCTTTTCTTCAGCTGGTCCTTCACCCGCTTCCTTACGTCACCTTTATTATTTTCAGGGACTGTTTGTTTGGTAAGCAATCTCGTGTTTTTTGCTATCTCTGTTCGAGGTTCTGCAGCCATTGACACTTGCCCATGTTCATGTGCATTCAGTGTGTGTGTGTGTGCGTGTTGTGGTCAGTGCTGTATTTTTATTCATTCCGTGCTGAACCTGTCTCCAGCTTTCCTCTTCATTTGTTACCTCAAGTGTATATGAATCACTGCTAATTACATTCAATGTTAGTTTGTTTACCTTATCAGATTTTCATGGAACTGGAATGACTATATAGGGTCTGGGTGCTTTCGTGGAACTCATGCGTACATTATCTGGTGGGTGCACTGAAATTGGAATGCTCTGTGCACCAATAAAAATTGCAGTTCTGATTGTTAATGACAGAAAAATAATGATAATTGGGAGGCCACCAGGGGGCGCACAGGCAATGGCAGCCTGAATACGCTGCTCCCGCCGTAGCTGGGCTGCGCAGAGGGACTGAGCCCCCCCCGCAACCCCCCCACGGGACATTTGCGGTCCGCGGAGCCCGTGAACCTCGGGTGCCCCCCGGGGCGAAAGAGCGGCATCTGGGGACCTCCGGGTGCCCGAGAGCGAGCTCTGCGGCCCGAAGGGAGGAGCCCCGGAGAGCCCCAGGCAGAGTCCTGACCATCGAGGGAGGAGGTGGTGTGCGCGGGCGGCCCGGACTCGCTGGTGCGCCTGACCCCCTCATCACCCCGATCACGGAGCGCGCCGGCGCCCCGGCAGAGGACCCGCCGGCGACACCCCCGCAGCACAGGAGAAAGGAACCGGCGCGGAGGGGAAGTCCCCGTGGAGGAGCCGGATGATACGCGGGCCGCGACCCGCTTAAGGAAAGGCGGCCTGCCTGCGCTCCCGAACTCAGAGCCGAGGTAGGTGTGGGGGGGCCCGCCCCAGTCCCCACGCAACACTCAAGGACCCCAGAGGACCCATCGCAGGGTGCATCGGAGGGCACGGGGGGGCGAGACGGCCCCGCCCCCCCCCCCCTGCCGAGCCAAAAGAAAAAAAAAAAAAAAAAAAAAAGGGGAAAGAAGTTTTCAGTTCTAAAATTGAAACAGAACATTAGGAGGAGAGTATCCTTGAGCACACCACTTCCCCAGGTGGTGGCCCCTGGGTTCTTTCCCAGGGCGAGTGCCCGCCTGGGGGCTCTCACTGGAGGAATCACGCCTGAGAGCCCTCCATCAGACCGCTACCGGACATCCATAGCCGCTCCCCCCCCACCCTAAGAACTGCTGACCAAAGACAGAGGACACAAGGGGGGGAGGGGGTGTGAGGCCCCCACCAGAGGTCTGGTGGGGTGTGTGCCCGCCCACGGGAGGCCCCCCACGGAGGGCCATACCAGAAGGAGAGCGAGCGCGCTCCCCGACCGGGCTCTGTCCCTTGCCCCTTGGGGCGCACCAGCAGAGGGGAGAAGTAGGAGGACCGAATGAGTTGGCGCCATACCCTCCAGGAGTACCGCTATCAGGACGCCAGAAGGGAGAACAGCGACCCGGACCGACGGACCGGCATGTCCCAATCCGAGACCCCACCTCCGCCCGCCCTCACCATGGAAAAGGGCTTTGCCTCGGTCCTGCAGGAGATTAGGGACATGCGGGCAGACATTGCCCAGAAAATGGAAAACATGGACCGCAGAGTGGACAAAGTCGAGGATAGACTGTCACAATTAGAGTCCAACCAGTCCTCAGCAGCGACCCAGGAGCTGGACACGACCCTGAGACTAACGGCCCTGGAAAAGAGAGACGAGGAGAGGGCAAGACAAATGGACGACTTTGAAAACAGGGAGCGGAGGAACAACCTCAGAATCTTTGGGGTGCCGGAGTCGGAGGGGGAGACGGAAAGAGACCTGACCCGGGTGGTGAGGGACATCATCACCCTCCTCTTCTCGGATGAGATGACGACCGAACCGACGTTTGATCGGATCCATAGAGCGGGGGGAAGAGCTGGGGGCCGCCGGTCAATTCTGGTCCGCTTCCACTATTACACTGAGAAAGCGAAGGTTCTAGAGGAGGCCAGGAAGTCCCGAGAGATATCCTACAACAACGCACAGGTGTCCATTTTCCAGGACCTCTCATCATACATGCTGGCCAAACGTAGGATGTGTCGTCCGCTGGCCCAGATGCTGAAAACGAAGGGGGTGCGCTACAGATGGGGGTACCCCTTTTCCCTCACGTTCGAATACGAAGGCCAACGAGTGAACCTGATTACAGAGGAGGATATAAGGAGAGCCATACAGGAGTACGCAATAGACCCGACCCCGCGGAGGGAACCTTCCGGGTTCGCCGCGGACGAAGCCAGCGCGCGCAGGTCACAAGGAGAGAGGAGAAAGAAGACAGGCCCACGGAAATTTAAAAAATTGAACCCACCGTCCCCATCGACGGACAGGAATGACACAGAGCCCGGCCAGGGTGGAGCGGGACTGTCGGGCCCGGGGCAGGGAGGGAGCTGAAGCATCTCACGGCGGGCGACAACAGTCTCGGGGGAACTGTGTAAAGATCTCACCACGGGGACTCCTCATCTGTTCCGGCCCGAAGACGAGCCGAACTCCAGGACCATGGGGTCCGAACTTATGGGGATCCTCCTGGAACAGCAAGTATGAGAGTTGCATTGGGGGGGGGAGGGGAGGGGAGGGTAGGCGGGGCTCAAGGAGGTTTTCATTTGGACATTCACCCAGCAGGAGGCGGTAGGCTGGTGGTCCGGCCAGTTACCAACAATGGTAGAACTGTTTGGCTGGACGCCGGGGTGGGGGGAGGGGGTTAAGGGGTTTGTTGATGTGGTACGTTCACAGGGGGGACCAGGGGGCAGTTGGGGACAGGTTTAAGGCCCACCTGGGGGGGAGGGAAGGGAAGGGCAACGGGGGATCAGAGGATAACACGAAAAGAGCTGGACAAGGAAAGTGCCATGAGTCAGCTATCCTGTAGCTGGTTAATCTTAGACAATGGCTGATGATCTGCCTACCCTGGGCGTGGGCTCCCTAAACGTGAGGGGGCTGAACACCCCCACCAAAAGATCCCTGGTCTGTAGGGAATTCAGGAGGGCTAAACTAGATGTGCTTTTCCTTCAGGAGACGCACTGGGCAAGGGGGAAAGAACCGAGGCTACGGGGGGGGGATTGGGGAAGTCCTCAGCGCCTCCCTCAAGACCAAGAAAAGGGGGGTGGCCATAGTGCTAGCGAGGGACATTGGCTTTGAAGTAGAAGCCTCACTGAAAGACCCAGAGGGTCGGTACCTGTTGACGAGGGGCTCCCTGCGGGGCTCCCCCTTAACACTTGCAGTTGTGTACAGCCCCAATGAAGGCCAGGCGCAATTTTGGGAGGGAGTGAAGAACAGATTGAAATTATTCGTACGCGGGATGATGATGGTGGTGGGGGGGGGACTTTAACATGGTCCTGGACCCGAAAGTTGATAGGAAACGCTTGGAATCCCAACCCACCAGGGCTGCAGATGAAATTATGGCCCGCTCTTTCCAAAGGGTCAATTCAGAGCTGGGCCTGGTGGACACCATTCCGACCCCCAGGGCAGAACACCCCTCCTTCACATACTATTCTGCAATCCACACATCATACTCCCGAATAGACTACATCCTGGTAGACGAGCCCCTGCGCCCATACGTCTCTGGCTATGAGGTTGACCCGGTCCCTTGGTCCGACCATGACCTGGTCCGTACCACCATTATAGGGGAATGGCGAGGTGGCAGAAAAGGGCGATGGAAGTGCAACGACTCCCTGCTGAAGGACGAAGTCCTGGCGCAGGAAGTGCAGGACGCCATTTCGGAATACTTCGAGCTGAACGAAAATGGCGAGGTGGGTGCGCATGTGTTGTGGGACGCCTTCAAGGCGACCTTACGCGGGGTTCTCATAAGAATGGGGGCTCAGAAAAAAAGGGAGAGGGAGGCACAAGAAAAATCCCTTAGGGGAAAGATCGCACAGCTCCAGCCGGGAGGCCCCCCGGAGGCACCCTTGGCTATGGAACAGATCACTGCCCTAGAAAATTACAAACTTCAATTGAAAGATCTCTTCTTGCACAAAACGGAGCGCAATCTCCAGCTAGTGAAACAAAAGTACTACGAGAAGGGGGACAGAGCCGATAAAATTCTGGCCTGGAAGCTCAGAGAGGTCCAGAGAAGCAGAATGGTGAGGGCAATCAGGAACGAACGGGGCTCACTGGACCATAGCACTCCAGACATAGGAGCGGCTTTTCGACGTTACTATGAACAACTATATTCGTCAGAATATGCCGGGGAAGACACTCAGATTGAGGAGTTCCTGGACTCCATCCAGATCCCGTCCCTGACAGGCGAAATGGCAGAAGGTCTCGAGGGCGGGGTTACAGAGGAGGAGGTGGAGAATGCAATCAGCGGGATGAAGGCGGGAACGTCCCCGGGGGAAGATGGGTTCTCAGTATACTTCTACAAGAGGTTCCGGTCCATTTTGGCCACACACCTGGCGAGGGTGTTCAATGCAGTACTGGAGGGGGGCTCACTGCCGGAAACGATGATGAGAGCCATCATAGTGGTATTGCCCAAGGAAGGAAAAGACCCCACTGACTGCTCCTCCTACCGTCCGATCTCTCTTCTAAATATAGATGTTAAGATCCTAGCTAAGGTGATGGGTAAACGGTTGGAGGGGATAATGCCCAAGCTAGTACACGGGGATCAAGTGGGGTTCGTGAGGGGCAGGCAGGGCTCGGATAATATCAGGAAGACTATAGACCTAATCCACTATGCCCAGGAATCAGATCTAGAGGCTAGTTTGCTTTCCTTGGACTCCGAGAAGGCATTCGACAGGGTCGAGTGGAGGTACATGCAACTTCTCCTCCGTCGAATGGGCTTTGGGCCTCACGTCAGGACCTGGGTCTCCGCCCTCTATGGAGCCCCAACAGCGAGAGTACAGGTGAACGGGGAGCTTTCCGATCCATTCCCCCTCACGAGGGGAACACGACAGGGGTGCCCACTCTCTCCGTTAATCTACGTCCTGACGATGGAACCTCTGGCCATAGCAGTCCGGGCCCACCCCGACATCAAAGGGATCAAAAGGGGAGAAGTAGAGTTCAAGCTCTCCCTGTTCGCTGACGATATCCTAGCGTACTTGGTGGAGCCTAGCTCCTCGCTCCCCCCCCTCCTGCGTCTGATGACAGCCTTCGGGCAGTTCTCAGGACTAAAAATAAATGCAGCAAAGTCAAAGCTCCTACCCATGAGGGTCCAGGACCCGTGGTTGGACCCCCGGGATAGGTGTGCGGGGATTACGGTGGGGAAGGATTCCATTAGGTACTTGGGGGTGACCCTGACTAGAGCTCTCTCGAGATTGGCCCCGGTGAACTATGGGCCTATCATGGCGGGGGTCACGTCTGACTTGAGGAGATGGGGTGGTATGATTCTGTCCTGGTATGGGCGCATGACAGCGATAAAGATGAACGTACTGCCAAGATTACTATATTTGTTCACCACGCTCCCAACGGAGGTCCCCGCCCAGTTGCTTCGTGATCTACAAAAAGCAATCCGCGAGTTTGTATGGCAAGGGAGGGCCCCGAGGATAGGAAAGGCCACCCTAACATTACCCAGAGAGGAGGGCGGGTTCGGACTACCGGACTTTCTCCTTTACTATCGGGCCGCCCAGCTGCGGGTCTTGCTGGAGCACATGAAGGAGGGGATGGGCACCTACTGGTCATACCTGGAGGACATGGACGCCCACCCTCTGAAAGTGCACGACCTCCTGTGGCTGCCGCGTAGACTCATCCCTAGCAAACTGAAAGCCCACCCAACCCTGGGAATACTCTGGTCAATCTGGAGGGAGGGACCCACAACCTCATACCTCACGACGTGGCCCTCTCCAATGTCTTCGCTCTGGGGCCACCCGCTCAAACTAGGTAGCAGGGGATTCAGGAGGGCCCAGTCCTGGTCGGATGGGGGTTTGGAATGGGCGGGACAACTGTTCAAAGAGGGCGAGTTCCTCGATTACGAGGCCCTGCGAGATGCACTTGGGCGGGAGTCCCTTTCAATCTTTGAATATCTGCGCCTGAAAGGCATCCTTTGTGACCAAACATGGGGTCAGAACCTACGGAGACAGCTGACCCCCTTTGAAAAGTTCCTGGACACGGCCACGTCAAGGAAGGGGGCGGTCTCCAAAATATATCAAATACTGAACACTGTTAACTTGGAGGGGAGAAGAGGGTTTCGAGGGTTTTGGGACGACCTGGCAGGAGAACCACTCACAGAGGAGGCGTGGTCCAAAGTCTTTAAGATAGCATTTCACGGGAACCTATTTACATCGGACATGGAGCACAACTTCAAGATTCTACAGGGCTGGCACAGGGACCCGTTGAAACTGTCCAAGATGTTTTCGGGAGTGTCCCCCAGATGCCCAAGGGGTGGTGGCCAAGTGGGGTCGAGGGGTCATATGTGGTGGTTCGGCCCCAAGGTGCAGGGGTTCTGGGAGAAGGTACGGGGGTGGATGGCCGAGGTCACCGAGGAACTAATCCCACTCAACCCCCTAACGATGTTGCTGGGCCTCCCCCCGGAGGACACCGAACTGTATAGGTACCCAAGAATGTGGGAGACGATGTTGCGAGCGGGCAGAGTGGCCCTGGCACAAAGGTGGAAGAGCCCAGAGACCCCATCTAAAGAAGACTGGCTTAAGAAACTCAAAAACATGTTCTTAATGGACAAACTGACGGCCATGGTAAATAACGAATTGAGCACCTTTCAGGCTAACTGGTATGGGGTCCACGGGGCATGGGGATGGGACCCCCACTGACAATATGAGAACACTCTGGCAGGATGGTGGGAGGGGGGACTGGAATGCTCTACTCAGGGATGAAGGAGTAGCCCAGGACCCGGGAGACAGCGGATCTGACCCAGTAAATTTGGACGCGAGAGTATAGCATATCTCTGTGGCAATGAACAATGAGCAACGACGACAGCTCCAGCGGTTCGACTTTTGATGAGACACTGATCTGGGGGGAGGGGTGGAGTTGGGGAGGGGGGAGAGGAGGGAGGGGAAACCTGGGGGTTTGATGACAATGTTAAAAGTGATAACTACAACGCTCCCAGCGTTGCCGTCTGTATTTTTCTTCTAAAAACTGCCAATAAAACCAAAGTTTAAAAAAAAAAAAAATAATGATAATTACTTTGCATATACACATGATTGATCGGTATGACAACTGGCAGCATTTTCCTCCTGGGAAGCGGGGGCGCCCCTCCGTTTGCGGGAGGACAAAGTTACTGTTTTGGGCCCCCATTTCAATCATGAGTCAATTGACAGAGTTTTAATTCTTTTCGCTTACTCCGTTATTGTTTCTCAGGCAGTTTGTAACATAAAGTGTGGAGTACATCGCAAGTGTCCCCCCTCTTGCGGATGACGATTGTCTCTGGTTTACGGGATACAGTTCCCTTGCTAGGCTATGGAAAAGGGTTAGACTAACACATTTGGTGTGGCACGTTCATTATGCATATTCAAAATAGGTAAGTTCCCAATGCACTCCCCAAATCTGCTTCACTCCTGAAGACATGCTGGAACCTGTTCAAATGCGGAACAGATGGAAATGGTGGTATCACTCCAAATTAAACAAAAATAAAAATAGAAATAAGAATAAGAATAAAAATAAAATAAAACAGTGAAGTTCTGATCTTCTCGATCGGCCCCTCGACGGAAAGTTTCACTGGAATCTCTGTCTCTTGGATCTGTCCCCCGGCGGAAAGATGAAGAGCTATGTCTCGGTTTTGATCTGTCCCTCTGCGGAAAGTTTCACTGGAATCTCCGGAGATACTCTTGTTGAAAGTTGGACAGATCCACTTGGTGCATGATTCCATGGAGGAGTGTTCCCATATATGCTGTATTAGCTGGATCTCTGAGGAAGGTGATGACGTCAACCTCGGCAGGTCTCCCTACCATTTCTAGATAGTCAGTGACTAGACGGATAGGACATTGTTGGCCAGTCGGCTGTCCTCGGGTGACAGGGACATTTGTCCTACTTTGCAGGGTTCAGGATCACAGGCCTTTCTTTTGACGTGAACAGTCTTTACACTTTCCTGCTGCGTAGATTGCGACCACACAGTTGAGCCTCGTCCACAGTTGGTTCAAATGTTCAGTGTTTCTCGGGTCTCTAATGTAGATGAGTGTATCCGTAGTTCTCCCTATGAGTCCTGGGCATTCCTCTATGATACGAAAGAAAAGCGTATACGTGAGTTTGTCAATAATCACTTGTGGTGGAAGCATTTGTGTCCTTATCACCGTACTCGGGCAGAACAATGAAGGCTTCTGCGATGACAGTCAGTAGTTGCCAGATTACTTTCTTGTTGGCAGGATCTTGGACAAAGTCTGTGATACTGGTGACTCTCCCTACAAGCGATGGATATGTCTCTAGTACTAACTGGAAACAGGACAGCACATCCCTTGTGATATTCCTGTTGGGGAATGTCATAAGTTCTGCAAAACAAAGTCTAGGTGACTGTGTGATGCTCTTAACTTTTGCTCTCAGTCTATCAAAGTCTCGCTTTCCAATAATGCTTGAATATGGCCTGATTCAAAAGTTTGTATTATCTGTGTGTTGTGGCTTAGATGCGCATTTCCCTTCTTCACCCTGCAACTAGAATGCACAGAGTGTTCGTTATGTCCTTATCCCCCTTTGCTTGGAGGAACTGTCCAGTTTTATAGCCACAACTTGCAACCTGGTTCTTTGTATTGGTTTTCCTGCTCATGCGTCCTTCATCCTCGTCATGGCTCTCATCTGCACGTGCTGAGGTTCTTCCCCGTTGTCTGTAGGTTCTTCGTGGTGGGGTGCAGCTAGAGGGATCTTGCCAATATAGGGTTTAATGTCATTAAGGAAGATCCATGCTCTCCTGCCTTGCAGTTTGACGGCTGAGGGAGTGCAGTCCTCTACGATGAACGAGCTGTTGAATCTTGGCTTGTCCTACCTTTTCCCTGTGTGGTTTCTTACCAGCACAGCATCACCAGGGAAGATGATTGACGCAGATAGGCCTTGAACTGTGTCTGCTTCAGCAACTCCTGCTGGGTCTTGTGTTGTGCTGCACCCTTTCCGTTGTCGCTGTACTTGGTCTATAACGATAAGAAGGCTTGATGCAATTCAGATACTCTGATAACTCAGTCCCCAGGACCTCTCGGGTTGGCTGGGCATCACATCTAGCTCTATCTTGAGGGGTAAGGGGGGTCCTCATTCTCCTTCCTGTGACTATCTTGTGTGGCGTAAGATGATGGTCAGAGCCTGGTTGGTTCCTAAGTGCATTCAATGCCAGTGGTAGACAGTGCAGCCATCCCTTTTTTAGTGTAAGCTTCAACTTGGCTAACCTCTCCTTTAACAAGCCGTTGAGCCTCTCACAAAAACTGTTACCTTCCGGATGATACGCCGACGAGAACTTGTGCTTTATAGCAAGCAACAAGTTGATCTATTCGAAGACTGCGTTAACAAAATGAGCCCCATTATCTGACCTCATCACATCACACACCCCCCATCTAGGGAACACTTCCCTTACCAGGAATTTGGCAGCACAGGTTGAGTCTGGGTCTGTACAGGGACCTGCTTCTATCCATCTAGAAAATGGACACACCACTACAATTAAGTACCTGTACCCGTTACATACTTGAATCATGTCGACGTAGTCGATATGTAAGTGCTGAAAAGGCCCATTTGGCCGGGGAATGACTCCTCTCACTACTTTTAATATGTGCCCAGCAGTGAATTGCTGGCAGACTATGCAGATCACCATGAAGAATGCAACATGCTCTGCTAAATTTGGTATAAACCAGTCTTCTGCGAGCGTTGCAGCAAGATTTTCTTTGGACATGTGTAATGGATAAGGTAGTTGCTCCAATGCTATCTTTAGTAGGGCTACAGGCATTACTGGTCTACCAGTGCTGTCTTGCCTCCACAATCCGTACGAGGGGTTTAAAGAACACCCTCGACGCTTCCACAGGTTCTTTTCGTCCTGTGGTGCCTCCCCTTGAAGATCCATCAGTTGAGTGTGCCCCATATTACTAGAAGCCTCTGGTGTGGCTTGAGCCACCATCATTCGTTCATGGGTGCGTGCCACTTCTACTTCCATGATCGTTTCACTCTTGGATGCCACACACTTGGCTTCTGTGTCTGCCGCATGGTTTCCGCATGAGCAGGGACGTTGCTAGGGGGGGGTAAGGGGTATATAGCCCCTGATCTTTTGGTTGTAGCCCCGGATAGAATCTCAGGAGCTACAGCCAAAAGACTAGCTAGCCCCCAGTCCCAACAGTTCTGACATCAGCATAGCCCTGGGTCTTTTCCAGACCTAGCAACTCCCCTGCCCGTGAGTATGGGCGGCGCATTTCACGACCGCTATGCCCACTGAGAGTTGTAGTGCCTTTATCAGCCTGTCCAATAAGGCTGCATGCTGCACTGGCGTGCCGTCTGCTCGGAGGTAGCCCCTTCTTTTTCAGTGCATTAAACCTGTGTGCACTGTTGACGTCACATAGGCGGAGTCGCTGTACACCGTTACTTCCTAATCTGCGTGATTCTCAATGGCGAGAATTTGATTTTGATTTGATTTGATTTTTTGTATTTATAGCGTGCACATGACGAACTTAATCGTACTTTGGCGCAGATGACAAGAGCAAAGGTAGAGTGTTTAAGTCAAAACAGGTCCCCCGAAAAGCAGGGCTATCTACCTAAAGAGAAAGGTTTTCAATGCTCGGCGAAATTGCAGAAGAGAGCTCATGGTTCTAAATTGCAAAGGTAGAGAGTTCCACAGTCTAGGACCAAAGACAGAAAATCTTCTGTCACCTCTGGAGGTATAGGTTGAGTGGGGAATGATCAGGAGATGGCTGTCACTAGAGCGTAATTGTCTTGCTGGGTGATATGGCTGAATTAGGTCTCTCAGATACAGAGGGGCAATGCCATTTCTGCATTTGAAAATAATGCAGGCTGTCTTAAATTTGATGCGGTCAGCAATTGAGAGCCAGTGTAGCTCTCTCCGATAAGATGATACATGGGTGAATTTACCTAATTTAAATATCAGTCTGATGGCTGCATTCTGGGCTCTCTGAAGTCGCTGAAGTTGTTTGGAAGGGATGCCCATCAATTGGCTATTACAGTAGTCGAGGTGGGCACTAGTTAGCGCCCCTACCACAGCGGCGTGAGCCTCTTTGGGAATGTAAGGAAGTGCTTGGCGTAGCATTCTCAGAACAGAATAGACTGCTTTGGTCTTTGCTCCCACCTGTGTTTCACTCCCCAGGTCTTCTTGCCACATACATCCCAGATTTTTAATTTTTGAAACAAATTGTAAATTATTACACAGCAGTGTTGGAACAGGTAATTTTTTAGCTGTCAGCAGATGTTTAGGACCGAATAATATAAGTTCGGTTTTAGCAGCGTTAAACTGTAAATAATTCTTTGACATCCAGCTGCTTACCTCTGTCAAACATTGCTCAAGTTTGCTAAACGCTTCCTGGAAATTAGTAATTCGTAGGAATTTCTGGGTATCATCGGCATATGAATGGAAATCCAACCCATACCGTTTTAGGATTTCCAAGAGGGGTTGAATATATAAATTAAACAGTAGTGGTGACAAAGAGGATCCCTGTGGGGCTCCACAACTTAAACAAAATGAGGTTCGACAAGAACTCTCCCAGTCTCACACGCTGCTGATGGTTAGTCAAAAAAGACTTAAACCATTTCAATGCTGAGTCGGAGAGTCTTCCTACCTCCTGTAGTCATTCTAGGAGGATTTCGTGATTCACTGTATCAACAGCCGCAGAGTATCAGTGCCAATAATTCTGCAGCCTGTGCTGAAAAATGAGATGGTATTTGTGCACTGGCGAGTATTTGAAATTCTCAGTTTGCTATGTGTTTCATTACGGCAACGCCTGTATATCTTTGTCCGTCTTCTTGGTTGATTCTTGAAGAACTTTCAGTGAAAACGCTCTCACCACCCACCAGGGCATTTTCTTTCACACTGGGGATTTCGTCATAAAATTCTTCGTAGTTTGCGCAGTCATGTATCGACTCGCCTTCAGTGACTAATTCAGCCATGAACGTGGCTGGGTTCACTGTTTTACATCGAACTATTTTGATAGATGGATCTGATATGATCACCTCATAGGCAGAGGCCCTTTGAGATGTCAATGTACCTTTTGTTTTCTCTAAAATGGCGAATAATGAGTGCTCGACATATAACGTCATGGAGCATCCCATTACAATAGTTGTTGCCTTCTCTATGGCGAACGCTGCAGCAGCTAAACTTTGTTTGCATGGTAACTGGCCTCTCATGACTGGGTCCAGGTTCCCACTGTAATATTCCAGGGACTTGTACCCCAACAAGGTTTTTTGAGCAAGTACTGCTGTCATAACATTGCCATTTGTGTGCGAGAACAGGTAGAATTACTCTGCATAATTAGGAATCCCGAGAACTGGAGCCGCGCAAATTGCTCTTTTGAGTTCTGTGAACCCCTTTTCCATCGGCTCAGTCCATTCAATCTTTTCTTTTGTCGCTCGGGCCTTCTTTAGGGCCTGGAGCAAGGGCTTGGTGTACGAGCTGTAATCGAAGACCCATGCTCTAACATAATTGCATAGGCATAGGAAGCTCTGCATTTGCTTTATCGCGAGCGGCTTAGCCGTGTTCATGATAGCTTCAGCCCTTTCTGGGGTGACCTTTTTCCCCTCATGCGAGATTAGCGGGCCTATGTACAGCACCTCTTGTTGACAATATTGTAACTTTTCTTTGTCAATCTTATATCCTTTCTCAGCCAGTACTGTCAGTAGCTGGATAGAATCGCGCCTGCATTGTTCTTCCGTAATGCTGCAGATCAGTATGTCATCCACATACTGCAAAACAACACTGTCTACAGCAATATTGCTTAGGTCCATTTGCAAGACTCTGTTGAAAATGGACGGGGACTCACAATACCCCTGCGGCAACCTTGTAATTGTTAGGCGCATTTGTCTGAAAGTGAATGACGTCAGATCTTGTGAGTCACGGTGCAGCGGGATTGAGAAAAAAGCATTTTTCAAGTCAATCCCCGTGAAATATTTTGCCTCGATCGGTATGTTACACAAGATCGTTGATGGATTAGGGACTATAGGGAACTCGGCTTCAACAATATCGTTTAATGCTCTTAAATCTTGGATTAAATGCCAGGACACTCCCTTTGATTTCTTGACAGGGTAAATCACAGTATTACAGGGCGATTCTGACGTCACTAGGATGCCCTCGTCCATCATGGCAGCAATTGTCTTCGCGATCCCTTCATTCGCTTCTCTGGACATGGGATATTGTTGCGCCCTTGGTAAAATTGCTCCTGGTTTCAGTTTAATTTTCACTTCTCCCGCCCCTCTCAGGAGGCCTACGTCATAGGGTCCTGTAGTCCATACTGAGACAGGCACCTGGGCCATATCGTCATCAAAGTATGTGGGGCGGTTCAGCGCCAAGATCATTCTCTGTGGCACTTCTCGTTTGATAATTTTGACCCAGAATATGAGACTTACTTCCACCCTTGTCTCTTCTAAGTCAGGGTGTTCTTTGAACAAATCATTATCGGTGACATTAGTCACTCGATATCCTTCTTCGATGGAGATAATCGCCCACCATTGTCTGCTTTCATCGTCAAACCCTTCGACCCATGCTACTTTCCCTCGTACTGCTGCAATGTGTATCGGTAAGGGAAATACTTGTCCCTCTTCTTTATGCATTGGTATTCTTGGTCTGGATAGAAACTCGTCAGGGGTTCTCATGGTCTTATCTGCAAGACCTGGCAACCCCGCCATAAGCACCCGCACGCCATATGCGAAGACTTCTGGTTCTAATGGTATAGCTCTCATGGCAATGCGTCCCGAGTATGCTCTAATCATTTCGCACCCGTTAGAATAATGCATTGCTGGAGTGGAGCATACTATGCCCTCCTCCGTGAAAGATATTGTCATGTTCAATTTTGTCATTAAGTCTCGACCCAAAATGTTCACTGGGGTCTGACGTGAATATAATAATGGCACATTCATTTCGCACTCTCCTACGGAGACTGGGAGTGTGTCTGTAAACGGAACTCTACAGTGAGATCCTGTAAAACTCTGAGTATCTATGGCCTGGCCGGACAAGGAAAACTTGCCTTCTCGTATGCACAAGCGTGTTGCACCCGTGTCAACTAAGAAGGAATATTCTTTTCCCCCCATGACGACATTCACCCTAGGTTCCCTGTTAGGGTCTGGTGTCACTGATAGGATAGAGCACATCAGAGTTCCCAGTGAGCTGTCCTAGTTCATATATAAGTTCGGTCCACTGTATATATGTGAATTTTCTCCATTTCCAGGGTGGCCTCCCCTTCTGGGGTTTGTGCCCTGAGACACATGCGGTGGTGCCTGTTGGGGTTGCCCTTGTGGCAGATTCACCACGTTCGAGGGTTGAACCCCTTGCTGCGCACCTTGCTGTAAGCCTGGTGCTTGCTGCTGCACTGTGTGATTTTGTGCACCGCCCTGTTGTGGGATAACAGGTGGATACACCGTGCCTGCTCCTATTCCTTGACCATTCTGCCACGTGCCATGGCTCCTGCATGCACGTGCCACATGTCCTGTTATTCCACATAGCTTACACACTGGCGGGGGGTCGGGCTATCTGTCCATTTGACATATATGGGCTGCTCATCTGCATGTTTTGAAAGCCTCCCAAATGATTTTGAAACCCTCCCTGATTACTCTGCCATCCTCTTCCTCTGAATCCCCTTCCCCTCGGGTAAAATCCTGTGTTACCCTGGTTATTCTGCGATGGGTTAGTCACCTGTTGTACGTTCGGTTCAGCTGGGCTTGTTAGCATAGATCCTTCGAGAGCATATTTTGATAATTTCTTTTGCACCAGCTTCGCTTCCTCACCCTTACGAGTTGCCTCCTTTTTTTGATTCTTTTCTTGCAACAATCCACAGTAATGTGCAATAGTGAACTGTATTTTGGCCCATGGTTTAGCTTCTACTCCTACCAATTTCTTGAGTTGTTTCTGCACCGGTTCTGGTAACCCTTGACATAATATATGGTAGAATACAGGGATAGATTTCGTCCAAGATTCATGTGTTTCGAGCACCCACGCATCCTGAAAATTCTGGATATAAAGTAACGGATCTTCTGACTCCTTCATTTTTTGAGTCATTATAGCTCCCATATTGGAAGTGTCTGGGTACAATACTCGTAGCGCTTTCCACACCGCTGCTCTACAATTTCTTAAATGGTGCTCCATCATGGGTAGTGTTAATTATGGTTACACCAGGGTAACCTGCTCTTTTCCACACATCTTCTGCTCTCTCACCAAGTATGGCGATCAGGAGACCCTTAATGTCCCCTATAGCTAACGTGACACCCCTGTCATTTTTTCTAATTGGTGTATCCACTTCCGGGCTCCCGATGACAGCATTGGAAGCTTGTTTTTCAGGTTCTCTCGATCCATGTGTGGCCATGGAATATATTGTGGTCTTGCTCCCCCTTTTTCTAGTAGCGGAAATTGGAATGCGCAGTCTTCCTTCTCTCTCCCCATGGCTCTCCTGTTTATCGCTGGGGTAACATTCCTGCATTGTTGTCTACCTGGCAATGTCCTCAATCTGTCTACATAGGCCGGTGCTGACACCCCCCTCTGACCGTAGGGTGTTCCTTCATGTTGGCCAGGCTGTGCGGCAGACTCTGATGCTCTAGATGCAGACTCACTGGCGTCTGACCATCGTAACCCTTTGTCCCTCAGGAGATGCTTCTCGCGCCGTCTCCCTTCTTCGCTTGCCTCGTCCTCCGTTTCCCCATTGGAGTCGGACATTGATTGTTCCGAATTCACACAACTCCTTGTATTTTCATTGTTCTAACTAATTTCTAGCCTGTCCAGGGACAATCTCACGCTCCCACTGCTTCGGGTGACCTCCTCTGTATCGTATAACTGAGTGCTCTCCAAGCGCTCGTTTCCCCTTTCCCCGAGGGATATCCGCTCCAACCCCATTTCATCATATATTTTATTGATTGTTTCCCCGATGCTTCTGGTGTCGAAGTCATCTTCGATATTCGCCCCACTCGAGACTGGTACTGAGTCATACGCAGGAAAGAATTCTTCAATATTTTCCCATTCTACAACAGGATTGTGTTTCTTAACTTCCCGCTCCAGATATTCGAGATTGCGTGCCCTCTGTCTACGCTTACGTTCAATGTCCTCATTAGATTCTCTGTGCTTCCTCGCCTCTTCTCTGACCTTTTCTTCTTCCCTTCTCCTTTCATTTCTACATTTATTCGTCCTTCGAGCTTCCTCATCTTCTCGTCTCTTTACCCTTTTTTCATGTGTTCTCTGTTCTTCTTCCAGTTTTTCCAGGTTCTGCTTGTATTGGTTATAGGTTACACTCTGTTTGGGACTGAGCGTCTTTCCTTGCTCTTCGCGATATAGCTGTTCTCGCCTTAGCCTATCCTGCCATCTTATTCTTTCATCCCTTAATTCCCTTTCCTTCTCCTTTCTCTGTGTCTCATCTGACCTCTCTCTCGGTCTCACATCATCACTTCCTTTTCCATCGAATTTCAACAATATCTGTCCTCCCATCCATTCCTCTTTCGTGAATACTATCTCATCAGTTCTGTCTTCACTCCCTTTCCATTTCTTTCCTTCTCTCGCTTTATCGAGAGGTGCACTAATCTGTGCCTAGTCCTTCCTTTCATCGAGTCTCTCCTTGTCCCTCGGGACTGCGGAGGTGAGATTAATTTCCTGATCCTTCTCCTGGATTTTGTCACTACTGTACGTAGGTGACTCATACGCAGGGTTTCTATACCCTGCGGCTGCCTGAAGCTCTCTTAACGGGTAGAGTCCTTCTGTCTTACTTCCCTCGATCACTGGCTCATGCAGTGCTGGTGGCGCGGTAGGCGTCTCATCCCCCTCCGCGCATATGTTTAATATCCAGTCTGCGGGTGGCTCTTCCTCCTTCGGCTGTTCAAACATTTTCCAAAGTTCTAGAACAGCAAGACGTTTTTCTAGTTTCTTGCCGGTATATGTGGCATGCAGATAAGTCGTCATATGCTGTAAGACGGCTTTAGATAAGGTACCCTTAACCCACTCAGTGCTGTATTTTTTAAGCTTGGGAGCACGTTTAGGCAACTGCATACATAAGTGGGCGAGTGGTGTAATATCCTCCATGCTTGAATTCTATTTCCAACTATATTTTCATGCAATCTCAATACTTTCAATATTATGAGCGAGCACCAAACACGCAAGCTCCAATCCAGTCTTTTCCCGCCAAAATTCTATATCATCAATTTACTCAGAAACATCAATCCATGTGCGATTCCCTCTTAGTTACAGAATCGGGTAAAAAATAAACTTCATTTCAACCAATCAATGATACAATTCTTTACATTTGACATATAGCAGAACACAACAGACACTTGACCGACCAGACAGACACCAGCTGGGCACATATATCTCTGCCTTCTAATCACTACCCCAACATGGAGTTTAAACAAACTCCTTTTATGACGTCTTTAATCGTCATCGTAGCCTTTTTGTCCCCTATTATGTTGGCTCTGAGTTCACGTTTCTTCTGACCGCTATATTAAAGTGCAGGAACAAGGCAAATCCTCTTACTTTTTTATCTCAGGTGTCCTTCCTGGTATCCTCTGCTTTTTCTCTCGGTGCCCTCCCAGTAATCCCTGTTTTCTCTCGGGTGTCCTCTCATTAACCAGTGTTTTTCTCTCGGGTATCTATCCCGGTAACCACTGTTTTTCTCTCAGGTAGCTATCCCGGTAACCACTGTTTTTCTGTCATACTCGAGTCCTTATCCCCTTATATATACAGTCTTCTCTACTTCTTATTATGTTATTTTCTGCCACCCTCCGTTACCTTTTCCCTTACTTGTTCTCATGCCTACAAAACTTTTGCCAAAGTGTTGAATCTTTTCGTTCACTCACCGCTCGCATGGTTCCTCTCTGGATCTTCGGGATCACCTGCCCCTCCGTTGCTGCCTCTAAATTTTTTTCGTCCGATCGACTGCCCGTAGGAATGAGAAGGGTTATGCTCTGTAAGGCAGGTTCCTTCTGACCCACTGCAGTTTTTATGAACTTACTCTATCATGGTCCACAGGAAGCTTCTCAGTCTACTCAGCCAGATGGCGAAGGACTTATGATATTGCCAAAAACCTAAAGTTACTTCCTTTCGGCGGTCAATAGGTGTCTTATCAATAGTTAATTAATGCTCGATGGTCAGTAAAATATCCTCGATGCTACCAAGTGTACTGGGGGGAGCGGCGGCCTCTGAACGGGTCCATGAGATTCAGAGCTCGCCCTCCGGCACCTTAAACAAGATAGCCGCACCTCGAGGAGGATGGGGTGTGGGATTCTCTTACTCCAACACCAATCAATAAGGACAACTCAATGGTTTGGCAAAGGGAAGTCCGTTTAATGACAAGTACAAAAAACAGGGAAACAATTGGTAATCATCAGTGATGCGATTGCCTGTCTCGCTTCAACTTCCAAATTCTTCATGCAAACAGTACCTTTTTATAGCAAATTCTCGTCATCATTGACGTGTAACACCCATAAGGTTGACATGCAATTCTATTGGTTGGAAAAGGTAACTTAAGTATAGGTGCTTTATCTGTATATGGTAACAAAGCGTGAGGATTGGATAGCCCTTATCGGGTGGGCGTCTATGCCCATCCCTCTACATCACTCGTGATAAAGGTCACTACAACTACATCTTATTGGTTGTACAGGTATAGGACCCTAGATTATTTGGTCCATTGTGATTGGGTAGGTTACACCCCTTGGCATAAATCTCCACTTTAATTAGCAGCATGCAGAATGGGTACCCAGATGCGGAGTGCCCCAAGATTCACCCTGCCTCCCTTCCATCAATCAGTACTTTAGGGCTATGTCTCAATTAGTTGGCTGAGGATGGCCTCGAAACTGGAGCTTTGTATCAAGAAAACTTATGGCATCCTCGGGTTCTGGGTGACATCAGACGTTGGTGCCTCTTTGTGCTTGGCTGGTCACGTATCTGTTCACCGCGGATCTGCTTCATTCTCCTTCTTTTCATGTATTTGATTCTTTGTTCAGGCTTGCCACCTGCCTGGGGCCTCCTTATCTTGACCTTCACTGGCTGGCTTCAATGCTCTTAAGTTTCGATTCTATGTAGTTGCCGCTCTCCTCCCTTCCTTGGAGTTGACCTCAAATTCCCAAGCATGAGCTACTTCTTGCTGAGTTTCACTTCCGCTCTTCCCTTCTGGCCTTAGCTGGAATACGAATCTCGGCCTTGATGGCCCCTTGCAGCCTGGGCTTAGTTCTGCTTTACAAAATGGAGTCACACTTGTATAGCGTGCTTCATTGAGGGAGATATATAATTGGCGCTTACCACTCTATTCTTCTGCTAAGCATTGCAAGCAGTACCGTTTTCTTAGCTTCTTGCGTTCCAAGCCTATTTACGTACATTTAGCTAGATGCGTATTTCCATCTCACTTCATGGTTACGTTTCCTTATATTAACATTGTTTCTTCTTACACGTCCATTACATCGTTATTCTTTACATTTCGCCATTGTGTGTCAGTTTTCGTTCATCGTTTATGTTCATTTGTACGTCTGTCTGGGTTCTTTTGTTGTCACCATTTGCCCTCCATTAAGGCTCTTTGGGTCTCTTCAGGGACAGCTTGCAAGTAGTCTTCATTTCGTGTTAGCGCTGGTACGGTTGTCTCAGTGGGTACCGAGCTGCCCATGGCTGTCTGGTTATAGGCACTTCGACAGGTATTTCATTTCTGATGGGCACTGGGCAGAGGCTTAGAATTGCTCTCTCTTGGTTCATTTGTTCCTCATACATCACATACCTTGGCAAGTATGTCTTTGGTGCCTCGAAATGGGGGGCTGGGGTGCAGGTCATGTCTGGGACCTCCTCTACACTTGGAAATCGGGTGCTCCTGGCCTTCCTAAGGGGGGTCATGGTGTTATGGCACCTATCTGGGCGGCTTCCAGAGGACGCTCCCGGGCCTGGCAGCTTTATCCCCGGATCCGGCTTGCCAGGAAGGGTGTCCTCCGTTGGGCGGTCATGCTTCTGATTCATAATCGGAAGCATACGCTTGCGCCGTGGGTGGCTGTGATCGGCGGAACTGGCTTGTGTTCCAAGCCTCGTTCCTGTCCCCGCTCGGCCATGGTGCATGAGTGGGTCGGCCTGCGCTCCAAGCCTCGGTTTCATGCCGAGTGCTTTAAATAGCGTTCCGGTTCAAAAACAGACCGCGTCTTAACGCGGTTTGTTCCTGACTCTCTGCTACGCTTGGATCCTTGATCTGCCCCTGTTCCAGTCTTGCTTTTTCAACATACCTTGTTCTCTGGTCCTGCCCCGCCTCTCCTGGGTCCTGCCCTCATCTCCTAGGTCTGGGTTCCCTGGTTGGTTTCTGGGGGGTCCTCCCTTGGGTGTCTTTTGCTCTCCCTTGGGTCTCTTGCCTCTCCTTTGGGTTCCCTAGCTCTCTCCCTGGTCTGTTTCTCTCATTGTTTCTGGCTTGTCCTTTGTGCCTTACCTGGGTACCTGCCCCTGGCTTGCTCCATCTGGATACCAGCTCCTGGCCTGCCTTACCTGGGTACCAGCTCCTGGCCTACCTTACCTGGGTACCTGCCCCAGGCTTGCTCCACCTAGATACCAGCTCCTGCCTTGCCTAGCCTGGGTACCAGCTCCTGGCCTGCCTTACCTGGTTACCAGCTCCTTGGGATACCGCAGAATTGTCTCTACGTCCTGCTGGATTCTTTACTGAAGTCTTACTACCTGCCTTCCTGGATTACTGAAAAGAGACTACTTCATCTTGAAGTCAACCACCTTGGACTTGTCTTCATTTCCCTGTCAGTGCTTGCACTGTCCTGACGTCATGTAAATCCGCAGGGAAGTGTATCTGTGGCGTCAGGAGCTGGTCCCCATCCATCGCTGTATCATCAGGGCTGGGTCAGGATTGCTTCCTTGCGTCATCTTTTCTTCATCCTGCTGACGGATCAACCAGTCTGGCTTCTCCAGTGCGAACATCTCCTGGAAACACAGGTACGCAGCTTTCACGTGACGCACACCTTAACAGCCTGTCTCCTAAGGCCTTCAAGTGATGGACACTCATGTTGACCCTTACTGAAATCATCTCTAGAGGGGCTCCCTTCTGCAGGCACACATTACAGTTCAGGGTGCTCATGGGGATTGAGAATTTTTGGCAACCCTGCCTCCTTGTTCAAGGTTTTGGTGAACTTCCTCAACCACAATTGCAGGTATGGCCCTTCTTTGGCTGTTTCACTTATTTAGCTGTAGGTTTCACCTTTGGCTTAGGCTGGATCTTAGACTTCGCTAAGGCAGCCGTGGTTTGAGACCTAGTGCGTGGACATTCTGCTGTGTTCCCCACAGGACCTAAGTCTCTGAGGTCATTCCCTAACAGAAATGTCCCAGGAATCTGCCTCTGCACACTGTCAGGTATTCTGAGCACCTCTCCATTTTACAGCTTGAGGAACAGGCATAACTGGGAAGTTGATGGGGGGACCATCAGCTAACTTGGTGGGCATCAGAGGAGCTCTGGCCAGAGCCTCAGCGTTTACCAGTGTGGAATCCACCACAGTTCGACTGGCCCCTGTGTCCCTAATAGCAGAGGTGTCTACACCATCTACCAGCACACTATCCTTAAAATAATGCGTTGTGTTATCAGGGATGGAAGTATAAGCTTCAGCAATTCTAGGTTCCCAGGATCCCAGGGAAACTAAGACTACTTCAGATGCAATGCCACTGGGCAAGGAGTCTGAAGAGAAGGATGCTTCTGTAAGAATCTCTTCCTCCTCATATGGTAGTGCCAGATTCACAGAATGGACCCCCAAGGTACCCTTACATCTCACGTTCGACTATACTTGCTCACTTGCTCGACAAGTTACACATGATCGACTGGACCTGGGTGAGTCACCACTTTCTTGGGATGGTGAGTCCCACTACCCTTAACATGATTATGTGACTTAACACCCTTAGTAAACCCTCCGTAAGCATTCTGTGGGCCTTGTGGGATGAAGATTTAACAGAAACCCTACACTCTTTCTCTTTTTCCCCTCCTCGTGCTTGTCTCTATGGGACACTCTAGCGGATATCCAAAGGTCAGCAGCAATGGTCAGCTTCTTAGGATCAAATGCAGCTTCAGCTCAGGGGATCAAGAGGCAAACATGTGTTCAGCCATGTCACGATTAATCATACCTGCAAGCATTTTGACTTTGTGGCCTTCAACTCAGCCACAAAGGGTTTTCAAATAGCCGTTAATAAATGTAACCCAAGTAGTACCTTCTGTCTTTTTGTGGTCTCTGAATCTCTTAAGTACTGAGCAGGAGTTTCCCCAAATTTTAAGAGAAGAACCTGTTTCAATTTTATAAAGTCTTTTCACTCAGGCTTTGACAACTCCAGAATGGAACTACAGCCTGTATGGGGAAGTCTGCTGAGCAGCCATACAATGTTATCAGACTCATTCACCTGGTGCACCTCATAGGAATACTCAAAAGAAGTTCAGCATTCTATTATGTCATTCCTTTCATCGTATATTTTCAACAGATAATTTAGAAAAAAATGGATGAGATGAGTACCCAAAGCCACTTCCAGACCCCCTGGATGAGCCTTGAGACCCTTGTAGTCTGGCCAAAATCGGCTGCCCTTTTCTTTCACAAGTCTATCAAATTCTAACTTGGCAATGGTAAACTCAGTTCTTTTTGTCTGAGCCTCAGCTTTTCCTTTTTCAATGCAGACATAGCTTCAGCCTCAGATGTGGTGATAGAGGCTTGAGAAACACCCTCTTCTTCCTCAGTTGTGTTCTCACTAGAATCAGTTAGCACACGGTCATTGCTACTCATACCATCTTCCAAAAGCTACATTAACAGCGCCAACAATTCCACATCTACATGACACTGTGCTACTCACAAACATCTCACCCAGCTCTCAGCTCGTATCTCCCCATCTACCTATCACCTCCACCCTACCCACCCTCCACCCACTCCTGCAACAAATGACTGACTGCTCGGACCACCACACCTTGGAGCCCAACCATGTCTAGCATCCCGCACCCTCACCTCTAACCCTCTTACCCCCCAAGCCATTCACCACACACCCTCACAAACCTTGCAGTGTGCCTTAATTAATGCATGCTCACTCACGGCTCACACCCCAGACAATCATGACCTCATCGAGTTCAACGATCTAGATATCTTAGCATTGACTGAGACCTGGCTGCATGATGCCACAGGCCCTGCCCTCTCTATCGTCATTCCTCCTAACCATGCCATCATCTGCAATGACAGATTCACGCAGAAAGGTGGCAGAGCCGCCATCATCTTCAAAGACTCCCTCCCCATCCACATCATACCTACCACCCCCTGCACCAAATTGCCAATCTCTCACTGACATAATTGCACATTCACCATCTCTCTACATGTCATCTATCACCCACCTGGTCCTGTCACAACTTTCAAAGAAAACCTAGGTCAGCTCCTCCTGCCGAATCTCAAAAAACTCCAAAAACATCACCCTGGGGACCTCAACCTCGGCTACAATGATCCTCTTGATAAAGATACTGCATCCCTTGCCAGCTCCACTGCCACCCCAGACTACTCTGAAAAAATCCTCAATCCCACACATTGTCTCGGCTGCACCCTAGACTGGCTACTCGATCCCAATTGTAAAACTGCGATCCTGTCCAACACCCCATATGCGTGGTCCGACCACCAGATTATCAAATTCGCCACCCCCTGACACTAGCCAACCCCCTTCCTCTCACCTACTCTTTCTTCTCAAGATGTACCCAGAATCTCACCAGCAATCACCTCCAGCCACTTCTCGCTGACCTGCTACCACCCCGAAATTCCTCTGATGTCAACCTGCTCATTAACCAGCACAACTCAGCACTTGCTGTAGCCATTAACACTCTGGCCATCATCTACCCAAACGCTCGAAGCGCTCACACTGTTGGTTCAACCCGGGTCTACACTCTCTGCATGCTGAGAAACGTGCCACTAAATTTATCTGGAATATACACCCCACAGCTGAAAATAAAGCCCGCTTGTCAGCGATATCACACACCTACAAAAAAGCGATTCAAGCTGGCAAGCCCTCTGTCGACAACTCACGCATTTTTAACACAGACTCAAATTCCCACTAACTATTTGCCATAATGTACAAGCTCGAATAACCAGCACCCCCCGCCCTCCAGAGTCATCAAGAATGACAGCTGGTCTAATGATGCCCAGAAGGCACTTCTTGACAAAATTGCATCGCTGCAGCAAAAAATCCAGCTCAAACTATCATCCGTCAATGGGCCACCCAAGACCCAAACTTCACTGGCGCGCCCCCAAACCTCCCCCTCTTCCAATTCCATGCAGTCCCGGAAGCTGATGTAGCCAACATCCTCAATAGGCTCAAAAAATCACGTTGTAGAGGAGACACTCACCCTGTGCACCTTTCAAGGACTGCTATAACCTTCTGTTACCACATATAACTGCAATCACCAATGCATCCTTCACCTTCTGCAGCGCTCTCTGTGGCACTCAAAGAATTCTGGATCTCAGCCCTCCTCAAAAGCACGGCCTCGACTCTGTGATCCTGACTAACTACCACTAAAACCCTCTTCGCCCACCTCTACCCACTCCATATCAAGTACATGAACTATGCCGATGACATTCATATTCTCATTATTCTCACCGGCAACCACCACCTATCCGCAGGCAGGCCGAACGGAAATGGTGCTCCTCCTATTCCCCCTGTGATAGGGCAGCATTCTGTGCTATTACGTGCAGCTACCACCAAGCTGTTAATCAGGCCAAACGTCATTTTTTCACTCTTCAAATTGAGAATTCTATTAATCAGCCTAAAGAACTGTTTAAGGCTGTTCGCTCATTGTCTACTAAGGGGTCCCCAGCTGATTCTATTTCCCCCTCCCAACTTTTATGTGACTCACTTGCTGATTTTTTTTATTCACAATATAGGCGATATTCGTGAGCATATTTTCTGTGTTTGTAATCTAACTGCTGAGGTCACAGTTCCTCCGCCCACTCCAGCATTCTTGCAGTCTCCTGTGTCTCTGCATCCCACTGGGACTCCTTTTCATCTTTCTCAGCCACTGACTTCTCCTCGGCTGTGGAGAGAAGGAAATCTGCCTCACCCATTGATACCATTCCTCTTAAAATAGTGACAGAAATTCTGCCCTTTATTGCTCCTAATGTTACAGCTGCTATTAACCATTCCTGATCTACAGGCACAATCCCGTTGGAGCTTAAAAATGCTGTGATTATTTCTTTGTTGAAAAAAACCCCTCTCGATCCTTTGATCCCTGCAAATGTTCACCCTATCCCGCTTCTTCCTTTTTTTATGAAGCTACTAGAGTCATTGATTGCCCTCTTGCTTGGGAGATTCTGTGAAGACACGCTTTTGTTTGATTCATTTCAGTCAGGGTTTAGACCTGGTCGGGGTACCAAGACTGATCTGGTCTCTGTGCTGGATGATCTGACTCTGATTTCTGACCAGGGTTGATTGACAGCCCTGATTCTGTTAGATCTGCTGGCAGCTTTTGACACTGTTGAGCACTCCATCCTGATAGGTCGTCTTTCTGCTGTTGGGATATCTGGCTCGGTTCTTTCCTGGTTTTACTCCTTCCTCTCCAATCGCTCTCAGTCGCTATCCCTTCAGTCTTTCTTCTCAGCTCTTTCTTCATTGTTTGTGCAGTTCCTCAGGGCTGCGCCCTCTCCCCCACCCTGTTCAATATCTACATCCAGCCTCTTGTTGCTCTCATCCGCTCCCAAGGATTCAGATGCTAGATCATGGTACGGCTGGATCTTCTTCACCCTTCCCATGCCACTCAGCTGAGAGACTGCCTGCAGGCCGCTGGGATCTGGATGAAGGACAACTGGCTCAAATTGAATGGGCGTAAATCCGAGGTTCGGTTCGTGGGATCTGCCTCTGCCACCTCTCTCTGGACTCCCTCTTTTTGGCCTTCGTCTATTGGTTCTATCCCTGTCACTGCTGCAATTTTTACAAATCTCGGTGTCAAATTTTCTGCCTCCCTCTCATTTCTTGCCAGATCTGCTCAGTGTGCCATGCAGGCTATTTTTAGCTGAAGATTCTGAGAAAGTTGTTGCAGTTTATTCTGTCATCTTCCGCCCCTGTGGTTGCAGCTTTAGTTCTTAGTCGTATTGACTACTGCAACTCCTTGTACTTGGTGCAGCACACTAATCTGGTTCAACGATTGCAAATCCTACAGAATGCTGCTGCCTGGCTAGCCACCGGCGCCCCTTTCAGGGATCAAATCTCCCCTATTCTGCATGCTCTGCATTGGCTTCCTGTGCCCAAGCATGTACATTTCAAATCTCTGTGTCTTGTACACAGAGCCTTCCATGCTCTCGGGCATGGGTACCTGCAGAATATGTTCAGGCCTGCCCTGTGCATTCTGGGGACAGGTTTCTCATTTCTGTGCCTAGATTTCGGTTCATCCGTATTGGTGGCCATTCATTTTCTGTAAGGTCTGCCAAATTGTGGAATTCCAACTAATTCCCCTAGCTACCTTTTCCAGAGGATTTCCACCACCAGACCGGCGCATACCATCTATTCCAACCGCCTTGCTATTCCCAGGTTCAAGCGCACCAAAGCCGGATGTTCCAGCTTTCCTGTCATCGCAGCCACCATTTGGAACTCGCTCTCCCTAGCCTTGAGATCTGAAACCTCATACAGACTGTTCCGGGAGCATCTAAAGACCCACTTGTTCAATTAATTACATTTAGCACCTGCTACGACTCCTCCACCTCTTGTATATATGTACGTTTGATCTTATAACCTGCACCTTGCATATATGTTCTTTCCTGCAACTAGCACCCAGACTCACATGGGTTACTTGTGCTCCTATAAATAAATAAATACTGCTATGCCCTGCCCCAGCATTAACTGAATCACTAGCTTTATATTGCTTCTTCGGACCCCCTGCACTTCCCTTACACCCTGCTTACCTGTTTCCTTCCTTCTGACAGGTTTCCGCATTACCCAGGCAGCTGCATCCCTCTGTGAGGCTACGGCAGCATTCAGACACCCAGCGCGGTCTCCAGGGGCTGTGCAGTCTCACAACACCTCCATATGCTCCTTCATCCGCACTTTGCTGGTGCTTAGGACAGCTGGAGCACTCTCTCCCCTTCCTTTCAGTACGACTCCTCTTACTGCTCATGGCGGCTGCTTTCCGGCACGACTCCCGCTGTTACTCCAACTAGAACCGCTCACTCTAGCCAGTGCCCCAGCTGATCCATTTGAGAACTCCCTCATAGGATAGTTGTACTTCATCGAGCCAATCACCTGTGGTAAGAAGCTAGACTGCTCATTCGGCTTCTCCAGGGTGATCACAGTACCAGTTTCCACATTATGTGTGAAAACTTTGTACCTTTTGGTGACTCAGTCTTTTGATGTTTATTGGTTTGCCTATTTTGCCACAGAATACATTAACCCTATCTAGAGAGGGGGAAGGAGGATTTGGGGTTGTGTGTATTGAGGTGGGTTCATACCGCATTCTCTGATAATGGTCGTCCCCAATCCCTTAGAGGGATTCCTTCCCCATGTGATCCTCACTCGGTGGACCTCCCCCAAGGTACCTATTGTATGTGGACGCACTGCCCTGGTGCCATGAGAAAGGTCTCCCCATAGAGGAGTAGGGATGATATCCTCAGATTTGTCACAGTACCCAATACCTTATCCTCACCGCTGAGTCCCAACGTGTTCAGGTGGATTTCTAAAATCAGCCCTGGTGCACAGATTTTAGGAGGCCACACTAGTAACAGGGAGAGTTTAGCCAAATCCCAATCAAGGTAGTGTGGAGGACAGTCACGGCTTTGTTTCAGGAGAGTGTGAGTGTGGCCAGGAGCCCCAGATGAGTCCACACAGAATAACACAAAATAATTCAGATTAGACCTTCAGTTATGAAAATACAATTATTTATTTAGGCCTTTAAGATCACACCAAGAAATTAAACTAGAAGGTAGTAAGATTGCACAAAACCATATACCCCAAATATACACATTCACCAGTAGGTTCACTTACAATACATAGCTAAATAATAAACTAGGTGAAACAGGTAAGTACTCAGATGTAAGGTACAATTATGAGAACCAGTCACAAGTGCAATTCCCTATACTTAAGAAGTGCAGCCCTAAGATGTTTGGGGTCTAATGCCCAAAAGTCACTGGTTCCAACACAAGGTTTCTCTCAGCAAGGTATTCTCTACAGGAATGTAATGGGCTTGTGATGGTGTTTCAAAACAGCTCAAAACGATTTTAAAGTTCAGCAACTATTTGTCAGAAGACAGGTAAGTTCTCTTGTCTCTTCCAGACTCAAAGCAAACCCAGGGGCACGATACTTGACCCAGGTTCGAAGGCCAAAGGTAAGTAAGAGGGAGGCTTTGCATCCAATGTTTTCCTATGGCGGACAGGGGGAGACAGGCACAAGTATGTTTACTTACCCCCCTGACATCGATTTTCCCAGGGATCACAATTATCATCTGGGGGTCGCTGGGAGTGCATCCTTTGTTCGGGTGAGAAGTGCCCAGGGATTGCAGGTTTCTGTGCTCTTCTGGTCGAGTGCTACTGCAAGCCCAGTCGATGAAGGAATGCAGACTTTTGCGGTGCAGACCTCTTCAGGACGCTTCACGGGATGGAGGAAGGCGAGTTCCAGTGACAATCACTGTTTGCAGGTGATGAAAGGCGTCCTTCAGTCACTGTCAAAGAATCCGCTCCAGGGCAGGTTCCCCTGATGCAAGGAAGCTAAAAATCCGGGAGAAAGTGACTTATGGCTCAAGCTGCCAACCACCAACATTCCGGGCATGAACATGGAGGAACGGCGAGGATTCTGGCATGGTAGCCCACGCAGGCGAGGGTCAGTACAGGGACAATTGCGTAGGCTCTTGGGGCATACAACCTTGAGAAGACTTCGAAACTGGTTGGTCCCATTAGTCCAAGGGTCGGAGCACCAATGAGGGTCTTCTGAGATCAGGCAGAGGAGTATCAATTGCCTGGGGCAATCACTGACGAGGATGCTGGTCCACTGCAGAAGATGTGCTTGGTTTGTCAACGGGATGCTTTACTTCGAAGGATTCTTGGCTCCAACGTACATCTGAAGAATGACTGCAGGAGTCCTTGTCTTATCCAAAACTGTAGCTGAAAGCAAGTCCAAGCCCATCAATGGGAAGGATCTGCACCATTCAAACAGCCAGTAGTTTTCCAATCAGGGACAACTACTGGTTTCACATCCACCCCAGAAGCAGACTTTTCGGCACCAAGAAGGTGGACTGGGACTGGATAGTCCCAGCCCCCTTCCTATAGCACACTCGCACAAAGGCTCACTAGCCCGCAAAAGCAGCAGCAGCCTTCCGGGCAAGTTCATAACCTTATATGGGATTGCCTGACCTGGTAAGGCAGGAAGAAGGCCATGCTACAATATAACCAAAGAACAAGCAAAAATTGCGCAGCACGGCCATGTTAGGGCACTATCCATATTTAGTAGCCTTACATGGTAAACATGAATATGCATTTAATAAATAACGCAACAAATGTAAAAATATAACTGCTGTCACCAGCCTGTCTTTTGGCACATATGAAAGTAACCAAAAATCCCAATATAGAAAGTTAGGGAGATTCAAAAGTAAAATAAGAAATGTACTTCCCTTCAAAAAGCCAGGACAAGATCAAAAAAATAAAAAAAGAATAGGGTTCCGTAGAGAACTATTGAGGGAATGTTGCAAAAAGAAAATCTTTCCTAACAATGACTACCACTAACCGCAGCAACTTTGCCTTTCATGTTTTCTGGCTCAGACCCCCGACCTGTGAAATACTGAATCAATAATCACTTTATCGAAGAGTCTTGGCGCCCCTCTTGCATCAGTGTGTCAATACTTGAACCCATGGTGGTTGCCAAACAACACACAGAGCAGCCACCTCTGGATACCACCACCCGCCTGCTGCAAAATACCTTTTCCAGCCCCGCGGTATTGCTCGCCTGACTCTCCTGCACTGCTGGTGAGTCCTTTATTCATTTGTTTCTTCGGCTCTTGGCCCGATCTTGATCTTCAAGGGCCTTCTGTGGCTTGTACTCCACCAGAGCTCCAGAAACTGCTCCATGGGACACTTTCGCAGAAGGTAACCCTTTTCCACCAAAGTCTGCCACATGTCCTCAGAACTGGTCCTTTTTGGTCTCTTGAAACATTGTTTTCCTGATAGAAGACTTTTGTGACTTAAATGTTAAAGGTATTTGTACCGTGGACCCTCACCAACGGACTTGGTCCCCAGGCGCTCTGGCAGATCTGCAACCGAGAAGGCGTGTTGGGTTAGTAGGACGAAGAGGGAGTAGGATAGTGAGAGGAGTGGTGTTTTGTTGGCAGCTTCATCTCGGTATACACTGTGCGCTGAGCTTTGGTTCGAGTATCGAAGCGATGTCACTCCTCGTGTGCTGTTGGTGCGGCTTATGTGTTGTTGCGGTGTGGTGAAGTGCATGCGGCTTGCGGTGCGAGAGGTGGCTGTGTGAGTTTTTTGAGTGAGTTAAGTATGCAGAAAGTTTGAGCTTTTTGGTTAGTGGGTTATATGTTTGCAGCTATTCTTCACAGTATGGCTAAATGCCTGAATGAAGTCAATGCATTGGCACTTCCAGGAAAGACTCTGCCACTTTGCCATAATGTGTGATGAAACTCTTCTGCTTACATGTTACATTGTGGCCTTTTTATTTTTTAAAGTTTACTTACCCATAAGTGTGGTGATTAATCTATTGCCTTTTCTAATACAAAGAAACTATTTTTTATAGAAATATATGGTGTGGACAATCTCTCATTCTGGCTTTTCTGAAAAGTGTACTCTGTACTTGAGAACCACCCACCTGAGAGTTGAACCTGGGCTGCTCTGCCACACTGCCACTTACCCAGCTAGGTGAGCTAGAGGGAATCACTGGCACGACTAAGCCAGGAAGACATACCTAAAGACCCGGACCACCAGGCTTAAGAAACATCGCCCCAACATCCGCCATGCTTCTTTTGTTTAATGCCTCCCCCTAGCTCCCACAGAATCCCTAACTGAACCCTGGCCACCCCATAAGCCTGCTCGCCCCGGGGCTCACTTCTTCCTGACTGGCCACGCTCTTTCGCCATATCTTCCATGGAAATAGAAAAGGAACCTACTCCCTATTCTATTTCCAATAGCAGCAACCATCTTGGGTTATTTATTTATTTTGTACGAGAGATTGGGCAACATGCCTGTCCACCATAAATAAAATAAAAATAGTTTGAAACTATTAGCACCCCAGAAAGCGCCCCGGGGTGTGACTAGCGATCACCACCAGAGTGGCAATAATGGCCCTGAGCCCTACCTTGGGTTTGAACTGGCAGGACGTTACCGGCCTGGTAAATCCCCGAACACAGGGCGTTCACTATAATCCACCCACAGGTCCAATCACAAACACAACGTCATCAAAATAGGAAACATCAACTATCTTGATTGGTTACATTGTTACCCAATAATATAGCAATACATCACCAAAAGTTCAAAACTTCCAATGTGTGTTGGATAAATCACAAAGCATTGCTCACTTGCAAAATAATCTGCACACGCCAACAACATGCAGAGCTGTGTGTAAAAATTCAAATATGCATCTAATGAAACTTTAGGAATCCAAGCAAATCTGTCAACATACTTTGCAGATACTGTATACAATCCTTCCTTAAAAACTCAAGAAATGGGGAAAAACATGGTTTAAAAAAAAGTTGACAGTACTTCTAAAGATTTTAAATTTACAAACGTTGGGTATGGCAATGCTAAGGTCTAAACTATTATTAAACAGTACATATACTTGACAGTTTGCTAAAGAAAGGCTCTTACCCCACCTACTAGTCCCAGCCTTCAGGCCTCCCTTTTCCAACGACCCGGTATACTGCGCAAACCTATAACACCCCTATGAAACTAGCAGTGGAAGCCGTTTGCCCTTTAGTACATAGGAAAGCCAAACCGACAAAACACTCCAATGCATGGTTCTCCCCCAAGCTACTAGAACTCTGCTCCAAAAAACAGACCGCACTATCCATCTGGCATGCAAACCACCTCGGCTCAGCCAAACTAGAGTTTCGCAAACTTGCTAAAGAATACAAAAAAGCTACCGTCCAAGCCAAAGCCACATCTTTTAACACAACGATAGCCAACGCCAAATCAGACACCAAAGAGATCTTTTCCATTTTCGGGGAACTAGAAACACCCACTTCCCCCTTCAGACTAACACCAAGGTTGAAGCCTGGTGCAACGATAAACAATCAGCCAAGCTTAGCAAACTAGACACCCTGCACAGCAAAATCAAAGCCAACCAACATGCACGGGAACAACCCAAGCCGCATCACACACCTGCCCCACCCTACAAAGCCATCGACACGCCTCTCTTCTCTTTCAAGGACGTTAACGAATTGGACGTCATTGCCCTCGTGAAAAATATCAAGCCCTACAAAATGTAAAGGTGATATTTGCCCGGCCCCTTTCATTAAAGACTCCGCTGGTACACTTGCACTCTTCCTTAACGCCTTTATAAAGGCTTCCTTCGTGGCCGGGTCTGTCCCAGACTGCCTCAAAGAAGCATGGGGAAGCCCCCTCCTAAAGAAATCCTTTCTTGACCCAACATCCCCGGCAACTACAGACCCATAACCACTGACCCCTTCCTGCTAAAAATCCTGGACAAAGCAGCATACCTACAAGTCCAACTGTTCCTCGAAGCCAACAGCCTCCTCGACCTCCATCAGCTTGGCTTCCGCCCTGGCCACGGAACCGAAACAACCTTACTCGACTTAAAAAATCAAATGGACAACATCAGGGAATCAGGCAAACCTGCCCTGATCCTCCTCCTGGACCTGTCAGCTGCTTTTGACCTTGTAGATCCTCTGCCTCCACCTCTCATCTTCATCACATTTTTCCCCAAACGCTACAGCCTGGATCACATCATTCCTTCAAGGCAGAACCATGAGAGTCTTTTCTGACCAAGCCAGCACTAAACCTGATATCATCCGATGTGGAGTGCCACAGGGTTCATGCGTTTCCCCCACATTATATAACATCTTTACCAGAACACTCTTCAACATTCTGGAGTCGTTCACCATCATCTACATTAACTACGTGGATGACACACAAGTCCTGCTCCCATTATCTGGTAACTACGAGTCTGACGCAAAGACCCTCAACTTTGCATGCTCCACCATTCACGCTTGGATGGCAGAGAACTGGCTGTGCTTCAACGGAGACAAGATGGAACTACTCTTGATTGTATCCACTGAAACACTAAAGAAACTCGATAACCAATACTTAGTTTTCACCATTGACAACGTTCAAATCCCAGTATCACATGCGGTAAAAACCCTCTGAGTCTACCTAGACTCCAACTTCTCCATGTCCAAGCAAGTCAACGCTATTGCGTCCTCCGCAGCCTGCCACACTAAGCTTCTAAATGCAGCCAGGCCCTTCCTGACCACTGCAAATTGCCTCACCATCGCAAGAGCCATAATTGGATCTCGACTAGACTACTGCAACGTCCCCTTTGCTGGCACATCAGTAAAAAACCTGGATAAACTATCCAAAACAGTCCTCTCCATGCCGCCATTGGCATCCCCAGAAGAGACCACATCTCTTCTGCCAGGAAACAAGCCCACTGGCTACCCATCAAAGAATGTGCCCTCTTCAAAACATTTGCCCTAACCAATGAATGCATCAATCATACAGCCCCACAATACCTAACACAAAGAATAAACAGATCCTTATCCACCAGACCAACTAGAACACCATATGCCAACCTGCTCACAGTGCCCAAAGTGAAACGAGCCAGAGTTGGCGGCTCAACCTTTCCGTTGATCGCTGCTATGCAATGGAACTCCCTGCCAATCCATCTCAGAGCAGAAACATCCACCTCGTCTTCCGCAAAGCCATCAAAACATTTCTATTTGTCTGAAATTGCCAGCTCATTAGCCAACGCACTTCATATGCCATGTAATGTACAATGTGACAATACGCAATAACAAAGTAATGATTATAAATGCAACACATTAAGTACGCTCTGTAACTAAGTCGTCTTCATGTAACAGCGCCTCGATGCCCTCGGGCTGTTTGTGCGCTTTATAAATTAAAAAAATAAAATAAAATAAATAAAATTTCAACGGAGTGTACTTACGTCTCAACAGAGTGCACTTACAAACCTTGGAGGGAAAAGTAACAACAGCCATCTCGCAAACTAAGATCTTAATTTGCAAACATGGCAAATTTTCAATAAAACCGGCTATTACTTATTGTAGCCAAAAAACAGTTCCTATTTTGCCGTATGGGCTGGAAACGTGGTTTGGCACATTCCATTTAAATCTCCAAAAAATAGAAGGTAGATTTTGGAGGAAGAAACTAAATCTTCCACAGTGTGAACTGACGGCTCTTATACAGCATGAGTTGGGGCTGACTTCTTTGACGGCTATCTTCCAATGGCGTTAGTGCGCTCTGTTCAGAAAGTGCATCGTAGCCGACCGTTCTAGAACATTGCTCCGGTCTCTTTCCGAATAACTTTTCACATCAAGTCACGGCGTCGTCATTGAATGGAGAAGCACAATTTATGGCATAATGGCAGCAGCTGACCTTTCCCTGAAGGTTCTCCTAGAAAATACACAGTGAGCAAAGGGAAATGTATATTCACATGATTGGATTAACACATGGGATCAATGCTGTACATATAAAGATTTCAGGGCAAATCCATTCCTAGGGAAAAAGCTTGGAACATGTGAACCGTACCTGACCTTATAGCCATCTGTTTCGTTCAGGCCAGCTTTTACATGGTTCAGACTTAATCTGTGGCCGACTAGATCGGTCATGATAAAACGACAGTCAATCAGCAACACATTGAATGTTTGTAGGTTCTGTGAAAATGTTAATCAGGAGGAAACCACACGTCACATCATGTCGAAATGTCCAGCACTGGGGGCCTCCCTACGTCACGTCATGTCGAAATGTCCAGCACTGGGGCCTCCCTACGTCACCTCATGTCGAAATGTCCAGCACTGGGGCCTCCCTACGTCACGTCATGTCGAAATGTCCAGCACTGGGGCCTCCCTACATCACATCATGTCAAAATGTCCAGCACTGGGGCCTCCCTACGTCACGTCATGTTGAAATACGTCACATCATGTCGAAATGTCCAGCACTGGGGCCTCCCTACGTCACGTCATGTTGAAATACGTCACATCATGTTGAAATGTCCAGCACTGGGGCCTCCCTACGTCACGTCATGTCGAAATGTCCAGCACTGGGACGAAATGTCCAGCACTGGGGCCTCCCTACGTCACGTCGAAATGTCCAGCACTGGGACGAAATGTCCAGCACTGGGGCCTCCCTACGTCACGTCATGTTGAAATGTCCAGCACTGGGGCCTCCCTACGTCACGTCATGTTGAAATGTCCAGCACTGGGGCCTCCCTACGTCACGTCATGTTGAAATGTCCAGCACTGGGGCCTCCCTACGTCACATCATGTTGAAATGTCCAGCACTGGGGGCCTCCCTACGTCACATCATGTTGAAATGTCCAGCACTGGGGCCTCCCTACGTCACGTCATGTTGAAATACGTCACATCATGTTGAAATGTCCAGCACTGGGGGCCTTCCTATGTCACGTCATGTTGAAATACGTCACAGCGCTGGGGCCTCCCTACGTCACATCATGTTGAAATGTCCAGCACTGGGGGCCTGCCTACGTCACGTCATGTCGAAATGTCCTGCACTGGGGCCTCCCTGTGTCACGTCATGTCGAAATGTCCAGCACTGGGGCCTCCCTACGTCACGTCATGTCGAAATGTCCAGCACTGGGGCCTCCCTACGTCACGTCATGTCGAAATGTCCAGCACTGGGGCCTCTCTACGTCACGTCAAAATGTCCAGCACTGGGGCCTCCCTACATCACATCATGTCGAAATGTCCAGCACTGGGGCCTCCCTACGTCACGTCATGTTGAAATACGTCACATCATGTCGAAATGTCCAGCACTGGGGCCTCCCTACGTCACGTCATGTTGAAATACGTCACATCATGTCGAAATGTCCAGCACTGGAGCCTCCCTACGTCACGTCATGTCGAAATGTCCAGCACTGGGACGAAATGTCCAGCACTGGGGCCTCCCTACATCACGTCATGTCGAAATGTCCAGCACTGGGACGAAATGTCCAGCACTGGGGCCGCCCTACGTCACGTCATGTTGAAATGTCCAGCACTGGGGCCTCCCTACGTCACGTCATGTTGAAATGTCCAGCACTGGGGCCTCCCTACGTCACGTCATGTTGAAATGTCCAGCACTGGGGCCTCCCTACGTCACATCATGTTGAAATGTCCAGCACTGGGGGCCTCCCTACGTCACATCATGTTGAAATGTCCAGCACTGGGGCCTCCCTACATCACGTCATGTTGAAATACGTCAAATCATGTTGAAATGTCCAGCACTGGGGGCCTCCCTACGTCACGTCATGTTGAAATACGTCACAGCACTGGGGCCTCCCTACGTCACATCATGTTGAAATGTCCAGCACTGGGGGCCTCCCTACGTCACGTCATGTTGAAATGTCCAGCACTGGGGCCTCCCTACGTCAGGTCATGTTGAAATACGTCACATCATGTCGAAATGTCCAGCACTGGGGCCTCCCTACGTCACATCATGTTGAAATACGTCACATCATGTCGAAATGTCCAGCACTGGGGCCTCCCTACGTCACGTCATGTTGAAATACGTCACATCATGTTGAAATGTCCAGCACTGGGGCCTCCCTACGTCACGTCATGTCAAAATGTCCAGCACTGGGACGAAATGTCCAGCACTGGGGCCTCCCTACGTCACGTCATGTCGAAATGTCCAGCACTGGGACGAAATGTCCAGCACTGGGGCCTCCCTACGTCACGTCATGTTGAAATGTCCAGCACTGGGGCCTCCCTACGTCACGTCATGTTGAAATGTCCAGCACTGGGGCCTCCCTACGTCACGTCATGTTGAAATGTCCAGCACTGGGGCCTCCCTACGTCACATCATGTTGAAATGTCCAGCACTGGGGGCCTCCCTACGTCACATCATGTTGAAATGTCCAGCACTGGGGCCTCCCTACGTCACGTCATGTTGAAATACGTCACATCATGTTGAAATGTCCAGCACTGGGGGCCTCCCTACGTCATGTCATGTTGAAATACGTCACAGCACTGGGGCCTCCCTACGTCACATCATGTTGAAATGTCCAGCACTGGGGGCCTCCCTACGTCACGTCATGTCGAAATGTCCTGCCCTGGGGCCTCCCTACGTCACGTCATGTCGAAATGTCCAGCACTGGGGCCTCCCTACGTCACGTCATGTCGAAATGTCCAGCACTGGGGCCTCCCTACGTCACGTCATGTCGAAATGTCCAGCACTGGGGCCTCCCTACGTCACGTCATGTCGAAATGTCCAGCACTGGGGCCTCCCTACATCACATCATGTCGAAATGTCCAGCACTGGGGCCTCCCTACGTCACGTCATGTTGAAATACGTCACATCATGTCGAAATGTCCAGCACTGGGGCCTCCCTACGTCACATCATGTTGAAATACGTCACATCATGTCGAAATGTCCAGCACTGGGGCCTCCCTACGTCACGTCATGTTGAAATACGTCACATCATGTTGAAATGTCCAGCACTGGGGCCTCCCTACGCCACGTCATGTCGAAATGTCCAGCACTGGGGCCTCCCTACGTCACGTCATGTTGAAATGTCCAGCACTGGGGCCTCCCTACATCACGTCATGTCGAAATGTCCAGCACTGGGACGAAATGTCCAGCACTGGGGCCTCCCTACGTCACGTCATGTTGAAATGTCCAGCACTGGGGCCTCCCTACGTCACGTCATGTTGAAATGTCCAGCACTGGGGCCTCCCTACGTCACATCATGTTGAAATGTCCAGCACTGGGGCCTCCCTACGTCACATCATGTTGAAATGTCCAGCACTGGGGGCCTCCCTACGTCACATCATGTTGAAATGTCCAGCACTGGGGCCTCCCTACGTCACGTCATGTTGAAATACGTCACATCATGTTGAAATGTCCAGCACTGGGGGGCCTCCCTACGTCACGTCATGTTGAAATACGTCACAGCACTGGGGCCTCCCTACGTCACATCATGTTGAAATGTCCAGCACTGGGGGCCTCCCTACGTCACGTCATGTTGAAATGTCCAGCACTGGGGCCTCCCTACGTCATATCATGTTGAAATGTCCAGCACTGGGGGCCTCCCTACGTCACGTCATGTTGAAATGTCCAGCACTGGGGCCTCCCTACGTCACATCATGTTGAAATGTCCAGCACTGGGGGCCTCCCTACGTCACATCATGTTGAAATGTCCAGCACTGGGGCCTCCCTACGTCACGTTGAAATACGTCACATCATGTTGAAATGTCCAGCACTGGGGGCCTCCCTACGTCACGTCATGTTGAAATACGTCACAGCACTGGGGCCTCCCTACGTCACATCATGTTGAAATGTCCAGCACTGGGGGCCTCCCTACGTCACGTCATGTTGAAATGTCCAGCACTGGGGCCTCCCTACGTCATATCATGTTGAAATGTCCAGCACTGGGGGCCTCCCTACGTCACGTCATGTTGAAATGTCCAGCACTGGGGCCTCCCTACGTCACGTCATGTTGAAATGTCCAGCACTGTGAACTCCCTACGTCACGTCATGTCATGTTGAAATGTCCAGCACTGGGGCCTCCCTACGTCACGTCATGTTGAAATGTCCAGCACTGGGGCCTCCCTATGTCACGTCATGTTGAAATGTCCAGCACTGGGGCCTCCCTACGTCACGTCATGTTGAAATGTCCAGCACTGGGGCCTCCCTACGTCACATCATGTTGAAATGTCCAAATGTCCAGCACTGGGGGGAGTAAGAGAACTGCATTTGCTTAAACATTATATGCATTATGACACCTTAGATGAAAATGATGTATGGAAAGTCTTCTTTTCTTCGAATCACATCTCAATTTGCATTGCAGTGGTACATTTCCTTGAAGCTGTATTTGCACCTTATCAGGTGAAAAATTAGGAAACTCATGAAAAGCAACTGTTTAATACTATTTTATCTGTTCTCTCCCTTTTGTTACATTTTTTGATTCGTTTTTCTGTTTTCTCTTTTAGTGTGTTTCCCTAAATGGGAAGTGTACATCTTGTTTTTTAGTTTTTGATATTTTAACTTCTGTTTTGTATGAATGTATATTGTAGAGTTGTGTAAACAGCTACATCAATACAAAAACATCAAATAAAACAAAACATTGTTCGAACCTAACTCGCCCAACCAATGACACCCAAGAAACAGCATCACCACAAATGCATAGCTATGCATTGTGCACCATAAGCAAATGATCATACAGTGCAAACATACAATGTATTCTAAAATGGCTGTACATTACCATTTCAATAACTAGAAATAGTACACACCTTAAATGTAATGCCCCCCAAACATACAACCACCATGTATAGTACTCACAAGCAAACATCAGTATACACACTAAACACAAAATACCATTAATACTACTAAAAAGGGCGAGTCAAGATTTCAGAAATGTTGGTTTTACTTTGTTACATTTACCTTTTAATAACAGTTAAAACGTTAACGTTGACATTCTCATTTAACTTTTTTTTTTATAGGTAGAGCCTTAACTTTTTCCCAACTGTAAATAGATATAAATATAATATTGACTTTCTTCGTTGCCGGCTGATTTTGCACAGTTTAGAACCTGGAGTGGTACGGCTCTGAAAATATCACGTCTCATCTACCCTCAACTATTGACAGTTTATGTTTAATACGGTATAATCTTAATAACGGGCATACTTTGATTTAAACACAAGAGGGCGATGTTAGATCACTTACATTTCAGATCTTCGTAACGCAATTTGTGATTCGCACAAAGTGAGAACTACACGATCTAATATGGTAAAAAAAAAAAAAATAGAAAATGTCTGTGGTTGGAAATTGATACATTTTTGCAGACTTTTTGTTGCAAGGCATGGGCTTAGACTTTTGGTTTTCCAGGGCATAGGGTTGGGTGGAGGGGCCGCAACAACAAAAATGTGCCAGTATAGGGAGTTTCTCGTAGATGGCCTATCCCGGGCGAGGGGCTGGGTTCCGGAACACCCGGGTACTAGGCACCCCTGAACCTAGGATTGAGCATGAATAATAATTATAATAACTATTTATATATGGCGTCCTAGAACTCCAGTGTCTTTTGACCATCGAAGAAAAGGTAAGTCTCCCCTAAAAACAACCCACGGTTAAATACCAGAGGGTTTTTCTTCTGTATTCCACAAGAAAATCCAAACATTCATGTAAACTGCAGGCCTGTGTGGGGGGTATGTTTGGGAGAGAAGTGCTTCAGTTTCGCCAGGGCTTTAAGTGAGCAGGGGCTAGCCAGTGCTCAGCCGGGATTCGCCCTTCCCATGCCAAGCCAGTGTCAAATCAACTGTGCTATTTGGTAGGTGCTGGACTTCCTTTCATTCAATAGAGTGCTTGACACATAAAGCCTGTGAATGAAACAAAAGTAGCCAGCACATATGAACTAGCACAGTCCAATGTGACACTGGCTTATCTCCTTCAGGACTCGAGTTTGAAACCCCAGCACGGGGTAGTAAAAAAAGCAACCCGACAGCGAGGAAAGACACTTTTTTATTGTCCATTTTGGGGACACTTCAGGCCACGCCCATCTATAAGCCACACCCTGTTGTTACTTAAAGCACCGGGTATCCCGTTGCCTGCAGAGTGGGTGGACTGGAGGTTGCAGCTCGTTGAGCTTAGTGAAGCCAGAGAGCTGTCACCAATCCATCACAGCGTCGCTGTGACTGGCTGGCACTTCTGTCAGTCACTGCAACTTCCTATGGTGACCCCTAGCGCGAGGGGTCATCAGAGGAAGTTACTGTCCAAAAGATATACAGTATTTTTGCTGGTTGGAACCCTGTTGTACAGTGGTGGTGGCTCAGGTGTTAACGTGTTTCAATTTGGAGTACTCAAGGTTCAATCTTCAATGATAGTTGACACCATTTTGTGCTTTGATATAAGATGTATTTATTATAGCAGATGGTCAGTTGCACGTTAGTCAGAAATATTTGTCACATATGTGAGGTGCATCTTAGCGTACAATTTTTCAGACTTAAGTCATAAGCTGCTTGCTTGCGCTTTCAGTGCCAACACGTGTTTCAACCATGGGTTTTTCTGAAGGCTATGCATTTTAGTGATAGTGGAGAAAAGGTGCAGTGATTGTGACAAGTAAGTGCAAAATTGTTTGACGATTTATCGTACATGTAAGTAGACCAGTTTTCATTAAAGTATTATTATGGTATATGTTTTACGTACATTGTATAAGATACACATGTTTGGCATTCATTTTGCAATTGATATATATATATATATATTTATATATATATGGGGGCCATAAATGGTGAGCCGTGAGTGGAGCATGCATAATGTTGTGTGTGCGTCACATATTCAGAATAATGACAATGAGTCGAATAGTAATCAATTTGGGAGTACAGATGTACAGTAAAACAGTAAGATTAACATTGCAATCAACTGGGGGAGAGAAGGGAAGAGATACAGAATCAAGATGAGTCCCTTGTCAGGTATGGTGCTTTAGTCAGAGGGTTTAGTTTGTAGGGGTGCTTACCAGAACATTAGTGCATCTTGTCCCCTGTGGGTCATGGATTGTTGTGGGTCTGTATGTGGTAGCTGAGTAGCTTCTACAGGAAATACCACAAGGATTGGGTAAGTGGCTGTGGCCACGGTTGTATTATGTGGGTCAATTGGGCATCAGTAATATGCATGTGGGAATGGCCGGAAGTAGTGAGGGCGAGTTAAACATGTTGAATTTGAAGGGTCGGCCAGTCCTGGAGGACAGTTGCAGGTTGTGTTGATAAGCGAGGTGGGCATTCGTAAATGGCTGGCCCCGTGGGCCGGTAGTTTGGGGATACTGTGGCCGGGTGGAGTACCATGGCATGTTGCTAGGTGATCCGGTGTGTCCCGCTGCAACTCATTGTGAGTGCTGACCGGGGGGAGGCAGGTGGCAATTCCTTTACGTGCTTACCCGCTTGTGCTGATGCGAGGAGGGGGGATAGGGTGTGTGAGTGGTGAGGTGGGGTTGTCGTGGGGCCTGTGCCTGGAGTGACATCTTACAATGGGGGTTCAGCGTGTCTGGGTGCAGGGAGTAAGAAGGTGCTCAGTTGGCCGCCTGTGGTGCGAGTATAGGTCTCGTGCATGAGCATGCATGTGCAGCAAGAGGGCAGCGGCCGTTTAGGCTTGCCTGTGGAAAAGGGCAAGGTGCGGGGTGCACGATTGAGAGCGTGATTGTGGGGAGACTTACCAGTGCCCGGCGGGGCGAGGAGTGATCAGCTTCTTGTCACAGCGATTGTCTTGTTAGCGATCCCGTTGGACTGACCTGTCTGCTTAAAAACACATCTATCCGATTGGATGATGTTAGCAGGTACCTGATTGGTTGCAGTTCGGCTGCATGCGTGACGTGTGTTTTTCAGGTTAAGCGGACTAGATTGTCTAGGGAAGAGGAGTTGCGATGTGAGTTGGAGATGGCCCTGATTGGCGTGATGGGGTCCACCTGGCCGGATGAAGGTGGGGGAATCCGGGTTGCTTATGGCAGTTGCCATGTGGATTCACAGAAGGGCTTGGTGATTGAGCGCTGTATATTCCCTCATTGGGATTGTGTAGGGAGTAATGTCACGGGGCGAGAGGGCTGACCGCTCTCCTCATTCTGCGGTTGCTAGTTCTGTCTGTACCCCTTCACTGGGTGGTGGGGAGAGGTGAGCCGAGTGGGCTCTAGTAGTAGACAGTCAGCTGGTGTGTCATGTTGCTGTGGGTGTTGGAACTAGTATGTACTAATTTTGTGTGTGCCTGTGGTAGGTTGGTCTGACGTTGGAATCATGTTGGGTGACCGCACTAGTGTGTGCTGGGGCGATATTGTGCCTGGGTTGTATCAGGTCGTTGTGTGAATGGGTAGTTGTTTCCTAGGGTGTGTGCATATGTATATCATGTTTGCGTGTTAGTTATGCGCGTGTTGCGAGTCCCTACTGATGGCAGTGTGCATTGTCATGTTGTTTGTAGTCATGGGGGTAGCGCGTCCAATATTAAGGAAGTCCTGCGATGTTGGGTATAGTCTCTTGGGTTGCATGTCCCATGACATAGCTGTCCGTTTGTTGAGATTTTCTAGTCTTATGACTGGTGACGTTGCATAATTACAATGGAATCATCATTGGTATAGTCTTGTGGGTTGTATAATCCATGACAGAGCTGTACATACGCAGTGTGTTACAATTCTCCTGACACGAGTATTTACAGAAAGACATTCAATTCGTGGTCTGAGTTGAGGCCAAGTATTACATTCCTGTATTTGCATATCAGTTTCGCCTCCCTTTGTCTGAGTCTTAATTCTCTGTCACCACCTCTTGGTTCTCCCTTGATGACTTTGAATCCCCTTTTCTTTCCCATTGGTGTTTCTTTTCCAATGCTGAGTGAGTGGGTATTTGGCGTTCTGTGATTTGAACGATCCGAGGTGTTCCCGAATCCTAGTACGTAGTTCTCTGATAGTACTGCCAATATATAGTAGTTTGCATGTACAGATGATTACATAAATTAGAAACTTAGACTTGCAATTAAATTAATAAAGTCAGTGATTTTGTGGTGGTGGTTATCTCTAAAGGTGAGAGTCTTATGCCTGCACATGGAGCAATTTCCACATTTCAAAACGCCCGATGGTTAAGCCACAGTAAGCCAGTTGTCTGTTACGTGTGCCTCTGATTTCATGCATGAGGGACTGAGCAAGGTCTGCAGGGTTGGTGCCCTGCTGTAGGACATTTGTGGTCTTGAAGCTATCCAAGGTGTGATGTCTTCATCAATCTTTAGTAAGTGACGATGCTTCACCAGGATTTTTGGGATTTTGTGACTGTCCTGTTGGTATCCAGTGACATATCTTATTTTGTTGTCTGTAGTGCCCAATCTTTGCCTTGGGGTTAACAGTGTTTCCCTGGATATGTGTCTGGCTTTGTTGACTGCTGTTAAGATTGCTGTTGTACTGTAGCCTCTTCGTATAAAGCGATCTTGTAGAAGCTCGCATTCTGATTCGAATGCTCTCTTGCTGTTGCAGTTTCTGCGAGCCCTGATGAATTCCCCTTTAGGGATGTTATTTATGACTGATTTGCGAGGACAACGTTGTGCGTGGAGTACCAAGTTAACCTCTGTAGGTTTTCTGAAGGTGCTGGTTTCTATTCTTCTTCCATTGACCAAGATGGTGATGTCCAGAAAGTCTATTCTTTGGGCACTGTGTGTCCCTGTAAACACTATGCCACAATGAAGGAGAACAACAAGAAATGTTAGTCATCTCAGTGGTCAAAAATACATCACATCTAGAGTATACTAACTCGTTACTTGGATTGCGAGGGCAAACTGTTGCGTGAAGTTTGTGCATAAACATCATCATAATCCTCAACACGGACCTTGTGAGGCAGATTGCCCTGAATTCATGCAGCTCGGTAACGCATAGCAGTGGTGTCTCGTCTTCGACTATGTAGGACAAGCATCCAGAGTTTTCTTGGCAGTAGCAGTTCTCCATCGCGGTTGGCATGACCTTGCAATGATTGCAGTTCACCAGGTGGAAACATCTTCCATGGGACTAGGCTCGGGCTCCGGTGATTCCATCCTCCAAACTATTGTCCGATTCCCCACCGTTTCCGCTTCTTTCTCTTTCAATTAGTTCCTCTTTGGAATATTCTGGCTCATACTGGTAGGGCTGTATTGTTGCCATAGTTCCTGAAAATTGAATAAGTAAAAAATCCACAGTCAGAAAAATAAAAACGTTTTTGTTTGTATGTATCAACTACTGGTAAAGAAGGAGAAGAAAATACATTGCAATGTTAAAAATACGCATAGAGCAAATAAATGCACAATCGGCCCAAACTATGACTTTTTGAAATTATCTAAGGTTTGGTGAAGACATTGATAGATATTATGACAAATATTTAAATAAAACACAAGTACCAAGTTAGATCAGTTCTACCTGTCCACGGGCCATCGTACTAGGAAGATAGCTGGACAGAGCAGAAACGAGGCACGGGCGATCGAAACTAAATACAGTGAGACGATTGAAAAAACAATTGCAACGTTGTCTGCTCAGAAAGGGTCTGTTTATACTTGTCGAGCAAAGAGGTGTCCTGGCATTTCCATGGAGACACATCAATAGCTTGCGCACAGAGAACGTTGACAAGAGACGTGCACTGGTGTTGTGAAAAGGGCGTAAGCATGTCAGTGATGTCAGTTTGAGGGAAGGGCGATCTGTATTCTTGCTGCGAGGGCACCTGAATTTAGGGCGATGCATCAACTGGTAAAATTAGCACAAGATGGCTGCGCCCAAGCTGTTTTTTTTTCACATGTGAAAAAGTGAGGAAAACTAAGGTAAGATACATAGGAAAAAAGGTTAAGATTGATAACAGTATGCTTAAAAATACATGCCAGAACGATTGGGAAAATAACATTTTTGAGCGAACTTCCCCTTAAAATGGAAACTCCACTGACCAGAGAGAAGCAGGAGAAAATGGCAGCGACTGTTATCTGGGCACAGAAAGTGAGGTTCAACGAGACTCCAAAGGTCAATACAAAGAAGATGGCTTTCCAAATAAAGGCTGTGGCGTGACGTGGGGCGAAATCAGAACCTCAGAATGGACGAATGAGAAGGTCTCAGAAGCAAACGTACGTATCCCGTACTACCCGAAAATACCAAGAAAGAAAAAAACGAATGAACAAAAGTACCGAATTTTGCAGTGAAAAAACCCCCCGAAATCCGATAATGTCGAATAAGGGGAGCAGAAGTTGGGGGGGTGTCCCCCGCTCCCATTGATCGACATTCTGGGAATTCAGGGGTTGTAGGGGTATCCCCCGCTTCCATTAAAAGGAAAGGGGGGACAAAGAAAGTTCAAAAAGAAAAAAAACAGACCCTGCTGCGCAAGTTCAGCCCCTCAATGGGAAGTCGGAACTCACGACGCAGGTAAAAAGACGCGGAGAAGGACAACAGGTAAGTGCACCCCAGAGGTAAGTTTTAGGGGTAGGTGGTGGAGGGTTTAGGGATAGCGGGCAGGGGTGTGTTACGTGATTATTGTGTGATGGACATTTCAAATTTGTCATTTTCAGATTTGACATTTTCAGCCACGAAATAATCACGTACAACCCAAGCGTGTGCAACGAATGTAAACTATATGACACCTAACAGTCATCACTGCACCACCTTCAAACTCAGGAAGGGGGCGATGCAGTGACGTGAGTCACACGCAAGGAGGCGCAGACGAAATGCGGAGCGAGATAAGTTGCAGAGAGAGGAAGACTGCAGAGCATTGACGAAATGCGGAGCGAGAGAAGTTGCAGTGAGAGGAAGACTGCAGAGCATTGACGAAATGCAGAGCGAGCGAAGTTGCAGAGAGAGGAAGACGGCAGAGCATTGACCAAATGCGGAGCGACAGAACTTGCAGAGAGAGGAAGACGGCAGAGCATTGACGAAATGCGGAGCGACAGAAGTTGCAGAGAGAGGAAGACGGCAGAGCATTGACGAAATGCGGAGCGACAGAAGTTGCAGAGAGAGGAAGACTGCAGAGCATTGATGAAATGCGGAGCGAGAGAAGTTGCAGAGAGAGGAATACTGCAGGGCATTTACTAGAAAATTAACAGTGCATGAATAATAACTGAAAGTTGTGTGTAGACCCTTTGATTTGCATAGAGAACAAGGGGGGTGGGGCAAGCACAACAGCCTGCTGAGACATTCCCTTAACAACATCTAGTCAAAGCCTTTGATCAGCACCTTCCTGGAGAGAGAAAAAAAACAATCCCTGAAGGCAGGGGAAATGAGTGAGGCAGATCTCCATAATGTGTGCCACGAAAAAGCACTGCTTTTCGTTTTCAGAAATATTGATGCATGCCCCCGAATATATGAGGCGCTTCCACCAGGTCCCCACCCTATCCGTGGCGGGCGTTCTGCAGCCCCTCGGTGGGGCGTGTGCTCCGACACATGTTTCCCAGTAGAATATAGCGTTGCAGCAAAGATTCATGTCCTATTCTCCTGGAGGAAGTGTGTGTGGTGGAGGGGTGGGGGCTGATGCCAGTCAATGCAAAGCTTAGAATGCACTTTTTAAAATGTGGATGTATTCAGGGTTAGGAAATGGAGCGTATGGCTTTTCTGAAATTCAAAACTGTGCGGCCGACAAGGCAAAGTGCTCACTGTGCGCCTGCGCAAGAGGAACACTTTTCACGACATAGGTAACTGATTTTGCTGGTCTGCGCAAGAGGCACACTTTTCACGACATAGGTAACTGATTTTGCTGGTCTTCGCACGGGTCGGTCAACATACACAACAGGCGTCTTTGTAAAGCGCACGTTCACGCTAGAAAGGGAATCTTGGCGCTAATAACAGATCTTTGTTGTTACCCAACTTGATGGTACTCATTTTATCGACCTCGGAAGGATGACGGGCTGAGTGGACCTGCCGGGATTCGAACCTGTGACCATGAGGTCAAACATAGGCACTTGTAGTGGATGCATTAGTCCCCTGAGCAATAGACCCAGCAGCATTGGCTAATAGTTGCAGTCACAAAGAGGGTCCTTAAGAATGAATGCTTCCCTGCAGCAGGGTGTCCAACAGTAATAGAGGCAGGGCCAAACTGGGACCAAAATATAGCCCCGGCATCAAAGGCAGCGTCTCACATTTACCATGTGCATTCTGTGAGTACATATTTGGTAAATGGTGTTTCTTAAAGAGTACACTGTTGTTTCATCCAAGTAAATGACATCGTGGTCATTTCCCTCTTGGGGGAAAAAAAGGTTTTTATCTGTTGAGGGACAGGTGTATAGGGGGATGGGCAAGGGAGGATATGGGTAGGGAGATATGTAGGAACCCTTTTCCCCAATTAAAACAACCATTGGCAATGCCACCAGTTTGGGCTTTTGTGTAGGTATGAGAAAGGCACTTACCAGGCACTGCCATAGTGGTAGTAACTGGTCATTGATGTTAACCGGTGCAAAATGGTGCGAGTACCTGGGCACCTAATAACAGTGTCTGTCAAACGCCTAATATTTATACAAAAGCCAAAACATCTGGCATTGCCAATTCTTGTTTCTAACTGGACTTTTGTGAAGGACATGTATAGTGCGTATAAATCGAGTAGCTGAAGACAGACCCCCCTTGTTAATTTGCATATTTAAGTAACTTTGGGTGTCACCCTAAGTTACTAGGGGAATCCAGACGTGGACCCCTTGCTCACTATTCTTAGAGAGGCACAGCTTCTCCCTACTGATGAGGTCCAACCAGAACACGTGTCTGGGGTTGCTGTTGGTACTCTTGGTCAGAGGAGAATTGCCTAGCATTTCGGTGCTGGACTGCCCCAGTGCAGGACAAAGACTGATATGTTTAGGATATTTCTTCTCTGTGAAAGATAGTGAGCTAAAGACTCTGGGTAAGTCTCTGATAACCAGGACTATGTCTGGCAGAGGGACTCACAGTACCCCTCCTTGCTAATTGGCAGACCTGGTTAAGACATTTTTATTACACCAGTAGCAAGTTTACAACTCCAAATAAGTCATTAACTCTAGGAAGCATGCTTTGAAAAACACTGCCTGGCACATTGAGCGTAATGTTTGATGGTACAGCTTGATTACAACAAGCTCAAAGAGTTCCCATGAGAGGATGGGGAGGGGCAAGAACTGGGTGGGAATGACCATAGGAATTAGCATGGCCAGTGGCAGTGAAAGGGTGAGCAAATAACTAAACACCTTCAAGCTTTGTGTTCCTCTTCATATGCCATTTCTATCTATCTTATAATAGCCCAAACTAAAAAAGAAATAGGCAAAAGATAATTTTATCAAAGGAAATTTCCTGCATGGGAATTTACTTTGATGGAACAATATAGAAACTGCTAACTCACATTAAGTCAGTTAAATTAGTTAAAACTGCCAGCTGCAAAGTCGTTAAAGTAGTTTACACTGGCCTGACAAACTTTCCCACAATGGTCGATCAGGACGGCCCTTCGGGTACTGCCCTATTCCCCTATGGGCATGTTGAAGACTGAATGGAGGGCCACCAGGAGTGTGAGGCCCTGGTCCTCTCTCACACATGAATGCATTGAGCGATGGAGAGAATAAACCCCAGCAGACCACATAACAGAATCCACGCCACATCTACGAAACCAAGAAACCACCCAGGACACAACATGCACGTATCTCACTCCATGACGATGCAAGATAGCCGCAGGCACGACCACCCCCTGCACGCATCTGCTATCATACACTATTTGAAGACACATCGTACAACACCTCTGCCACTAGAATGCAGCTATGTCCCACAACAAAAATTCGGTCTCGCTGCACACGTAATCAGTCTCCTTCACTCGCATACTCTCCCGACAACCAAACAGCACCCATCCACAAGCCAGCTCAACATGGGTCGCTAGAAGGGACTTGACCACCCATACCTACCTTCATATTGGCTAAAATGCACACACACATTCTAACTCCTCTGACGAATCTCCCTTACCTTGGACTTTGGTCCCCCGAAGGCATTCAGCTACAACACCTTGAGGCCATACCAATGGGAGAAGGCACTATACAAATGACAAATTGCATTAAATTACATTATTACATATGCTGACTAAGTTAATGAACTCTTATCCATGATAACCATGAAATCGGGTCTCTGGGCACCAACTTTTATGCGCTCCCCCTTTCTCTGCTGCTGCTCCTTGTCCCACCCCACTTCTCCAATTAGACGAGAGCACCCTGTTCACACCACCTCTCTCTCCCAGTGCCCCCACCCTCACACCCAGTGGCATACTAAGAGACGGGAAGGGGGGGCTTGCCCCCCAAGTGGCTCTTTCAGTAGGCGTACCGGGCCATTTGGTCTGGTGGATGGGCACAATTATTCATTGGCCTCCTGGCAGCGAGACAGCTTTCTCATTCAGCACCCTCATTGTCAATGAGGGTGCCGAAAGGGGGGTGTCCCGCTGCCAGGACAAGAACGGTGCTGAGCAGAAGCACACCACATGGCAAACAGGTATCCATGTCCCACCCCCCTACAACATGCCACAACACAGAACAGGAAGACACCAAAGAAAAACGGAACAAGGAACAAACCAAATGGAACCACTCCCTCTCCCAGTAGAAACTGCCACGACTACAGAACACATCCCTATAAACACTGCGGCCAACAGAACAAACATCACGAGAAGAGAAAAGTCACTATATCTAACACTGTACCTCGCAACTGACCACACACCACAACATCTAAATGCCACCAACATCACTAGACGCACCGAGCACATACTGGAACCATGCAGAAAAAGAAGAGAAGCTCCATCAAGAGAAAAGAACGAAAACAACGCCCTCACCCCTTAAATCACATAAACACAAGGACATCTCCACCAACCACTACAAAACATACAAGAAGAAGAAGAGGAAGAAATCAGTAATCCAATAATTAATCAGACCGTTTTAACGATGAGGCAAACGTCACGGAGCACCCATCACACCTTCACAGCAATATGGAAGCAGACCAACAGAACAACCACAAACAAAAACAATATTAAAAAATAAACCAAACCACACTGCAAGGATCCACTGCAATCTAATCAAGCAAGATAAATGTCCAAACATGCCACAGAGATTTACAACCTACTGTGCGATGAGGTATTGACATCCTATTCATTACAGAAACACGGTTATACGGCAACTATAAAATCACACTACACAACTGCCTCCCTGACAACTTCAAGTGCTCATAGGCAAACAGAAAAGACAAAAGAGGATTAGGACTTGCAATAGCATACAAGGAACACCTGAAAATTAAACCAAATAAACCACTAAACATCAAAAACTACAAATCCCTAATCCTTCACCTGACAGTGAACCCCACAACAAGCTTTAAATTCATTCTGGTTTACAGACCACTGACATACAATGCAACCTTGGTGGACAGCCTCACAGAAGCCATCACCAGCCTAGCTATCGAGCAGGAACACCTGATAATCCTCAGGGACCTCAACATCTGGTTTGAAGAAGAAACCGCTAACTCACATAAAATCACTAGCGAAACAACTGAAGAACTACATCAGTTGGATAAAGGAGCAACACACACAGCAGGACATACACTCAATGCAATCTTTGCCCAAAAAAACTCATCACCACAGCACCAACAATACAGATCCTCTGGAGCAATCACCTGATCATACCATTCGTATTCACACTACCAATGAAAGCAACCAAACAACACAACAAACTGACACCTATCATGAAAAGAAACTGGAGGACCATCAAAGATAGCAACTTAGTAGAACAACTCGAAATGACAAAACCACTTACCACAAATCTGAATGAAGTCGACCTCGACAGAAAAACAGAACTACTTCATAAATGGATTAGTGGAACAATCGACAATATCGGCAAGGAGAAATCTTTCACCCCATCCTGCAAGAGAGCAACTGCAAAATGGTTTACTCCACTCCTCAACGCCATGAAAAGGAAAAACAAGAAGCTGGAAGTAGAAGGTGGGAAAGAAATATGACCAGGCAAAAAAATGAATTAATACATACATTTAAAAAATGCAAATTCAATGACAAATCCATTCATACAAAAAGGAAATCCTTAAGGCCAAAACGAAATACTACGACAACCGAATCATCAAAGCCACAAATACCCAAAAAGAACTGTTAAATATCATAAAGAAAAGAGGAACCCCCTAGGCTGCAACAGCATATCAGTACCCTCACTGAAACTATGCAACGACCTCGCAGACCACTTCAAAAACAGAATCAACGCCATCCATTAAATTATTCAAAGCAGACCATTCAACCGAAACACACAACCCACCCTCGCAACCGAGGATCATAGAACAAGCTCCAAAAGTTACCACAAATAATAGCAGAGACCTTCACCAAGCTGGTAAAAAATAGCAACAAAGCAGGCATTCACATGGACCCCTGCCCTCCAAACATATACAAATCAATCCTCATACAAGGCACACTCTGGAATACTACAGAAACCTCTTCAACATATCACTCTCAACAGAGAAACTACCACAATCTTTCAAATCAGCGTACCTTCAACTAGAGACCCATCTCAAACATCCTCGGCCCAGCAAAACTACTCGAAACATACTTCTATGGAATAACACAAGAACACATAGAAAAACACTAACTACTGGACCAGGCACAACTATGAGAGGAACGGAAATGGCACTCCTCTCAATCTGGGATGATCTAAAGACAAATGCAGACCCCGACACAAGCTAAGCTCTGATTCTTCTGGACCTCTCTGGAGCATTCAACACAGTCAACCATGACATCCTCATCAAAAGACTGGAAGAAATAGGAATCACCGACCTAGCACTGCTCTGGATCAAATCATCCCTAACAGATAGAACAGAAACAGTCTGGATTAAACCTTTTAAATCCACTCCAAGAGAAACCACCTCTGGAGTACCACAAGGATCATCATTGTCTCCACTGCTCTTTAAGATCTACCTGACTCCACTGATCAAGCTCATTAAAAGACACAGCTTCACATGCGACAACTACGTTGATGACATCTACAAAATACAAGGCACACATGAAGAAAACACAACACTGGAAGACTGTCTACAAGAACTCTACGGCTGGATGAACACAAACAGCCTCCAACTCAACCCAGGCAAAACATAAATAATGGTTATTGAAGAATAGTCCCACGCAGTTTTCAGTGAGATAAAATAAACTTTATTACAGGTCATGAAGTACAGACCCCAAGCTCAACCTTACACATGGCTGGCTAGTGCAAACAGTAATGGAAGCAACATTAAGAATAAAGATTCTCTGGCTACAGGCAGGCTATGACACCCTGCTCAGAACTATATTACACTGTGACATAGAACATAGCACATAGATCTATACTACATCATACACAATGAACACCGTGCTCTATGAATAGCAAGCATGGCCATAACTATTTACATACAGTGAGACAACTTCATAACAGTTATATCCAAAAACGGGGAAAATAACCACTACATCCATGGCCGACAGAACTAGGAACAGCACCAACAGCGTTGACAACAGTATAACATCTTGGAGTGCTGAAGGACAACAAATTAACACTGGAACCACAAGTAAACGCAATAATCAAGAAATGTTTCTTCCTCCTGCACACAGTAAAAATGATCTAACCGTTTCTTTCCTTCATCCTTAAAACACCATCATCTCCGTCATCCTGTCCAGAATAGACTACGCCAACAGCCTATACCTTGGAATGGCGAAACGCCTGGTAAAGAAACTGCAACGTATCCAAAACACAGCAGCCAGACTCCTGCTTAGATTACTACAAAGGGAACACATCACCCAGCATTAAAAATGCTACATTGGCTACCCATCATACAATGAATAAGGTTCAAAACAATGTGCCTAACATACAGAGCAATCCACAGCTAAGGAGCAGAATTCCTACAAAAGGAAATAAGCACCTACCTTCCGGCAAGGCCACTAGGATCAAGCAACAACGTTCGCCCAAAACCAAAACCACACAATAAGAGAAGATTCAGAGGGTCATCATTCTCCCACCTGGCAGCAAAAACATGGAATTGCCTCCCAAAAAACATATGCAATACAAAGGATCACTTGAAATCCAGGAAATTGCTGAAAACTTGGCTCTTCACATCAGAATCAGAAGGGACCGACTAGTAAAAAAAAGACTCAGCTGGAAACGGAGCTCAACCTAAGAAAACTTACAGAGAAAAAAAAAAACAAGGAGAAAAGCTGCAGAAAGTACTACCCCATACAATACCCCACTCTAATCAATACCCTGGAAACCGGAACCCCAGACACCGCCAGGGGGATCATCAACCAATACTGCCAACCCAAGAGGGCTCAGGGCACTGACCCCCAGCAGGTAGGGGTCCTGCACTAGAAACCCAAGTAAAGCACCCAAAGCCCCAAACCTAATCATCTCTAGCCAGGGGCCAAGGGAGGCCATCACAACCTCTCAGGCCCACAAACCACAAGGAAGGTACAGAGGAAAACCACCGCCCTACGAAGTGCCGGTTGATTAAACTGCAACATAATACCCAACACACAGGAGTCCAAAGCAACAAGGTAAGAAACATTCCCAATAACCCAACTCTAAAAACATCAATTTCTGCATACACTTCGGTAACACAAACACACACAAGCACATCTCTGCACAGCAGTCCGCACGCACTTCACCACACTGCAACAACAAAACAAACAACACATAGTCATGCACAAGAGCACGTGGGAATTGCACCGACCCAAAAATAGCACTGAAGCTCAGCGAACGGTGCAAACCGAACTGAGGCTGTCAACAGGACATCACAAATCTCACTCTACCTATTCCCGCTATACCCTACTAACCCCCTTTAACCACCACACCACACTCTCCTTTCAGATTCACCAGAGCGCCAGGGAACCATTCTGATGGTGATAGTGTATGGTACAAGCTTTGTACGTTTGTACTTTAACATTAACAACATTAAAATAACCAGTGGCTATTAAACTTATCTATGTCACCATTGTAATATATACACCCTGCGGGTGCCTCATACTGTTTTCACTCTAAGCAGGGGGCCCCCAACCATCATGTTGAAATGGGCCCCCAAACCTCTTGAGCCAGGTCTGGGGCAGCCAGTCTAGCCCTTTCTTACTGTGGTGTGAAGAAATGTTCTCGGTCCATGATCAACCAAGTATGGTATGTGTTATTAATTGGCCAGTATGGAATTTTGGGGCAGCCAGTCTAGCCTTTTCTCTCTGTGGCATGCCTTTTGTTCTGGGAATCTTATCCAGGACAGCAGTATTGTGGTAAGCTCCTGCTCTGCACCCTCAATGCACAATGGGGGGCATAGCAGGAGCAGGCTCTGTGACCCACTCCAGGCTGTTGACTGTACTGCAGGCCCAATAAGGGCCAGAGCCAGGTGCAGAGCAGGAGCACACAGCTCCATGTCACACTCTTGTCCGAATGCTGCAGGGAGAGTGTAGGGAGTCCAGTTTAACCACTCATCACACTTACAACGGAACTAGTGAAATACCCGTCTCTTTTCTATGCTGGCAACACAGCAATTTTAGCAATGACCCCAGCAGGTCTAAAAAGGGCACTCTCAACATTTGAACGCAAATGTAAACATCTAAAACTGGAGCTAAATGTGGAGAAATCTAAGATCATGGTCTTTCAGCCTCGTTTGTCCAAATGTGGGCTCGCTTCTTTTAGAATTGATAATGCCCCACTTGAACGGGTAAATCATTTAGTTTACCTGGGAATTAGATGTTAGTAATTCAGGAGTTGGGCCCCTCAAATAGTAAAATCGTGCACTAGCATGGAAAAATATAATGGAGCTATTCATTCTTTCTTTGTGCGCCATGGTAGCGGAGGAGTTTCTCCAGTTCTTAATTTATTTAAGAAACAATCATCTCAACCTGCTTCCTATGGCGCAGAGGTATGGGGTTTTACGACTTCTAAAATGTACAATCTTGTGAGAGAAAATTCTTCAAAAAACTGTTACTGTTACCCCCAAGTACCTCACCCCCATTAATATACCTTGAGTTAGGCATTTTACCTATGGTGATCAAGGTCAAGTTTGACAAAGCTAGATACAGGATACGATTGTGGTGCCAGGGAGGCTCAAGTTCTTATTGTGTGGCATTGATACATTTCTTAAGCCTGGACAGAGGTAGGAGTTTTAAATGGCCTAACCATGTAAAAAGTGTCTATTTAATCTTAACTTGAGTAATCTCTGAAATGTTACGCTCACCTAGTATCCACGGGGACGCCACCCAGCCCTGGTTGGATGATTTGCACTCTCGAACCCTCTCCCGATCCCTTGGTAAGACCTCTGGTTAAAGATGGGTCTGCAGTATAGGAAAGCTAGGTTCAATACAAGATTGTCTTTATGTTTTCCCACCTCCCTTGGCCTCAACTCCTTCCTCCCCCTTGGGCCCTCTCCTCACCTTAATATTGTAAAAGGTGGATTCTCCGTCCTGCTCCTTGTGGCAGGGGCGCGTAGATGTGGGGGGCGAGCAGCAACCAAGTTACTTCACTGGTGCAAGCCCCCCCGTGGGAATCCAACCCTGCTGCGACTCCGTAGGTTTGCTGCTTTACAGTCTTTATATGCAGTTCTTATGTTCCTCTTAGATCGAATAATAATGTCTTGCTTCTTTCCTTTTAGGTATGGAAAGGTATTTTGGTGTTGTCATGCAGTTTGAAGATGAGCATGGGCCGAAAGCGCGGTGTGCGCGATGCTGTCCGGTGAGTAATGCGAGATGCGTGGCGCTGTTTCGCCTTTTACATTGCTAACCTGTGTCTTTTCTCTCCTTGCAGGTTGCGAAGTTCATCGCCGAGCGCCGTAATGTTCCAGCAATGATACTGACCAGGAGATGACTACCCAGGTAAGAATTGTGTGGCTTTCTTCATTCAGGAGGAAACGTGAGTAAACACTTACTAATGCTGTCTTTCTTTCTCCTCTTTCCAGGTCATGGTATTCCAGGATGCATGCGGTGCCAGATGATAATGAGTTCGTACCTTCAGGTGAGTGGCACTGAAATCGGCGAGGGATTGAAGACAGGATACTGTTCCAGGTACGTTTCGTAGTGTTCGTTCTCTCTCTGCAGGTCCTTGGTTTCAGGTAAGTTGGCATCAAAGAACTGGACACGGTGAGCGTTACGCTGCCCAGAGCAGAATAACGCAAAGCATGTTCTGCAGTTTGAGTGTAGTTTAAATAGTCTCAGGTAAAGTAGTCCAGGTAAAATAGTCCCAGGCCTGCCACACCCAAAGTAGTCCAGGTAAAGTAGTCCCAGGCCTGCCACACCCAAAAGACTAGACCGCATAGCTCAGTTCCTTGTAACTGATCTATGTGTGTGCCTCCATGTTGGCTGAAACCCCCCCCAAGTTAAATAGTCCCAAGTAAATAGTTCCATTCTAATGTTGGTCTTCATGACGGTTATGAGCCTGGCGCCAAAGGCGCCAGGACTGACTCCAAGAGAGTCTTGGATGAGGTTTTAAGGCCTTTGACCTGGCCCTAACTGGAAGGCTGACTTGCCAGTGAGGGCTAGGGGCAAGGGTCATGACAGAAATGAACCAACTTCCTGCCCGGCAGTAGGATGAAAGATTGTAAAGCTCGTCATTAACAGCCAGTTAAGAAATTATTCAATTTGTGATGCTGTGAAATGGACTGTTGGACCAGGTTACATTAGTAGCAGACTGTCTAAAGCTGGTATAGTATATACTGAGCTAATTAGCTCGGTTTATGAAAATTCCCTATATTTCCGCTTTAGATTAGGGAAGATTGCAGTTGCAAGTATCACTAATTGCAGGAGACCTCAGGAGTCTGCTACGTGTCCATTGTAGAAGATGAATAGCATTTTATGCTGCTCTGCCAAAACACTTTGATGTTGAAATGCAGATATTTGAGACCAATCTTAACTTCAATTGGGATTCGTAATACAAATGAGGCGTTGTTATATCTGAGTAACTCTAAAGTGTCTGTGTTGTATTTGCCACAGCCCGTTATATTCACAGAGCATGCTTATTGAGGGCAAGAACGCTTTACGAATGCATGGGGTGAAACAGCCTGAGTTGCAAGAGTCCCTCTCTTTTGAAAGGAAGTGAGATTGTTGTTAGGATTTATCAAGGCTGCGAGTAGGGCTCTCCTCATGACTCTTTTTGAGCATATATGAATAGTTATGTTTTTACAATAATTTTATAATGTATTGACAGTTTTATTATGTTTTAACAATGTTTAATGAATAACTATGTACCAGTGTATATTGTTTTGAGATGCTTTTATGGTTTTATGAACAAAATAAAGCTTTATCTACTACTTAGATAGAATTGTGAAGATTAGCCACGCGCCATGCGCCATACTTAGAGTTGTGAAGATTAGCCACGCGCCATGCGCCATACTTAGAGCTGTGAAGATTAGCCACGCGCCATGCGCCATACTTAGAGTTGTGAAGATTAGCCACGCGGCATGCGCCATACTTAGAGTTGTGAAGATTAGCCTTGTGTCACACTTCGCTAGGATTGCGAAGATTAATCATGCGTCACATCTAGATAGATTTGTGTAGATTCGTCACCTAGAAGAACTTGGAGAGTAGCAAATGTACTAACCATCCCGCTCCTGCTCCCTCCAACACACCACCGAAGTACTATACATGCCCACTGGGCTAGATAATCCATACACAAACACCCCCCGCAACATAAGCAAGACTCGCATACAACAAACATTGCCTGACACTGGACCATATCCATACGGATACAATAGGCCAGTGCGCACAACCAGAACCTTAAATGTCAGCCAATCTACACATAGAACACACAGTCACACCAACATAACAAGCATTCACATAGAAACAACCCAGATATTGTGCCTTAGCCCTACAGATACAACAAGCCAGTCAGCACAACTGCAACCTTAGATAGAAGCCAATCTACACATAAAACGCACAGACACACCCAACATCCAACATAACAATCACTCACATTAAAAAAAACAGGCATTGGGCATGCCCGTACGGATACAGCAAGCCAGTTAATGTCAATCAACCATCTGCAAGCCAACGCACAAAGACGCCAGTTTCTCCTGGTTCTGGACCTATGCTATCACTCACTATCACTCACTAACCAACCCCGTCCTCTTTCTTGCAGAGGCACGTGAGCGTCTGCAGACTGCCCCTGGGTGGTAGCGGTGCGCGGTATAAATCAACATAACATACAAATCATCATATGAGGGCAGGACCGATTGTGAGTCAGTTTAGCATTACTTTTCCAAGGTGCATTTGGGGATGGGGGGTGTAGCAGGACTTTTTTCGTGGCTCACACCCCCTCCCTTGCAATGCTGGATTCTCCCCTGCTCACCACATCCCCCATTCGAAAACCCCTCATCTCTCAACTTTCACCTGCCTCGTAACCCCCTTTCCCCATGTTCTCCCCATGCCTTGCCCACTTCCCGAGACCACAGCCTCCCTGCGTCCGCCTTCCCGCCGCACGCCCTCAGACCGCATTACCACCCCCTCTTGACCCAAACAAACATTATGCACAGTGAAGCCCTGCGATGCAAAAGCAGTGCAAGAGAAACGTGTGCTGCATTTGCAGCTCAGGAACGACCTGTAACACATCAGGGTGGACTTGGAAGAGGTGGATTGACTACAAAATCCGGTACTATATTATGCCTATTTTAAGGCGCGGCTACAGGATGCATAGCTGTAGTGAGAATGTAGGGCACTAGAAGATACTACACTTCTCCATACTGTGTGACGTCAGTAGAAGATGCGAACACCAACCACGCCTGTAGAATGCAGCTTTATTGATCTTGTTTTTTTTGTTTAGGAAACCCGACGAATCAGTCTTTTCATTCTGTGCAGCCATACATTGTTTTGATGCAAAGGGCTCGGCTGGATGGTCTCCCAGAAGCAGTTGTGTGTTACCATGACAACCTCTTTTAGCCATCTTCAATTGTCAAAAGCGAGCATTCAAATTCAATAACTCGACAACAGCATGCTGCAATAAGCTGCTATTGCGAGCACAGGGCTTCATGGAGGTTCAGCATGCTGCAATAAGCTGCTATTGCGAGCACAGGGCTTCATGGAGGTTCAGCATGCTGCAAAAAGCTACTATTGCGAGCACAGGGCTTCATGGAGGTTTAGCATGCTGCAATAAGCTGCCATTGCGAGCACGGGGCTCCATGGAGGTTTAGCATGCTGCAATAAGCTACCATTGCGAGCACAGGGCTTCATGGAGGTTCAGCATGCTGCAAAAAGCTACTATTGCGAGCACAGGGATTCATGGAGGTTTAGCATGCTGCAATAAGCTGCTATTGCGAGCACAGGGCTTCATGGAGGTTCAGCATGCTGCAAAAAGCTACTATTGCGAGCACAGGGCTTCATGGAGGTTCAGCATGCTGCAATAGGCTGCTATTGCGAGCACAGGGCTTCATGTAGGTTCAGCATGCTGCAATAGGCTACTATTGCGAGCACAGGGCTCCATGGAGGTTTATCATCATATCTTGAGAAACAAGTGTGTTGCCAGAGGCTGATGCATTTGCCTCGTGACCTCTGGCCCATGCATAGTGTATGCGATTTCTGATCAATGCGTCTATTCTTAGGAATTTGGGCTCTTTTTGAAATGGTGTCTTTTGAATTTCAAAGGTTCCACTGTGGACACTGTGCCACTGGTAGTAAGTCTAAGATTTTGGGAGCACACACAAGAGACGGATAGGCGATAAAGCTATGTTTTATCCAAATATATTGCGGGTGTGAATGTTGTCCGATATTGTGAGTTTTCTGTAAAGCAGTGCAAATCATTATGATGGGTGGCCTTGATGTGTAAGTAGACTGCCTTAATGATGCACCATGACACCAGGGACGACAAATGGACAGAGATCAAGATGGCAGCAATGTTAGCATGTGTGTTTCATCTACCCAGGGACAGCGACAGGGCCTTTCAATGTTTTCAGTTGAACTGGGCCTCAAGCCTCAGGTGAGCCCCCTGCAACTGACCACATGTTGCCAGTCAGCATTCTTATAACACTGCAATATATTACCTTGGTTCTGCGATTTCAAATGTGTGCTTTGCAGTGCTCACTTTATAAGCTGTGTTTGCTGGAGCCCTTCTGGCCATGTTTTCCCTCTGGGTATACAGAGGTGTTATCACCTTGTTGCCTTTTTACACTGGTTCCTCCACATCAGCCACTCGTTGACAAAGAAGGATGTATAGCTTTTCAGTGGGCATTTAGTTGTTTCAGTTCCTTGCTGGCTGCCCGTCTCATGATAATCAGCGGCTATTAACCCCGGGCTGTATTTCTTTGCCTCCTTTCAAATGTACGCACCCCACGGGTGCCTCAGACTGTTTTCCTGCTCTAAACAAGGTGGGCCTCAAACCTTCATGTTGAAATTGGCCCCCACACATCTTCAGCCAGGCCTACATCTACTGTTTGTGGCCTGCTGCTCTGCTTTTAGGGGTGCGCGTCTGGTTTTGGGGTGTCCCATTAGAAGTGGCATTACAGTAGTTACTGGATTTTATCAATGACTGCACCTTTCCGTGGTGGTCGCTCATATACATTTTTTAATTATGTTATACAGAATGCAGAACTACAATGGTGTATCTTTTATGTGGATGTCTTAAATGTGTGCTGTGCCAAGCACGAAACCTACTGACTTTAGTGAGTAGTGTGGGGGCGATTTGGATTGCTGGCATGAACAGCCAATTCTGGATGGGAATTGGGGTGAGGGTCATGGCAGCAGGAACGCCTTTTTTAGGGGTCCATCAACACATTTTGTGAAATAATACCGGTTACCTCTTGCGCCCATGGAATCACTCACAGAGATTATTAAGAACTTAGAGTCCTGTGGGATAATTAGTCTGAACCACAGTACTTTCAACAACCCGGTCCTGGGGATACTCAAACCAAATGGCCAATGGAGACTATGGGCACACTGAGGGAGTTGAACAAATGGCTCCATATGTCAAGATGGCCCCTTCCCTACATCATTCAAGGGCTGGCCCAGATCCAAGGGTCAAAGGGGTACACCGCCATTAACCTGACCAATGGCTACTGCACAGTACCCGTGAGTAGGGAAGACCAGTACAAGCTTGCCTTTACCTTTGTGGGGCAGCAGTACATGTAAGAACAAACCCCCTTTGGATACATAAACTCTAACAATGAGTTCAACATCTTTCTAAATAAGTCCAAGCACAAATTGGGCAAAAGGGGATACCTGGCCTATGCAGATGATGTTCTGAACAACAGCTCAACTGTGGAGGAACATACATATAGCAGAAATCCGCTATGTTCTGCAGAAATCTGGAGCAAAACTGTTCTTTCAGAAGGCTCAAGTGAACTTCTTAGGACAGGAGATCACCCCTGAGGCTCTTAATCCCCAGGCAAAGAAGGTGGAAGCCTTATTGCAATGAAAAGACCCTACTACTCTGCGAGAATTAAGAAGCCTTCTTGGACTCACAAATTATAGTTAGAAGTTCATTGAAGACTATGCAGTGGTCACTTGACCCTTGGTCAATTTATTAAAGGCCGGAGTCAAGTGGGAGTGGGGTCTGGAACAAGCCGTAGCAGTTGGACAACTGAAAAGAAGCCTTTTCTAGGCTCCTTGTTTGGCATAACCATAAAGATCAAGAAGTTCTTCTTGGAGACAGAGTTCTCAGACACTTGCCGAACAGCAGTGTTGTATCAAAAGCACAACAAGGTCAACAAAGTGATCTCGTACGTGAGCAAGACTCTGTCCTCGTGGAGGAAAAATTCAATGACTGCAAGAAGGCACTCCTGGCAATGGTGTGGGTGTTCAAGAATTACGACCTGTTTATCCAGGGGAGCTCATCATTGTCGAGACTCCTTACCAACCCTTGCAATATTTACAAAGTGACAGAATTTGGGCAGTGAACGTTAATAATTCCAGAATTACTTACTGAATTATCTCCATGCAAGGCTTTCCGGGGGAGGTCAGATATAGCCAAAACAAGAAGAGTTCCAGAGCGGAAGGGTTGGCGGACTTACATGATTGTGCTCAAGAAAACTGTTTTGAGGACGAAAGTCTAATGACCAACAAGAATTTGGAGGCATACTTAACTTCCTCACATAAGGTCTATTAAGATGACACGTGTCAGGGGATACCCACAGTTCATCTGGATGGGTGCTCCTACCATGTTGATAATGCAGAAAAAGAACTGGTGGATGGCATTGAGAATGCCTGGTTGAATGATACTGCAGAACCCTCTGCTGGTTATAAAATAGGATCACAAAGTAGTCAGGTTGCAGAGTTGATGGCCATTCATTAAGCCATCCTCACTGCAATGCACCACCAACTCAATGGACTGGTCATAATCACTGACTGTGATTATGTCAGGAATGGGTTCGTGGAGGACCTGGTTAACTGGAAGAATCAAGGCATGCTTTGAGCGCACAACAAACCCTTGAAGCATGCCAAACCTATCTAATGCATTGATGATCTGGTGGCTGTCATGATGCCTACCCTCAGGCATCCGGACCAAGCCCATCAGCCCCGGGAGCAGGTATCTAGACATTTAGTGAAACCTCAGCAGCCCCGGCTAGGGGTTATCTGGGTTCAGTCCTGGCGCCTTAGGCGCCAGGCTCATAGTAAAAATCAGTCCTGGCGCCTAAGGCGCCAGGCTCATAGTCATTACTTACCTCAGGCAGTCCATGCTGCAAATGACTCCAATCCAACATGAAGCCTGAAAGGGACTATTTTTCTACAGGGACTATTTTTTACTCAGGTGTGGTTCTAGGGACTTCTTACCTGGGACTACTTTTGAGGCTATTTAAACCACGCCCGACCAGCAACACACGCTTCGCGTTATTCTGCATCCAGCCGCGTAACGCTCACCGTGCCTGCAGCCTGCATCCAGTCTTCTGCCACGCCCCCCTCGAATCCGGAGCTCCTAACACAAAGAGGAAAGAAAGAAACAAGGTTCAGAAAACAAACTTATTTCTATTCCACACCTGATTCTGGATCCATCTCGTCTCCGGACCTGTAAAGAACATCATTTGTGCACGCGCCGCACCTCCAGCTGCAGCGTCGTGCCATACTCACCAGTCTTCACAGCATCCTTCCAGTCGGCGCTGCCTCCATCATTTCTTCGTCGAACTTTGGCACCTAGGAGACAAAAGAAAACCACAAGGTGAGCCGAGGGAACCAACAAATATAATTCTTACCACCATAGACTTACCTTATTTACCACCAGAGGCATCCTTTTGTGACTCTCCATATTTTCACGTGCCGCATCTGTAAAGAGAGACAAAACAACACGTTTTCCACGTGCAACATTTACCGGACAGCGCCGGGTAATACAGATTCTTACCTGAGCGCCACCAGCTGCCACAAGAGCATCTTTTCACGAGCCAGCTGCAAGACAAGAAAGGAAGGGGGGAACAAGAGTGAACATCGGACATATTGAACTCTATGAACTTAATACTTACTGGTCCTCACCAGGAACCTCAGAGTCAATACTCTCCGGAACTCTCTCGAGCCTTCAAACCAGTGAAGTAACTGGAATCGACGCGCCCCTGCAAATCCACGCAGGATGGAGAGCTCATCTTTCAAGAATATAAGGTGAGATTGCTGTGAGGGCATTTCGGAGGTGATTAGTTGGGGAGGACTGTGGGGGTGCCATCACTTGAATCCACAAGTGGCTAAATCCATCTCTCCACTTGCAGGAGAATATTTCTACGGGTTAAGCAGACAAGATTAGGAGGGCAGATCCAGTCAGTCATCGCTGCACTACGCATCACGTGTGTGGAGACCGCAGCTGTCCGGGTCCGACTGACGCCCCTGTGGGAGCCAGGTGAGCGTAACAGAACGCAAAGCCTATCTACAAATCCCCACCCGGGCGTTATTGGAACCTCAGAAACCGACCCACTAGCCCTATTGTTAACGGAACTTAGGGCAGAAGTGCACTCCGCGCGCCAAGAGACTAATGCCCTCAGGAGAGAACTGATTGTGTCAAAGGAGCGCACTGATGATCTTGCTAGACAATTACTGCAAAACCAAGCTGGGCAAACACCATTACCTGGATTCGGGGGGAATCCAACTCCTGTTTCATCGAGCAATCCTGTGCAAGTGGTTCTACCAGGGAGCATTCCTTTAGCTCCACCCGAACGTTTTGCCGGGGACCCAAAAAAGTTTGCCGTGTTTATGAACCAATGCCGCTTGCACTTTTTATGCAGACATGGAGCTTTTCCGAACGACCAAACCAAAGTAGCCTTTGTACTATCATATCTTAGTGGCAGCGCAGCGGATTGGTCAATTCCATTAGTTAACTAGGATGACCCTCTTCTTTGGGATTTTCAAGGTTTTCAATTGAGCATGGAAAGACTATTTGCCGGACATTCACAGGGACAGGCCCTGGATAACGAACTTTTATCATTACGACAAGGTAACCAGGATCTACTAACCTATATCGCCACTTTCAATAGGTTAGTGGTGGAAACCGGATGGCCAGAGGTAAAACGAATTACATTATTTCATCGTGGACTTCGGGGTGAACTCAAAGATATTTTGGCCCAAGTTGTGAACCCACCTCAGGATTGTGCAGAATATATAGACTTAGTGGTCCAGTTAGACCACCGACTTCAGAATAGAAAGGCTGATCGAGCTAAGTTCGAGAATCGGGTATTGGTTAAACCCAATGTTACCCTCAAAGGAACAGATGTATCAGAACCGATGCAGATCGGGGGGGTCAAGGGACCCTTAACTCAAAAGGAAAGAGAAAGAAGACGGCAGATGCAATTGTGTCTGTACTGTGGGGCCTCAGGACATTTTCTACGGGATTGCCCTATAAAAACATCTAAAAGAGTAGTCGGAGTTGCTGATAAAAATCAAACAGAGCCTGATTCGGGAAACGACCACGACCGACAAGCGTAGAGGTCCACTTGCCGAGCTTGAAGGATACTCAGACCTCGCACTTCATCATACCAATGGTCCTTATAGATCCAAGGCAGCCATCACGTATGCACACAGTAAGGGCATACATTGATAGCGGGGCCATAGGAAACTATGTGGACCACAAGTTGGCTTCTAGGATGAATCTATCTCTCTGCAAAAAGACCACTTCGGATGTCATCACCACAGTTGATGGAACTGAAATTGCCTCTGGGCCTGTAACTCATTCCACCGCAGAGATGACACTATTGGGTCAGGATGGGCATCGAGAGACTATTGTGTTTGATTTAATCAAAGCCCTGCAGTTCCAAATAATACTGGGGATACCTTGGTTGGAAACACATAATCCTTGTATTGATTGGCGAGAGAAGAGAATAACCTTCCCGGATTGTGCACATACTTGTTACCCGAAAAAACCCTTGAACCAAGGCCTGGCCACAGTCGCTACTCCAGTCGTGCAGTTACCTCAGGAATATCAAGAATTCCAGGATGTTTTCCAAAAGGAACAGGCAAACACCCTACCACCTCACAGATCATATTATTGTCAAATCGATCTCATACACGGTGCACAACCTCCATGTAGTAGGATCTACGCCCTTACGGAACCCGAAAACCTTCACCTACGACAATACTTGGACCAATACCTTGCTAATGGCTTCATTCGTTCATCCAAGTCCCCTGCATCTTCAGCTTTGTTCTTCGTGCCTAAAAAGGAAGGTGACCTCAGAACGTGCATAGAGTACCACGCATTAAATCAGATCACGGTTAAGAACCGATACCCATTGCCTCTGATCCCCGAATTACTAGACCAAGTAAAGGACGCTTGCATCTACACTAAATTAGATCTCCGAGGGGCATATCATCTGGTTCTTGTAAAGAAAGGCGACGAATGGAAGACTGCTTTTCGCACTAAGTACGGGTTATTCGAATACCAGGTGATGCCCTTCGGGTTGTGCAATGCACCAGCAGCCTTCCAGTATTTTATGAAAGATGTCCTTCGTGAACTCATTGACGTCTGTGTTGTTGTATACATAGACGATATTCTAGTGTACTCCTCTTCAGAATCAGACCATGTGAAGCACGTTCGTGCAGTCCTTGAGAAACTATGCCAGCACAAGTTAAATGCAAAATTGGAAAAATGCATTTTTCATGGTACAGAAGTTGAATTCCTTGGATTTATCCTGACTCCAAAAGGAGTCCGAATGGACTCTCGAAAGGTGGATGCAATCCTCAAGTGGCCATCACCCAGTTCAGTTAAAGGGATACAAAGCATGCTCGGATTTGCTCATTTCTACCACAGATTCATTCCGGATTTCTCACATGTTGTACACCCTATCACAGCACTTTTGTGAAAAAACAAACGCTTCTTGTGGACCGAAGAAGCTGAAAAGGCCTTGCAAGAGCTGAAAGCGAAATTCACGTCTGCACCTGTCTTAAAGAATCCACGCCCCGAACTTCCATACATAGTTGAAACTGATGCATCCAGTTTAGCCATGGGAGCTGTTCTGTCCCAGAAGGATCCTGAAACCGGTCAACTTCACCCAGTAGCATTTTGGTCCAGAAAGTTCTCGGCACCCGAGTTAAACTATGTGGTTACCGATGAAGAATTAGTAGACATCAAATCCGCCTTCAAGGCTTGGTGGCATTATCTTCTCGGTGCCAGGCATACCATTACGGTAATCACCGGAACTTGCAGTATTTAAAAACAGCCAAGGCCCAATCGTCGCGTCAACTTCGATGGACATTGTTCTTTGCCGAGTTCTATTTCGTGATCACTTATCGACCAGGTTGTAATAATTGCAAGGCAGATGCCTTATCCCGAATCGGGATGGGAGAAGCATATGCGAACCCGGAACCGGTGCCTATAATTTCAGAACAAAGAATTCTTAGCATAACCACTCTACAGACACTAGAGGATATTCAAGTAAAGATCCAACAACTCTTCGATCCAACAGCCCTGCAGGACTGGGTGAAGAAAGGCTTGGACTACTCAGTCATCAATGACCTACCTTATTATCAAGGGCGACTATATCTACCACACAAGGAACTACAAGAACTAGTCATCTCCAATTATCATGACACCCTGATGGAAGGACACCCAGGTATCGCAAAAACTGAAGCTAAAATTAAGAGACAATTCTGGTGGCCTACCTGGCGAAAAGACGTAAAGTCATTTGTAATGTCTTGTGGCATTTGCGCCCAAAACAAAAGTCAGAAGAAAAAACCAGCTGGCCTCTTACAACCTTTGGATATTCCACCTACACCATGGCACACCTTATCGTTAGACTTTATTACAGATCGACCTACATGTAATGGATTTAACACCATTCTAGTTTTTGTGGATCTTTTTTCCAAGATGGCCCACTTTATTCCTCTAAAGGGATTACCTTCTGCTTCAATTCTGGCCAAGGAGTTCCTCGAAAACATTGTTTGAATACACGGATTTCCTTCCGTATTGGTCTGAGACCGAGGTAGTCAATTCATTTCACATTTTTGGAAGAAATGTTGTCAACTGGCGCAAATCGACGTGAGGTTATCAACCAGTCACCATCCCCAGATCGATGGTCAGACGGAGAGGACCAACCAGACCCTTGAACAGTACCTATGTTGCATGCTACACCAGACTGAAAGTAATTGGAAAGATATTTTATGGATTTCCGAGTATGCATACAATAACTCTGTACATTCAGGAACCGGACGAAGCCCCTTTAACACCATATATGGACATCACCCTCAAACCTCAGAACTAGATTCGCCTCAGCATTTAGAAATGCCTGCAGTTAGTCATTTGCATTCTACTATTACACAAGCCTTTAAAGAGGCAACAGAACATTTGAAACAAGCAAAAGAGAAATATAAGAAAAATGCTGATGAACATAGAAGTGAAACTCCACAATATCAGATTGGGGATCAAGTTTGGCTGGCTACAAAACACATACCTCTGAAGGGAACTCAGACTTTTAACCCTAGATATTTGGGACCTTACACTAGTAAGGCCATTATCAACCCGGTAGCCGTCAAATTGGAATTACCCTCTAATATGCGCATTCATCCTGTCTTTCATGTTTCACTTTTACAACCAGTTCAACCAGGAACAAGATTAACCAAACCACCCGACCCCATCTTGATAGATGGAGAACCTGAATTCGAGGTAAATATCCTGGACTCCAATATGGTTAAATCAAAACTTTTTTATTTAATCGATTGGAAGGGCTACGGACCACAAGAAAGGTCATGGGAACCTAGTGACCACGTCCATGCACCTCGGTTGGTGAAAATATTCCATCGGAACTTCCCAGACAAACCAGGGCCCAGGGGAAGAACAACTTTAGGAGGGGCCCTGGGGGGGAGTGCTGTCATGATGCCTACCCTCAGGCATCCGGACCAAGCCCATCAGCCCCGGGAGCAGGCATCTAGACATTTAGTAAAACCTCAGCAGCCCCGGCTAGGGGCTATCTGGGTTCAGTCCTGGCACCTTAGGCGCCAGGCTCATAGTAGAAATCAGTCCTGGCGCCTAAGACGCCGGGCTCATAGTCATTACTTACCTCAGGCAGACCATGCTGCAAATGACTCCAATCCAACATGAAGCCTGAAAGGGACTATTTTTCTACAGGGACTATTTTTTACTCGGGTGTGGTTCTAGGGACTTCTTACCTGGGACTATTTTTGAGGCTATTTAAACCACGCCTGACCAGCAATACACGCTTCGCGCTATTCTGCATCCAGCAGCGTAACGCTCACCGTGCCTGCAGCCTGCATCCAGTCTTCTGCCACGCCCCCCTCGAATCCGGAGCTCCTAACACAAAGAGGAAAGAAAGGAACAAGGTTTAGAAAACAAACTTATTTCTATTCCACACCTGATTCTGGATCCATCTCGTCTCCGGACCTGTAAAGAACATCATTTGTGCACGCGCCGCACCTCCAGCTGCAGCGCCGCGCCATACTCACCAGTCTTCACAGCATCCTTCCGGTCGGCGCTGCCTCCATCATTTCTTCGTCGAACTTTGGCACCTAGGAGACAAAAGAAAACCACAAGGTGAGCCGAGGGAACCAACAAATATAATTCTTACCACCATAGACTTACCTGATTTACCACCGGAGGCATCCTTTTGTGACTCTCCATATTTTCACGTGCCGCATCTGTAAAGAGAGACAAAACAACACGTTTTCCACGTGCAACATTTACCGGACAGCGCCGGGTAATACAGATTCTTACCTGAGCGCCACCAGCTGCCACAAGAGCATCTTTTCACAAGCCAGCTGCAAGACAAGAAAGGAAGGGGGGAACAAGAGTGAACATCGGACATATTGAACTCTATGAACTTAATACTTACTGGTCCTCACCAGGAACCTCAGAATCAATACTCTCCGGAACTCTCCCGAGCCTTCAAACCAGTGAAGTAACTGGAATCGACGCGCCCCTGCAAATCCACGCAGGATGGAGAGCTCATCTTTCAAGAATATAAGGTGAGATTGCTGTGAGGGCATTTCGGAGGTGATTAGTTGGGGAGGACTGTGGGGGTGCCATCACTTGAATCCACAAGTGGCTAAATCCATCTCTCCACTTGCAGGAGAATATTTCTACGGGTTAAGCAGACAAGATTAGGAGGGCAGATCCAGTCAGTCATCGCTGCACTACGCATCACGTGTGTGGAGACCGCAGCTGTCCGGGTCCGACCGACGCCCCTGTGGGAGCCAGGTGAGCGTAACAGTGGCCTCCAATGAGATGACAATATATTGAAAGAAAATATGAGGTCATTCCAAAATAGAGGGGCCAGACAAGACTGGGAATGAACTGGGTGGCCAGCCAGCTAAAACCAGAGCCCTGCAGGGGGCTTTCATAGAAACGGAATCCCTGCTGGGGGAAATCCAAGTTGCTGCTGTCACCAGGTCACAAACTCATGCAAATAGTGAACTTTCAACTGCTCAGTGGAGTAAAGATACCCCCGATGCAGATTTCATCGCTGCACAAAAAGAGGACCGATCATTGGGAAATGTTATTGACACATTGAAGACCATGTGAGCTTTCCTCTAACAGTGTTTGATTATACCAGTAAAGAGGATCTCTGGGTGTTGATGAGGTTTTCCAAGACTTTCCAGATCCAAGACCGTTTGTTGGTAAAGAGAGCCCTATCTGGCTGTGACCAGTGGGAGGTACCGACCTCTTGCCGAAGCCCGATGTTGAACCACGCCCATGATGTTGCCACTGCCAATCATAGGGGGTTTCACACAATATTAGATATCTTGTTCAAGGTTGCCTACTGGCCACACATGGGCCAGGACCTCGACACTTACCTAAAGGGATGTCTTCTGTGTGCCCAATTTTCAACCCAGTTCACTCACACACATAGCTCCACTACAAAAAAGGGGAATGACACTGCCTTGGTCAGATTTGCAAGTTGATTTCATCAGGCCAGTGATTCGCTCCTCTAGAGGAAACAAGTACATGTTGACCGTGACATGTTTGTTGACAAAGTGGGTAGAATGTCTTCCAGCCCCAAATTGTAAGACAGAGACAGCTGCTGCACTAATGATCAATCACATCTTCTCTCATTTCGACCTCCCACAAAGGATTGAGTCGGACTGAGCAAGCCATTTACCAGTGAGGTGATGACGAAGATGTGGGAGATTCTAGTGGTAAAAATAAAACTTCACATTACCTACTGTCTTTCCGCAAGCGGGGGGGGTGGAAACATTCAACAGAACAATTGTGAGTATCTTAAAGACGTTTGTGGCAGACTCTGGAACCAGTTAGGGCATCCAGTTACTGCTTGTCCTGATGGCTATTAGGTGTACACCATCTTCTACAACAAAGATGTCTTCACATGACCACAAGACAAATGGAGTTACCTCAGCATCTGCTCTACAAAACTCAGGAGCAGACCCTGATAAATGCGTCCACTACTCATGAGTACATTGAACATGTAAGTACCTCCAGTATGCTTTTGCTTATGCTCAGTGAAATTTAGAAACTTCGACTGAAGGAAGGAAGATCTATTATGACCTAAGGACCACCAAGAAAGAGTATGAAGTATGGGACAAGGTTTACCTGTACAATTTTCAAAAGAAGCAGGCCAAGGAGTGGACATTTCACCATATTGGCGTGGTCCCTTTGAAATTGTAGATTAAATATCACCTGTTGCCTACAAGATCTGCACCCCAAAAGGAGAACAGACAGAAGAAAAATGGGTCCACATCAATTAGTGGAAAAGCTGTAATCCCAGACCAGCTTTATGACTGATTTAGGAGCCAAATGTAAGTTGAGCAGAGGAACCATTGGAGGAATGAAAAGTAAGGATGAAAAAGCAAATGGAAACTAAGATATGTGTATATATATATATATATATATATATATATATATATATATATATATATATATATATATATATATATATATGAAACAGAACACAATTAGCCTTCCTACAGCCTTCCTACAGCTGGTGCTGCAAAGCACTGCAAGCTGGCTTGATTTCAAAATTTTCAAAAAACAAACATTTACTCTGTGGTTGTAGAACTACAAAAAACCACAGCAGGCAATGTATCAAAGAGTACCAGCACACATGACCAGGCTACCACATTGTTAAAATTTCATATTCTTTATATTAAACATATTGTGCAAACACTGTAAAAAAGAAAAATACATTAGCTCTTACTCAAATGGTCAACCAGATGAAAAATAAGTCTGACCCCCTCCTGGGAGGGCACACGCCACGCGTTCCGCTCACTTCATGAGCTTCTTCAGGCTTTAAAACATCTATAAAACATATATATATTACACGGCCCTTGGTAGTGGCCGTGAAGTTATGGTTAAGTTGCTAAACCCATAGGAAGAGCACTTTTTGGGTGGCTTATAACTTCGCCCCCACTGGACGAATCCTCACCAAACGTTGCAGAAAAAGTATATGGCCCACTCTGAATTTGCAAAGTTTGGTGAGGTTTGGTCCAGGGGGAGCAAAGTTATAGGGGGGTCCCAAAATGTCTTTTTTTCCCGTAGACATAATGGGAAAACATTTCTGTCACGCCTACAGCCCAAACCGCTGGATGGATTTTCACCAAAGTTGCAGCAGGAGCAGCAGCTTGGTCCCGAAAGCGTGCTTTTGTTAATTTAATGTAAATCCGTTCAGTATTTTTTTTTTAAATGACCAAAATGTAAGGCAAAAGAATTAGTGATATCTATGCTCTGCTGACACACTTCCCTGTTCGCTCCGCGGATAGGACACTAATTGGATAATCGGCTTGTGTCATGTCGCGGTCACGCAACATGTTCTCTGATTGGCTGGGATGAGGCATGAGGTGCGTCAAATTGTTTCGATGCACCTGTCATATTGGATGCGAGGGAAGTGAGCATAAATCCAATTTTAGGGAGTGTGTTAGTGTGTATGAGTGCTTGGAGAGGGTTGGGTAGTAGGAAATGGCTCAAATGCTGTATTTGTTTAGGTGGGAGAAGGCCGTATTGTGTTCACGGTGTCTGCGGTCACCGCGGTTCTCCACGGACATACTAAACACTGGGCGCACTACTGGCTATTTTAGTTTAGTATGATGTTGGTTTTGGTTCGTTAGAAGAGCATTGGGTGAAGAGGGTATATATTGAAATGTTTGTATGTTGGTTGTAATTATTTTTTAGAATGTTAATTGAAGTGCACAGTTTTAAGGTGGATGTATTATGTTTTGGGGTTGTGGTTGTTTGGTAGGTGTTTGTTTCTATGGGTGTTTGTTTCTATGGGTGTGTTATGCTGCGGTGGTTGTGGCCAGGGCCTAGAGTCTTGGGCGATGGCCGAAGGCCATAGGCCATGCACCCAAGATTCTAGGCCCTGGCCACAACCACCGGAGCATTACTCTACAATGCTAGCAAACATTTTGATTGCGGAATGTGGGCTGCTTAGGGGATATGTTTTCAAAAATGTGAGTACTGATTAGTAGTAGTGTAATAGTGTTATTAGGATAGTGAGATGATGTGTGGATTGGTGAGGGGAAGCACTTACTTTTTTGGATGGAAAGAGTAGGTTTTTTCTGAGTTCTCATTCGTACTTCAGACGCTGTTAATGTAGACATGGATTTCTTTGTTTTTGCAGTAGTAATGCTTTTTGATAACTATGCGTAGCATGTACATGCACCTTTCTTTGCCTATGTGCATTCTGTATATTTTATTTACAATCTGTTCGTTGAATGTGCTTTAGAAATGAGTATAATAGTAAGTGCATACAGCACAACTGGCTTTGTAAGGCGGTGTTATTGGATGTTAGGAGATAGAAGAAATAATCGTATGCTTTGTTTGCTATTTTTACAGGGTAAATGGCAGGAACTGTATGGAAAAGTATGCAATGTATGTATTTGTGAAGGTGTGGGAAATAAATCAGAAGGATTCGATGGGGTCAGCAGCTTATTATTCAGTAGGTGATTACTGAAGTACTGGGTGATTCTGTGGTGCTTGGAGATGGGAGAGTCTGAAATAAAGTAAGGGTTGCAAGGAAGGACCTGGTGCTTGTGGTGCAGACTGAAGGGAAGGGGGGAGATGTTGTATGTCTTGCTTTACAACGCAGTACATAGTTGTAGATGATGTGATAGATATGACTGCACCTGTGCATAGTTGAATGCTGTTGTGAAATCTAGAACAGAATGGACAACCAGCTGGAATGAGAGAGCTGTGTAGATTGGAAGAACAGTTGTAGAGGTAGTGGTGTTGTTTTAGCTGGGAGCCTTTCAAATGATTTTGGCTATCTGTGTGTATAAATAAAGATGCATGTACTCATCCTGGCTGCATGTAATTTTATAACACACTAGAAAGACTTTTTCCATAATTATACTGTTATTTCTCCCATCTTTTAACATGAAATGGCACTTATTTATATAGCTTTGTGTGTTGTGTCTGATTACTAATATAGTCATTTGTAAAGGAAGTTGAAATGATAGAATGTATGTGAAGTATGCAGAATGTATAAAAAGGAAATTGTATGTACATCTTATGCACTATAATGCATTAAATGCCAGCATGATTTAAATGTGGCTAAACATGTGGCAGTGGTTACAGAAATGATAGAATGAATGAAGAAAATAACAGTTTGCACATTGCAGTTAATAATATGGGTAAATACAAATTTGGAGAGCAGACAACTTTGCAAGTGGCACTTGATGATAGCAGATGGGAGAAATGACAGTAAGCTTGTATTACATGTTACACAGTGTAAGTGGCAGTTACTCTGTTTATATACATTTATACAAGAGATGCACATGTACCATGCATGCCAAACCTCCCGATTTCGTTGGAAGACTCCCAATTATTCCATGACAAATATTGTTATTTTTCACGTTCTCCCGCAGAAAATACATCTTTGCTCAATGCATTCTTATGACACAAATGTTGTCTCCCAGGTGGGTCGGAATGTTGGCATGTATGATGTACTGTGCAAAAAATATTCATACCTGTACTTTGTGTTAATGCATGTGGATGTGCATGAATCTGCAACTAGAAATGTTGGAGAGTTTACTAGTAGTTGCTGTAGGTGCTTTGCAGTCACAGCTCAATTGTACTTGAGGTAATCAACAGTACATCTAAAGTGCTGAATTGTGATGATCAAGTTACATGTAGAGGTCCTTCATGTGATTGGTGGATGGTTGTGTGACTGCTTAACAGTAGCCAATGAGGGAATGGTGTAGAGAGTGAAGTGGAAAGGGTAGAAGGGCTGCCTTAGTGTTACTTACATGACAGAGCGGCTGTTCGCAAACAGGGCATGCCACATCCGGGGCTTCCGAGCATGAAATGGGAGTGTATTTTGAGGATTAGCCACAATCAGGTGTTGAGGTTCTGCTTCGTCTTGAGAGAGGCTGTCTCTAGTGAAGATGGTGGAGAAAGTCGGGGTGGTGGTGCTTGGAGATATGTTTGTGAATGGTTTGGAGCAGTATGCTAAATCTAGGAATTTGACTAAGCATTTTGACACAAAAGGGGTGGAAGTGGTGTGGTGCACTGTGCCTGGTTTTAATTTGCAGGCAATGCTAGAAGTTTGTCAGGATATGGCTAGGTATTATAGTCCACATGTGGTTGTTCTGCACTGTGGTGCTTTGCATTTGGGCTATGTTAGTGCCCCTACTTTTTTGCAAGATCTGCAAATCTTGGTTCAGGCAGTCATGAAAGTGCTTCCAAATGCAAAGGTTATTTTTTCTGCTTCGGTACCTAGGGCAGTATGGGACAATAGTTCTGTTTTTTGTCCTCAGCAAAATATTGGTAGGTGCTTAATCAACTGAGGCATGTTTGCTTTTATGACAAGAGCTGGCATGTTCTTTTGCAACAATGAGAACATTGACTCTGGTAATAATGATTACTTTAAAGAAGATTGCATGTCTTTATCTTTTATGGGAAATGCCATGTTGTTTTGGAACATAAGGGTTGCTTTGGAGAAGCTAATGTGAAGATTTTTGTAGGAAAATAAGGGGGAAAAAAGTACAAAATAAAAGGTGTTTCTGAAGCATCTGCAAAAAAACAAAAAAGAATTGCTCTTTTCAGAGCCAACCCCAAAGGGGAAATGGGGCACACTATTAAAATGTTCATTCCCCATGCTCAGATTTTTTAATTTTATCAGCAGACACTGCAGTTGTCCATGGACAGCAGGTATTACTTACGGGGAATTTGTGGCTGAGAGGCATGCAAATGAGACTGTGCAGAGCAAGGGATTGGTCAATAGGGTTTACTGGGTTTGATGTGTGAGCAGAGAGTTTGTCAGAAAGCCTTTTTCCTGCGAGGAGAGACGATAGCTATGGCTGTGTGTTTCAGAAAGCAGATTGTCTGGATTTTGGGAGACATGTGGATAAATTGGTTGGAGGTGCATGCAGATCGCTGTGGAGTGGCTGCACATCTTGGATTCCCTCATGTGGAAGTGCACTGGCATGGAGTGCGCGGAATGAAGTGGCTGGATTTGGTACCTCTTTGTGCTACTTTGGTGACACAGTGTCATACAGAAATTATTATTATTCATTGTGGAGGGAACAGTTCAGGACATGTCTCTGGAATCTCTTTGCAATTTGCAATGAAAGAAGGACTTGGGAAAGTCATGGACATGTTTCCAAAGTGGAGAGAAATTTTTTCTCGTATTGCGCAGAGACGAATGTGGCTGCGTTCCTCCTCATTTGGTCCATAAATGGAGAAAGCGAGGCGCAATGTCAACAAGGCTGTTTGTGCCTTTTTGAGAGATGCTCGCATGTCCTCTTTTCACAATGAACATATTATGTTTCGTAGTACACACATTGTTCGCAGGGATGGAGTACATCTTACTTATGCTGGCAATCAGATTTTTCTGCAAAATATACAAAATGCATTGCGACCCTTTTTGGAATTATAGCAATCCATTTTGTAGTAGGTGTTGACCATTTGAAGTTTTTGAAACACAGAAAAAACCACAAAAAGGATCTTTTCAGAGCCACCACTTCCTCCCAGAGAAAAGTGCAATGGTTGTTACAGGGCAGCACTGCACAGATTTTAGATGTCCGTGGACAATATGCAGACTTCTAGAAATGCACAGGGCCCTGCGCATTTCATTGACACTTCTCTTTTTGAACTTATAAGGTGGCCCTGAAAAGTGCCTTTTGTTTGGTTTTTGTTGTTTTATTTTTTTTTGGTTTTTTAAACAAGATACACAATGAAAGGAAGGGAAAGGAGGGTAAGGAAGGGGATCCAAACACAGGCATAAGAAAGGGCAGGTGGAGAGACGAAGATGTAGGGTAGGCCTTATTCAGGTAGGTAGCAGTTCTTCTGATGCTCCTTGACCAAAGTCTCGAAAGCACTTCGAAGGTTCTCTCCCCTGCAGAGTACTGCGTCGCAGTACATGCACAATACTGTGACCCTCGAAAGGTAAGGATCAACAGCATCATGTATGGCCTGCGAGGCAGCTGGCGGGATGCACTGTCCCACAGGAGTGTCTCTTGTGGTGGCAGGAGCGGAAACGGATGATGCTGCAGAGGAACTCAACCTACTATGTTTATCGCAAGGTACAACCTTACGAATAGCCCCACCGTGGAAGGGTTTTACGTGTCGCTTCATTGAGGTAGTACCATAGCTGTTCAAACCCGGTTTCCCATGACTCAGCACCATCTTGCACTGATTGCAGGTCACCTTGTGTGCACGTGCTTTTGGTACTCCATCAACAGTGGTAAATAACCTCCACACCCAAGATTCACGGTGAGAACTAGTATGATGTGATATGACATGGCATTTATAACGTGCCTATACGCAAGTGTTTCAAGGCACGACGAGGCAAGGGACGAGGAACAGAGGGAGGACAGACAACGATCCTACTAGGCCAAGTGTCATTCAGATCGCGCAAGTGCATGGGCAGGGGACAGGGGAGAAGTGTGGGGGGAAGGGGAGAGGACAGTGCAGTACAAGGGATAAGACACAAACAATAAGTAAAAGTACAGCCAGCAGGTGGCAAGTGGAAGGGTAAGTTCAGACGTCCGGTGTCAAGTGCTAGAAGTGGGACCGTAGGAATACAGAAAACAGTCACCAAGTGCGGAGGTTGCCAGGAAGGCAGTGCAGGAGAGCGACATGTGGGGGGTGGACCTGGGCCCGAGATCAGAGGGAGGCCAGGTAACCAGTGCAGTTCCAGTGTTGGCAAGGTAGAGGAGGAGAAAAGGCAGATGCAAAGAGAAAGGTTTTGAGGTGCTTCCGGAACTGAAGATGATTCTCCTCAAGTTTCATCGAGGCCGGGAGACTGTTCCAGAGGGAGGCCCCAGCCGAAGAAAGAGATCTACCACCAACTCGTTGCTTGGAGAAGCGACTGACCCCGAGGGAGTTGGCGGCAGAGGAGTGAAGAGCTCGAGAAGGAAGGTATTTAGGGAGAGAGAGTTGAAGGTATTGAGGCCCCAGGCCCCAGAAGGCCTTGTGGATGATGCAGAGGGTTTTGAACTTAATCCTTGCAGCCACTGGGAGCCAGTGCAGATATTTCAGTCTTGGAGAGATACGATCCCTGGGCTTGAGGCCAAGGACAAGTCTTACAATCCTGTTCTGAATAAGTTGCAGAGGGCGGAAAGTAGAAGCAGGTATATTTAGAAAGAGGCTGTTGCAATAGTCCAGCCTGGAGAGAACCAGAGCTCTGGAGACAGTCAGCTTCTGGGGGAAGGAGAGGAAAGGAGACTTCCACTACCTCATCCTCTTCCTCCTCTTCATCACTATCTTCTGTATCCTGGCGCCTGTTCCCCTCTGCAGGCCCTCGAGGAGGTGTTGGTGGTGGAGGGGTTGGGGGTGTTGTTGAGACAGCAGTAGCACCAGCAGCAGCCATGGATGCCATGAGGACAGCTGTTTCAAAGAGCAAGAGCAATCCAATGCAACAAGGAGCAGTCTCTGCCCTGGAAGCCCAAAAACAGAATAAGGGGCTGCTCTGGGGTGTGGCCTTTTATAGGGGTGCTGGGGCACGCTTCGTGGACACCTGCGCTGTCCCAGGACACTTCGAACACCAAAAAAGGTCTCAAAAAATTCCAAAAAGTATGCAGATCGGCAGGGACATAGTGTGGGACATGTGCAAGGGTGAACTTCCCCAGGAAAATACCTTGGATTGCTGAAAAAACACTTTTTAGGTGTCCCGGGGCCAGGACAGTGTTTATTATGCTTAGCACGGGTGCGTTCAAATGACGATGTCGAGGACACGTTGGCGAATGGCAGGGCTGTCCAATGCGCGGGGTCGGGTCTACGCATGCGTGTGGTTGTTCTAAGGACAGTGTTCCAGTCCTTGAACTAATTAAAAGTGTGACACACCTGCGGGGGACAGTTGCGGAAAGGCACGATGTTCGTAGGGGCAAGGGTGTGGTACGCATGTGCGCGGGTGTATTAAGGACAGTGTTCAGGTCCTGGAACAAAACAAATGTGCGTCACAACTTTGGGGACAGGCGGACGGGCTATGTGTTCTACGGACATATTCATTCTGGTTACGGACAATGCAAACAGGGGGAATGTTCTTAGGACATTTTATTTTGCATAGCTGCGAAAATGCAGACATCTTTAGTGTTCTGCGGACACCCCCATTTTGACTACGGCCAATTCGAACAGGTATACTGTCCTTAGGACACCCCCATTTTGGTTAAATATGGACAGGCGGATATCTTGTGTGTCCTAACGACACTTTCATCTTGATTGAGGACAGTGCGAACAGGTATAGTGTCCTTAGGACACCCCCATTTTGGTTAATTGAGGACATCCCGGACAGCCGCGCTGTCCGCGAACACCCTAACTGCCTTTTTAAAAAAAAATAAGACACAGAGGAATATATTAACAACACACTTAATATTTTATTATTGTATAACAGTATAAAAATTACGAAAAAGAGGGGAAGCAGAAACTGAAACAAATACAGGGGAATTAGGGGTTTGGAAATGATGGATGGGGGGAGGAAGGGATGGAAGTCTCACTGTAATGTTTTTCTTGCTGGGGAGGGTTTGGGGATAGTTGGCTGGGACATGGAGAGGGGAAACAGTGATATTTAATGTTTTCTTGTATATGGTCCTCCACAAAGTGTTTTAAAAGAATTACATTTTTTCATGAACAGATCCATTTTTAGCTCCATTCGCTACAGAGGATTTTCTAAGGTCTCTCTTGGTATATTATTTTAATGTCTGTACAGTCTGTTAAAGAAAATTGTTAAGTACACATAAAGTAATGGTTATTAATTGGCTTATAAAGAGAAGTGTAGTGTCTACCATTAGTATCACTGTCTTCACTAATTTCATCCCGAGGAAAATGTTCTTCTTGCCATTCCAAAGTACTGGACATTTCTGTGTAAATTCGTTTTAGTGTACCTAATACAGAAAGTGTATAAATATATACAATAAATGTAGTGTACTCACTAGTTTCTTGCTGGTTTTGCAGTTACTGCTGCGTAGGTGTCATGTTGGTTTTTGCTGTGCAGTTTCTGTGAGGTAATTCTGTTGGAGGCATATTTACTGTGCTTTGATATATTCCACTATGTTGCATATGCTATGTAATTGGACTGTTAGTGTCTTTCATACACAGTTTCACTTCTTATTTATTATTGTATGTAATTTATTTATGTGCTGCTTTTTGAAAATGTTTAGTGTTTTTTTTTGGATGATATAACAATGTAAGATACCCCCTGAGTTTTTGGATAGTGTTTATGTTGTCCGAGTCCATCCGCGAACAGGCACATGGTTCGCGGATATCAGACACACTAGCGCAGGTAGGGGGTTCAGTATGTTCTATGTTATATGTATATAAACTAAGGGCATCCTAGTGAACTTTAATCAAATTTACATTATCTATATATGTGATTTCATGAAAAAACGTTGTTACAGTAACGTTATGCTTAAGTTGTGCTACTAAAAACCTATGAAATTCAGTGAAATAAACGTCGTCAAAGGGATTTTATGGTTAAGTTGCGCTACTAAAAACCTATGAAATTCAGTGAAAAATGTTTTTAAAGGGACGTTATGGTTACACGTAAAACCGAAAAACCCCTGAAATTCGACAGTTATGGTAAGCTAAGGAACCATAACCCGTGCCACCACTGTGCACTGCTAAAACTAACACCCAGGACATCAAAGATGACATCATAAATGTCATTGATGACATCACTGATGACATCACATGTGCATTTACTTTTCATGAAAAGTCTGTGCAAGGGATTCTTATTATAATGTTGACAAAAAAGTGTCAAGGATCATTGGAATAAATATCATGAGGTACGTAGTACATTAAGCAATGCATTGATATAAATAGCATTCTATTTTGACGTTCTTTCCAGTATAATAAGCTACTCATGTAGAAACATGGGCATTGTGTGCAGCATACATGATGGAGGTGCAATATTCATAATCTTGCCATGTTGAATAGTAAAATGATAAATGCTTTCTTATTAGAGTTTTGCGTACTGTGAAACATTTTATAAGTAGCTAATAAAACACTTACTACATAATTGCATTATTACAGACAAAACACAAAGAGACAACACATAGAAATATGAGCATATACAGGCAAAGTGAAGTAAGCAAAAAAGCAGCAGTACTACCAGACAATGTTCATAACCTAACTGATTATTATCTTCATGCACAGAAATTATTGCTCTGCTTCAAAGCTGCTACTTCCCCTATATATAAGTATCACATGATGTGACTGGACCCTAAGGAACGTAGTGGGATGTATACAAATATGAGCATTTCGAGGGAAAGTACAGTAGTAAAAAACAGCAGAACTATCAGAAAGTGTTGATAACCTTACTGATTACCTTGATGCACAGAAAGGATTGCTGTCTTTCAAGCCTGTGTCTTCCCCTATGTATATGTTTCATATGATGTGAGTGGACTCTAAGGGAATTACTGTAAGAACATATTTGAAGGATAAGTCTACACATATAGTACCTTTTCAATTTTTAGTTCCTGACTGTTACTAAAGAAAACCATGTGGCCTAGATATGTCAGTAAAGAAAAAAAAAGAGGGAGCCAGACATGTGATGTCATCAGTGATATCATTAATGACATTTGTGATGTCATCTTTGATGTCCTGGGTGTTAGTCTTAGCAGTGCACGGTGGTGGCGCGAGTTATGGTTGCTTAGCTTACCATAACTGTCGAATTTCAGGTTTTTTTTGGTTTTACATGTTTACATGTAACCATAATGTCCCTTTAACAAACTTTTTTCACTGCACTTCATAGGTTTTTAGTAGCGTAACTTAACCATAACGTCCCTTTAACAACTTTCTTTTCACTGAATATATATATATATCTATATATTCAATGAAAAAACTTGGTTAAAGGGACGTTATGGTTAAGTTGCACCAATAAAAACCTATGAACTTCAATGAAAAACGTTGTTAAAGGGACGTTATGGTTACAAGTAAAACCGAAAAACCTCAGGAATTCACCAGTTATGGTATTCTAAGCAACCATAACTCGTGCCACCACCGTGCACTGCTAACACTAACACCCAGGACAGCAAAGGTTTTTATTAGTGCAACTTAACAATAACATCCCTTTAACAAAGTTTTTTCATTGCATATATACATATATATATATATATATATATATATATATATATATATATATATATATATATATATATATATATATATATGTAAAGAGAAATAAAATAAATAAAAACAGTTTTGTAAAATGGTGAAAATGTTGTCTGTTATAATTGTATACTGTTGTTGTTTTTGTCAATTCTATGTAAATCTTCCGGGGAAATACGCATGTAAAAACAAGTGAACCTCTTTTTTTTTCTATTTGTTATAAATTAACTCATTCACTTCCAGCCTGGAGGCAAGAGGGGAGTCCAGGGAGGACCCAAGGCACCCCGGAAAGAAGGAAGAAAGGGGGTGCTTTGCCACACCCAAAACCCAATGATGGAAGTGCAGGCTGGAGTGCCCACTCCTCAAAGACGGAAGAAAGGGGGTGCCATGCCACACCTCCAATCCAGTGACAGAAGGGGAGACTGGAGTGCCCACTCCCTAATGAAGGAAATTGAGCCGGACAGGATCCAAAGAAAACACAAATATAAGAAAAGGAAAAGGGATTGGATGAAAACCCTACTCTGAAAGAATCTTGGAAGAACAGGGGTGGCATGTGGGGTGTAATCAAAGGCCCCCAAACCAATAGAACTGAAGGGCCAGATGAAAAATACCTACCTGTCATTACCAAAGGAAAAGCAGCATTTTAATTCACAAAGGCAGAAGAAATTCAAAGGTCCCTTTTACATGAAATACAGGATTTTCAAACACTGACACTGACAACAAAATGGCTGTGCATGTGTGTTTGCAAGTTAAAGCAAGACATGAGAACATGTTTCCCCTGCCAACATAAAGATGTCAGGGAAAAGACATGGTGCATGTAAACAAGATGTAATGTATATTATGCTTCACATGCAAAATACCGGCAACAAGGGAAAAGAAACATTTTGTTCTATGGGTCACATGAAGATTTAATTTAGGCCAAAGACAGGCCCTTTTGGCTTGTTGGTGGGGAAACTTCTCAAAGAACTTCCCCACTGCAAGCCTGGCTTTTACATCACCCCAGCTATGTACAAATGCAATAAAGTGTGTCCTGCTAAGGGTGTCGAAACCAAGTTTCCATAGACCTGCTGTCTCTAAGGGCCGTTCTGACCAGGCCAAATGCTCTGGCTGGTGTATGTCCGGGATGTAGGGAGGAGGTGTAAACACAGGGGCTATAATCAAAGCTGAACTCTGGAAAGAAAAATAAACAGCAACAGAGAAGCTTTTCCATTCAAAAGGTGGTCCCCTTCAGATAGAAGACAGGATGCCAGATATTTGCATTGGGGGATCTCTGTGTATCAAATATATCTGCCATTTACGATCTGCACCCTACACCTCAAACAACAAAGAGACTTAAACACTGGCCCAGAGAGGCAAATGGCGCTGGAGACAGGCAGCCTCCAAAATGCATATTCAAAAAATGTGCTATTAATTTAAAAGGACTTTTATAACTTTGGCCATTTTTTCCCAGCAAACATAAGTCATACTTTCTTGGTATATGTTTAATTATTTAGATAATTTCCAGGCGATTTTGTTCATATGAAATTCATCCACCTGTGACTCAGGGAAATGTTATGGCCATCTAAAATGGATTTCTGTCTGCTCTGAAAATGTTCAAAATTTGAGAGTTGGCGAACAGGTGGAGGGTAAAATTAGGAATACAGGTAATAAATTGCATGTTCCTAATGATTATGCTTTTTGTAGAAATGTCAGAAAATCGCCAAATGGCCGTGCAACATGGTGCAGACCAGGCTGTTGTTTTGAAGCAGGAGTTGGGATCCTCAGGGTACCCCTGTGCCCCATTAAGTTCCTGACAAGATGGAAGGCCAGGAAAAAACGCAGAGACCAGTTCTATTTTGGACGAATCCCAAATGCACCAATGATTGACAAATACACTGAGAGGTGCCCTCTCAGTTAGCCATACACAACAAGTGTGGCACAAATCTATCCATGTGTGTGGGAAGAGCCTGAGACCGTGGTCAGAGAGAACCTATATGGACAGCCTCCACTAAGCACCAAGAAGCCATGTTACTGACGCCATTAGAGACACCATGACATAGCAGCATTAGACATGAAGCACACATGCAGTCTGCACTGCACCACACAATCGCACACTCGAATACATGAAGAACATGAATGCACAGTTCTATAGTTAGAGGACAGATACATATACATAATGTCATTGCTTTTATTATTTTGTCATTAACAAATGCAGTAACGCAGAAACCGCAAGGCACAAGAAATCCTGAGCAAGCTTGCTGATGCTTTAAGCCAATAGTCGCATGGACATACTGTAGTATATATAGAGGACCTGATCAAACCACATATAGCTAACTCATAGGGAATGTAGTACAACATGGGCAATGCAGAAACTGCATTATAAGGTTTAGCAAAATTACAGCAGGCCACAAATCACTGAGCGGGAGACGAGCTGTGCGGATTGAGGCTGGACAGAGAGCAAGCCACGTGAGACAAGGCCCACAGCCAAGGTCAAGATATATGGAGACATTCCAATCCCCAGACGACAAAGGGAACAGCGGCAAGGAAACAGAATAAATCCTCATAATTAGGAGCTGTAGAGCTCGATTTTGTGGTCTCTAAACACGTGGTACAGCCCAATAAATCAATGGGCAGTCTTCCACAGTGGGAAAGCGAAGCCAGTCCCAGCAGTCAGATGCAGATTGCAACAAGTGTTGCTACCGTTAGAAGAATATTCTCATAAGGCAAAGGTGGTGTACGCAAGTTACAATACAAACACATAATCATTCACACTACCTTGAAGAGGTACACCACGAGCTGAGAACTCGTTTGAGCACCAGGCCTGGGGGATCAGCTCTAGCCAATCACAGTTTAGTAACATAGGGGTGGATAGCAACAGACAAGAACTAATGTCAAGCCCACTACTCTGCAACAATGTAATACATAGTAAATTAGGGATGGGGCAAGCCAGCAACCTGACATGTAAGAGTCAGTAGAATAACACGTACAGGTGACTATTTATGTAATTAGAATCCCAATGGCCAACAATCGACCAGACAGATGGAGTCAGGCATACAGGAACTGCAGTGGTGAGGTTGAGAGAAAATGGAACAAGTGAGGTAATAGCAAGTGCACGATTACCATCTCATTATTCAGCACAAGCAGCCAAACTAATAGCCCTAATACTAGCATTGGAGCACAGCAAGGGAAAGGAAGTGACTGTATAATCTGACTCCGCTTATGTGACTTCCACAGTGCACTCAGGATTGGCCCGATGGATGAGCAGAGGTTTCAGGAGGGCAGATGGGACACCAGTACAACAAGCACTTCTATGACACAGGTAGCAATGGTGAAGTGCCAAACACACACTCGAGGGGAAGATCCTATCTCAAGGGGGAACGAAGCAGCAGAATTTGAAGCAAAATGCACAGCATATTTTGGAGAGCTATTAGAAATGGAGACATCATCAAATGCTCCTGAATATGCCAAGAACATGGTACTGAAAGAAGGGTAAAATACATTACCAGAAACACAAATTATGGAGCTGCAGGGAGCTGCACCCATGCCACTAGCATTACTGAACACTGCGCTGACACAATTGCACCACCCAATACACAGCTCCCCGCATGGCAGACACATGGTTCTGTCCTAATTTGGCAGAATACGTGGCTGAATTTGTAAGTAATTGCTTGACCTGCAAGCAATATACAGAAAGCTGTCTATTGCTAGAGAAGCCTAAAAAATCTGACTTGCCTCTATGGTGAAGAGCTGCAAACCAGCCTTGAGAGTGGAGTGACCAGACCCTTGTCCTGTCCTTCCAGAGGATCCTGACATGCAGCGGGCTTTCCTGAGCTTTAAACAGAAGTTTTCTATGTAAGTAGAATTGAACCCTTTGAAATGAAATGAAATGAAATGATATTTTATTTATATCGCGCTCGTACACAAGTGTTTCAGAGCGCGACCAGGCAAAGGGAGGGGAACAGGTGAGAACAAAAACAACGATCTTACTAGGCCCAGTGACATTGAGAATGCGCAAGTGCATGGAAGGGGGAGAGTTGGAAAGTGCGGAAAAGAGGAGAGGAGAGAAGAGAATAATAAATAATAAGTAGTGCAGCCAGCAAGTGGCAAGTGCTAGGTTAGGCAGATAGGGTATATCTGATAAGTGCAGAAGAAAACTGGGTGGCGGACTGTATGTGTACAGATACAGACCCCAGTGCAAGGGGTGGCCCAGAGGCAGTGCAGGAGGGTAGCAGGGTGAGCGGGTACCTGGGCACGAAGGATAGAGGGTGGCCAGGTGCACGGTGCCGAGAGAGAAAACAGATCAGCAGGGGAGAAGAGGGGCAAAGGCAGAAGCATAGAGGAAGGTCTTGAGGTGCTTCCGGAACCAGAGATGGTTTTCCTCAAATTCCAGGGTGGCAGGAAGGCTTTTCCAAAGGGAGACCCCAGCCGAAGACTGAGACCCTTTGCAACCAAAATGTGGGGGATCTGCTGGCCTTAAATCCCTTCCCTTTAAAGTGTTCATAGTGGGGTGGGGGTGCAAAACTGTGTAGATCCTTAGCCTATTTAACAAAAAAATATTAATTTAATTAATTCCCTTTGGCAGAACACTGCAGAGTAATTTTTGTTAAAATTCTAAATTAACATAGCCCATTCGCAGTGTGCGCTGAAATCTATATACTGTAATTTAACTGGGTGATCCTATTTATCCTTTTGACCCCGACTTCTTTAGGAAGATGGGTGACTTTGTCACTAAACAAAAAAATTCCCTAAACTGCCAGTTTCCCCAACACAGCCCTTTAAGTGGAGGGCAGCCTGAAATCCGAAATTCTCAAATCATACCAATTTTGTTATCCAGCTTCCCCAACACAGGCCTTTAGGTGGAGGGGGTCTGAAATACACAATTCTCAAACTATCCACATTTGTTGTGCTGTCTAGCTTCCCCCACACTGGCCTTTAAGTGGAGGGGGCTCTGAAATCCCAAATTCTTAAATCATCCCAATTTTTCTGTCCGACTTCCCCCACACAGACCAAAGTAAGGGGGGTCTGAAAAACTAACTGCTAAATCACCCTGTGTTTATTTTAAAGAAATAGTGTGGGTAAAATTATAATTGCCATACGCATTTGTGCAAATCTGTACACAAAACTGCTAGCCTTTCAAGAGCACAGGAAAAACGAAATTGCACAGCATTGCATCTGCAACTGATTTTGATAATTGACCAGTTTATGGTATTACTTGAATTGAAATTTGTATAAAGTAAATCATTGTAATGTGCATTTTCCCAACCCATTGGTGTGATTTATTTTTGTAACAAGAAGTTAATTGTGAGCCTCAAAGAAGGTGGCCTGTGTAGTTTAGTATGATTTCTATTACCTACAATTCAAATAAAAACAAATATATTTCCCGTACACCGGCGTGGTTCTTAGCTCATTGGTAGCTCAGGGGGAGGGATCCAAGGAATAGGGCTAAATTAAGAACTAACATTAAACCAATCAAAGTGAGACCCCTAGATTGGGGAGGGAAGCAACTCCCTGTGTTGAGGGTGACCTCTCAATAAACCATTACAATATGGCACAAAGGGCAACCAAGTCATTGACTAGAACCGTCAAAACACCTCATGATTTTGTAATTTATACTCATTGTGCTTTCTTTGCTACTTTTAAAAGTAGGCAATTATGTCTCTGGACTCTGAGTCCTCCCTACCATTACAATGACGGCAATAGTGTTTGGGGGGACATTTCGTGTTTTCAGCAGCGGCCCTCGGACAAAGACCAAACCGAACATTTTGCTCCTCTAAAAATTGTTATCTGAGTGCCGCTGTTTTAAAGTCTATACGTAGCTTAATGTATTTAAAAAGCAGAGCAGATTCCCAAATCAATATTCAAAATGAAATGGCAATCAATATCTGTCAATGTTAGTCAGTTTCAATCCCATCTGCATGGCAATTCAGAATGTCTTTCCATACACACAGTCCTTCTAGTTTGTCTGGGTTTTGCATTCAGTAGGTCTGCCCATCAATAAATGCAATTAAAATGGAAAGGTCGTAGTGAGGCCCTTTAATAGCGGAGTAAAAATTGAAAATAATTGTGCAGCAAGCTGAACCGATATGTTGGTGCTTATGGCTGATGCTCATGGCGAGTAGAATTAGTTCCATTGGGACTCCAATATCAATAGGTGTTAATTTGCTCTGTCATTAGCACACTTGATGACGAATGCATTCGCAACTACAGACTTTCAGCTAGATCATATACTGAGAAGCCAGCCTCATGCGGCGTGTGGCATCTTTTAGACTTTCAGCTAGATCATATACTGAGAAGCCAGCCTCATGCGGCGTGTGGCATCTTTTAGACTTTCAGCTAGATCATATACTGAGAATCCAGCCTCATGCGGCGTGTGGCATCTTTTAGACTTCCAGCTAGATCATATACTGAGAATCCAGCCTCATGCGGCGTGTGGCATCTTTTAGACTTTCAGCTAGATCATATACTGAGAAGCCAGCCTCATGCGGCGTGTGGCATCTTTTAGACTTTCAGCTAGATCATATACTGAGAAGCCAGCCTCATGCGGCGTGTGGCATCTTTTAGACTTTCAGCTAGATCATATACTGAGAAGCCAGCCTCATGCGGCGTGTGGCATCTTTTAGACTTCCAGCTAGATCATATACTGAGAAGCCAGCCTCATGCGGCGTGTGGCATCTTTTAGACTTCCAGCTAGATCATATACTGAGAATCCAGCCTCATGCGGCGTGTGGCATCTTTTAGACTTTCAGCTAGATCATATACTGAGAAGCCAGCCTCATGCGGCGTGTGGCATCTTTTAGACTTTCAGCTAGATCATATACTGAGAAGCCAGCCTCATGCGGCGTGTGGCATCTTTTAGACTTTCAGCTAGATCATATACTGAGAAGCCAGCCTCATGCGGCGTGTGGCATCTTTTAGACTTCCAGCTAGATCATATACTGAGAAGCCAGCCTCATGCGGCGTGTGGCATCTTTTAGACTTTCAGCTAGATCATATACTGAGAAGCCAGCCTCATGCGGGGTGTGGCATCTTTTAGACTTTCAGCTAGATCATATACTGAGAAGCCAGCCTCATGCGGCGTGAAAGATCATATACTGAGAAGATACTGAGAAGCCAGCTCCATGCGGCGTGTGGCATCTTTTTGGGGAATGAATCACGGCACGAACGTGCAGATCTTATACCCAACGCACAGAAAAAGATGCCACTGTGCTGGGCCTTCTAACTGACCTTACTGTTAGGGGACTTCAGAGTTTCATTAAGTAATCCTTTGACCTAAGCAGATTGATGTTCTGAATCAACACACAGCAATGCATTGTAATGGTACCCAGTCAATTAATCTAAAACATTACAGAGTGGTACATTTCACAGCAGACAATAACAACGAAAAACATTGCAAACAATAAATATATAAAGGGTAGTGGGTTAATGGGTTCAAATTGGTTAGGATAGAGTTGGGGTGGCATTTTAAGGGTGGAAAATCAGGGGACCTTTATCCCCCGTTCGAGCCACTGAAACGGGGGATAAAGACCCGGCAGCCCAAGTTATAGGCCCAAGCAAAGCGAGGGCAGATAACGAGGGCTCTGGGCCATGATCCCCCATTCCAACCATGGGAACAGGGGATTAAGGCTATTAGCACCCCGCATCACCAAAGCGGTCACCCGGGGTGGTTTTTCCTTGTTACAACGGGACGCGTGCGGTGTCCTGTTGTACGAAGGAAAATCCTTTTCCAAGATGGCCACCATGGAAAGGGAAGTGGCGCTCTGTGCTGAACCCCTCTTCCCTTTCCATGGTGGCCTGCAGGAGGCAAGGGGAAGGAGCGGATGCGGCACCTGCAACCACTGCCAAAATAAGGTAAGTAGGGAGATGTGGGGTGTGACAAAAAAAATGTAATAAAGTGACAGAAGGTGGGTTGAAGATGACGGCGGGGGAGCCAGCAGTCAGGTGATTTAGAACGCGGGCTCGTACCGGCTGTTCAAGCCTTTGTTCCTAGTCATCTGATTGCTGGATCCCCCTGCCAGAGTGCTAATAGTAATTAATAACCATCCTAGGATATGTGGGGCAAGGCTTTTATGGGTGTAGGGAAAAAAACACCTACCTAGCAAATATTTCCCAGGGTATATTTTCACATTGAACCATATATTCATGTATTTTATGAGAGCAGTGGTGGAGAACCATACGGTAATAACTCATAGGTCATTGTTCGGATTACTTTGCCACCAGTAGTGCCAGTGTGCTGACGACCTTTCAGCTGGCAGATGCACAATTTTATAGCAAGAGCTGGAGTTATCATTGGTCGAACGTGACAGGCATGGAGTCAGTGTTTTATAGAAGCGGAATATATAGAACAAAAGACAATACAAAATAATTCAAACATGAAAAAGAAATGACATCAGACCAAGGGACAGAACCTTGGGGGAATGATTCAAAGCAAGCTGAAGACCCAAAAAGTGGGTTAGCCTTTATTTTGGCATAAATTCCTAAACACCAGAACGTTCAGAATAGGTACAAAGGTAAAAGGGTTAGAAAAATAGAGGATAATAGGGATCAAGAATTAATAAAATGCAAAGTGCTTATTTCCTTAATTATTGTCACACATAACACACAATGTGTGCAAGAAGGATTGATATTGCACCAAACTCCTCAATCATTTGGATATTAGTTCATATGTTATCTCTTTTTCATGGCATCGCCAAAGATGTCCTATATACTCTTTAACTTCTAGAGCAATTTTATAGGGCTGCCTGTGATACCAGAATAGTGATAAGCGGGATACTTGGTTTAGATTCCCACAGACAGCCAATCAGATTGATGCAAAGGTAAGCAAGAATTTCCGGTGGTAGATCACTATGTTTTGTTAATATGGAAGCAGTGTATGCCCATCAGGTTGTTTTGGCATGCCACTTTTCCACGTACCATGGCACCTCCTGACCATGTGACTACTACAGAATGACGGCAGTATTCACTCTAAGACCATCATTCACACTAGGGTGACTATCGTGGCCCTTTAAACAGTGTCTCAAGGTTTTGGGTACTAACATGGACCCGAATGTCAGGCCGGAAAAAGTGGCAACTCAACCAAGCGCCAAGCATGACTCTTTGACATCACAAAATGGCTGCCATACTAATAGACTCAGTAGCTGCAGGTGGCGGTTATATATGATCTGCGTTCACCGGAGGGCGCTCACTTCTTCTGAATAAACTGCACCAGCCTCTACCAACTATAATCACCGCCCTAATTAAGCTTACAAGCCTTGGGCGAACTCACTCCCGCTATTGACCCATGCCTACCAGGGGTGGACTGGCAACCCAAAGAGGCCTTGGAAACAATGTTCTTAGTGGCCCATTTACACATTTTCATCAGGCCCAACCCTTTTGCTATGAGAAAATGTAAAAACACAATAGGTTACCTCCAGAGCCATCCTTAACGTCTACCTAAATGGCACTGTCATGGTCCAAGGTCCCCAGGCCAATCTCCTCCTCTTTGATAGGCGGTTCCCTCACCTCATCAACTTCCTTTCTTCTCCGGCTGTCCCCTCCTCTCATTCCTTTGCTACCTTGCCCACTCTTCCCTCCTCTGCCCCTCTTCTGGCTACCTCCACAACTCTGCAGGGTGTACCTCTGATTTGTACCCGTCTCCGGAAGGTCTTTAAGGCCGGCAACCTTCTCCATCTTGCCACTCTCAACTCTCGCCCACTCTCAACTCTCGCTCTGTTGTCAAACACTCCTCTGACATCTGCTACCTCCTTGAAGAACTTGACCTTGATGTCCTCGGTCTCACTGAGACATGTTCATGGCCAGCTCTGTCACGAGCTTTGACACTCTCCTCCCTGATGGCTACAAGATCCTCTCCGCACCCAGTTCCACTCTGCCTGGACGAGGTGAAGCCTTGATCTTTCCTTAGTGGATTCCTGCCACTATCGTTCTCAATCCGATTTACTCCTCTTCCGAATGCCTCATCTGCAGGCTCTCTATCTCACTTAGCCACTCTCTTACTGTTGCCACTCTCTACAGGCCCCCTGGTCAAATCACCTCTTTTCTCTCTGAGTGGGCTGACCTCTCCTCCTCTCTCCTGGCCTCAACCACTCAACACCTCCTCCTTGGTGACCTCAACATTCACCTTGATTCTCCCTGTCCCTCAGCTTTGCTCTTTCGCGACCTCTGTGGTCCCCTCTCCCTCTCTATCCTCCCCTCTGGCCCAACGCACTGTGCAGGGCACAAACCTGATGTCTTGATCTCCTCTAGCCTCCCCCTCTTTATCCCTCTCTCCACTCCCCTCTCTTAGAGTGACCACTACCTCCTCTCCTCTTATCTCTCTCTCTCTTCCCTCCAGGCCAAGTCTACCCCAACACTGCCACCTACCTTCCTGGACATCCGGGCCATGAAGCGTGTGTCAGTCGAGGCTTTTGCTGCCTTCTCCCCCCCCCCACATCCTCTGGCTGACTCCCACCCTGACACAGCCCTGTCTTTTCTCTATTCTTCCATTTCTGATACTCTTGATGCTCTTGCCCCTGTCATGAGGATCCGCCTGAAGTGCAAAGTCAAGTGCAATTCCTGTACGACTCCGACCTAGCTACACTTCAAAGTAAGTGTAGGGCGGCTGAGAGAAAATAGAGGGATTCCTGTTCATCCTCTGACAAACTGGCCTGTCGCCTACTGTTATGTTATGTTATGTTATGTTATGTTACTTGGCATTTATATAGCACCTTATATATCATTGGTATGGCCTCAAAGTGCTGGTAGGTTGAACGCCCTCGGGAACCACAGTTCAAGTCAGTAGAGAGAGAGTGTCGTATGGTGCGTGGGTGCACTAGATATGTGTGCAGCTGGTGTAGTTGTTAGATGATAGCTGCTTCTTAGCGGTAGGTGTGCTGAGGAAATCATTTGGATGTGTTCAGTCTGGTGGGTGGACACCCAGACTGGGTTTTGGCTGCGCTAAGCCTGAGGAACACCTATGCTAGCCGGGAAGTGCTTCAGCTCAACTCATTTTCAGGCTGCCCTCGGCCACCTCCTCCACCTCTCTCATCACTGATTGCCTAACTGCCATTCTAGATTGGTGTGCTGCCAATGATCTCTGTCTGAATGCCAGCAAGACAGAGATCCTCCTCATTGGCACACCATCACCTTCCTTTCCCCTCACTCTCTGGCCAGCCTCCCTTGGCCCTCCTCCTTTCCCCACCTGCGAGGCCAAGAACCTTGGTGTCACCTTTGATTCCACACTCTCCTTCTCCGCCCACATCGCTGATGTATCAAAAAAGTCAAACCTCCTACTGCACATCCCCAGAGGTATTCTTCCTTTCCTCTCATTCCCCCAGAAGCTCACTGTCTCCCAAGCTCTGGTTCTCTCTAGGTTGGACTATTGCAACAGCCTCTTTCTTAATATACCTGCCTCTACTCTCCGCCCTTTACAACTTATCCAGAACAGGACTGCGAGACTTGTGCTTGGCCTCAAGCCCTGGGATCGTATCTCTACAGCTCTGAAATCTCTCCATTGGCTCCCAGTGGAGGCAAGGATTAAATTAAAAACCCTCTGCATTGTCCACAAGGCTTTCTGGGGCTGGGGCCCAACATACCTGCAGCTATCCCTCCGCAAATACCTCCCATCTCGAGCACTCCGCTCCTCTACCTCCCTCCGGATCAGTCGTTTCTCCAAGAAACGAGCTGGGGGTAGATCTCTGTCTTCGGCTGGGGCCTCCCTCTGGAACAGCCTCCCTGCCACTCTAAAACTTGAGGAGAACCAGCTCTGGTTCCTGAAGCACCTCAAGACCCTCCTCTTTGCTTCTGCCTTCGCCCCCCCTACCCCCTGCTGATTCTACTCTCCCTCGGCACCATGCACCTGGCCACCCTCTTTCCTCCGGGCCCAGGTACCTGCTCCTCTTGCCACTCTCACGCACTGTCTCCGGGCCACCCCTTGCACTGGGGTCTGTATCTGTAGCTATACAGCCCCCCCCCCTTTTTCTTCCTGCACTTATCAGACCAACCCAGCCTGCTGTCTTAAACCCAGCACTTGCCACTTGCTGGCTGCACTCCGACTGGTTGTTGCCTTTTTATTTATTAATTTATTATTATTTATGTTTTTTTCCTCCTCGCTCCGCACTCTTCTTTTGTTCCCCCTTCCATGCACTTCTCCCCCTCCCCCTCGCCCATGCACTTGCGCGTTCTCAATGTCACTGGGCCTAGTGAGATCGTTGTTTTTGCTCTCCACTGTCCCCCTTCCCTTGCCTTGTCGTGCTCTGAAACACTTGTGTATGAGTGCGATAGAAATAAAATATCAATAGCAATATCAATACCACACAAAAGAGGCCCAGGATGCAAAGTCCTACTAGGAAATCTCCAGAGTTCCCCAATCGGCCAGTCCCCGCTGATCCCTACTATAGTTTCATTAGTAACTATGGGTAAGCTTGCGACCCAGGTGGGGCGGTGATCTAACAGGGGTCCACAATGGCTTGCAGATTGAAGCATGAAGCGTGGATTCTCTTGTCATCGCTGTGGAACAGGAGCCACTCAAGTCAATGGTCCAATTGGACAAGGGATCCAGTGGGCTATAGTACAGGCACGGTGTTGGTCAGGGATCCTGGGAGAGAAAGGATGCTCAGCGTGAGCCTCGGTAGGCGTCATTCCCTGCATCACCAGGGGGTGGCAGGTGGTTGTTCCCATGCAGGGGATCCTTAGGTGTCATTCCCTGCATCACCAGGAGGTGGCAGGTGGTTGTTCCCATGCGTGGGATCCTGGGAGAGAAAGGATGCTCTGCGTGGGCCTCGGTAGGCGTCATTCCCTGCATCACCAGGGGGTGGCAGGTGGTTGTTCTCATGCATGGGATCCTTAGGTGTCATTCCCTGCATCACCGGGAGGTGGCAGGTGGTTGTTCCCATGCGTGGGATCCTGGGAGAGAAAGGATGCTGTGCGTGGGCCTCGGTAGGCGTCATTCCCTGCATCACCAGGGGGTGGCAGGTGGTTGTTCTCATGCATGGGATCCTTGGGTGTCATTCCCTGCATCACCGGGAGGTGGCAGGTGGTTGTTCCCATGCGTGGGATCCTGGGAGAGAAAGGATGCTGTGCGTGGGCCTCGGTAGGCGTCATTCCCTGCATCACCAGGGGGTGGCAGGTGGTTGTTCTCATGCATGGGATCCTTAGGTGTCATTCCCTGCATCACCAGGAGGTGGCAGGTGGTTGTTCCCATGCATGGGATCCTTAGGTGTCATTCCCTGCATCACCAGGAGGTGGCAGGTGGTTGTTCCCATGCGTGGGATCCTGGGAGAGAAAGGATGCTCTGCGTGGGCCTCGGTAGGCGTCATTCCCTGCATCACCAGGGGGTGGCAGGTGGTTGTTCCCATGCATGGGCCCAGGACCAAAGGGGGGAGCCTCTCTCTGTACCATACATGTGGGACTGCGTCTCCGGGGCGGGGGTGGACAGTGGTTCAGAGGGGATAGGGCTCTTTGCATTATAAATGTATTGCTGCCGCCATCAGAGTGAAGGCAATAGTTCAGAGGTCAATACACGTACACAGCATCCCTTGCAGAGAGCGGAGGCTCCGTCCAGTCTGCGGTAGCTTCTTTAGGCCAGCCATCACATCCATTTCTGGCCACATGACTTTTGATCGAAGTGATTTTTTTAGCAGAGACGTTTATTTATTAATTTATTCAGCGCACATCACTAGAACGCATCTGATTTCCCCATTCAGGTTCCATTGTTAACCCTTGGCTTGCATTTATATGACCCATGGCCAGGGGTGAAACGAAACCTACATTTCAGGGGGTGGGGGTACCCCTTCAAATGTTGGGAGAGGCGCTCACTTCAGAGACGGTGTGGGAGCATCTAACTTCTTTACGCGCATTCTGAGGCTATTCTACTGCAGCTTCAATGTTAGAAGCAGTTAACTCTCTCTTTTAAGTCTGAAAAAAACCATTTAAGAAATGATGTGAGAATGGTCTGTCTCCTGTCCCCCCTTTACCCATCCAATCACTCCCCTGGACTGCAAGTACTAGCCCCAGCTCACGATTTCAAGTGCCTAAAAATCTATGCATATGAATGCAGGCGCTGGCAGTGACGTTAGGAATTACGTTAGGAATTGCCGGGCCTTTGGTAACAGAAGCCCAGGCACCGTTTAACACGTGCCCTGTTGTGTCCTGCCAGCTCTGTAGGTCAGTCAGGTCTAGTCAACGTATCCCAACATTGCAGGGGTGGGGGGTTGAATCCCAGTCAACTCAATGGTGTTAGGCCACTGCCCACGAGGCATCATAACAAAATGGCTCACATTGCCCCGTGTAGGTGTATATACCTATGCAGTCAGAAGGAATGGGCTGATCTTCAGGTGGGGTTATGCAAGTCACCAGTCCATCAAAGGTGGAGGGGGCAGCTGGGGGCGCTGAAACTTCTGCGTGTTAGAGCTTTTGGTTAATTTGTGAAATAGTGTAAAGCTTCTTTTTCAAAGGACAGTCTCTGAGGATAGCTCAGGGGCAACATGCTCGCCTTGGAAACAAGACAACACGGAGCAACACCGGTTCGATCCCCGGTCCGTGCTTATAAACCTCTGGGTATTAAGCGCGCCATAAATAGCATATCATATCACAGTGTTATGATAACAGTCCTTGTATGCACTTCAGAAGGATCACAGGCGCTTCACAGATTCTAACTTTTCGGCTTCAGCTACACATAGTTCTGTGCAGTAGGCACCTTAACCCACTTAAATACCCAAATTCCTATGTCCCACTGTGGCATGGACAAAGCTGGGGGTTTAAAACAAGCATTGCCACAGCCAAGAGTGTGGGTTTTCCTATAGGCATGGCCTAGGGGACTTTCCAGCCACAGTGCGCCTGCACCACATGCTGTGCACCTGGTCAGATTGTGTGGATCTATTATCTTTTTGCAGTTTGGGACTGAGAAGTGCAGGGGCATAGCACCCCTCTCCTTCTTTCATTGGGAGACGGGCATGGCATACATATTAACTCTCCCCTCTGACAGTATGCCCTGACAGCATTCCATAATCTGTGTATCCTTTGGCAATGCACTACTTTGCATGCAAAAGGATAAACACAGCATGTGGTGTTTGACATCGTTTGTTGTGTTGTTATGTTTCATTAGGCTGTTATGCTCTGGAAGTCAGCAACGTGGTGGGCTTAAAGTGCTGAAGCCTTGTCATTGAATTATGGAGGCGAATTATGGCCCTGCCAGGGATGCATTCCAGACCTTGATCTGAGGGGGCAATTGGAACAGAAACAAGCATTGGCAATGCTAACAATTTGGGATTTTCTGTAGGCATGTGTGGGGTGTAATCAGATGCACCAAAACTGACAAAACTGAAGGGCCATGTGAAAAAGGCCTACCTGTTATTACCAAATGAAAAGTAGTGTTTTAATTCACAAAGACAGAAGAAATTCAAAGGTCCCTTTCACATGAAAAACAGGATTTTTAAACACTGACACCAAAACTGCTTTGCATGTGTGTTTGCAAGTTAAAGCAAGACATGGAAAATGTTTCCCCTGCCAACATAAAGATGTCAAGGAAAAGACATGGTGCGTGTAAACAAGATTAAGGTATATTATGCTTCACATGCAAAATACCGGCAACAAGGGAAAAGAAAATCTTCATTCGTTGGGTCACATGAAGATTTAATTTAGGCACAAGGCAGACTGTTTTGGCTTGTTGGTGGGCAAACTTCACAAAACTCCCCCACTGCAAGCCTGGCTTTTACATCCCCCAACTATTTATATTGGCAATAAAGTGTGTCAAAAACCAAGTTTCCCTAGATCTGCTGTCTCTAAGGGCAGTTCTGAACTGGCCAAATGCTCTGGCCATTGCATGACCGGCATGTAGGGGAAGGTGTGAACACAGGGGCAATAATCAAGGATGAACTCCAGAAATAAACAAATACAGGAAAATAGAAGCCTTTCAGATCAAAAGGTGGTCCCCGTCAGATATGAAGACAGGATGCCAGATGTCTGCAGTGGGGGATCTCTGTGTAGCAATTGCATCCCCCATTTACGATCTGCACCCTACACCTCAAACAACAAAGAATCTAATACAAACACTTGCCCAGAGAGACATATGGCGCTGGATATGGGAGGCCCAATTTGCATATCCCAAAGAGTTGCTATTAATTTAAAAGGACTATTATAACTTCAGCCTTTTTTATCAGCAACCACAAGTTGCACTGATTACATGTATGTTTCATTTTTTAGATAATTTCTAGGCGATTTTGGTAATATAAATTCATCCACCTGCAACTCAGGGAACTGCAATGGCCACCTAAAATGTGTTTCTGGCTGGCCTGAAAATGTCCCAAATTTGAGAGTTAGTGAACTGGTGGCAGATAAAATAAGGTAAATGTAGAATAAACTGCATGTTCCTAGTGATTAGGCTTTTTGTAAAAATGGCAAATAATTGCCAAGCGGCAGTGAAACATTGTGTGGACCTGCAGTTGCTTTATTACATTTCCCCTGATTAGCTGAATCATAAAATATGGTTTATAGTCATTTCATTGAATGAAATAGCATCGAATGCCTTACCATAGAAAATAAAGCAAAAAAAAAGCATTGAATGCATTTTTTTCCATTTTCATATGGAGGGGTGGGGGATCCCCCTCCGTTCCCCTTTTTGTTAACCTTTAAAACCCATATTTTGCAAATAAACCCTTTACCTTTAAAAAAATGCATTCAATGCTTTTTTTCGAAGCATTTTCTTCTATGGTAAGGCATTTGATGCTATTTCATTCGATGCAATGACTAGATACCTAAAATATATATATCATGGTAGTTGCTAGTACATCACAAAGTTTTTGACACATAACTCGTTTTTGCCAAAACATTGATATGAGAACAAATGGGGATTGCAAATGGAAGCTGCCATATGTCTGCCCCAGACTCCTAAGCCAATCCTTTGAGAGTCGGGTACCTGACCAATCCTATTTGCAAGAACTTTTGCAGGGTACTCTCCAAGATTGTAAACTGAATGGTTTCATCACTACTATATAAAGGCAATGCACTATGAGGAAGGGACAGAGCTGCTGAAACCTACCATCCGACAGCCGCAAGGACTCACCAAAGGTGATTGCATCTGGGTGGAGCTGTCTTATGCTAGGGAGGCCTAACAAAGCTGACTGGACTCTATGGTGAAGAGCTGGGGACCATCCTTGAGAGTGGAGTGTCCACACCCCTGGCCTGTCCTTCCAGAGGGTCCTGACATGCAGCTGGCGTTCCTGAACTTAAACAGAGGTTTTCTATGTAAGTAGAATTGAACCCTTTGCAACCAAAAAGTAGGGGGGGATCTGCTTACCGTAAGCCCTTTACCCTTATAGTGGGTGAAGGGGGGACTGTGTATATCCTTAGCCTATTTAACTAAAAAAAGTAATTAATTCCCCTTGGCAGAACACCACGGGGTGATTTTTGTAAAAATTCAAAATGAACAAAGTTCATTATTGGTGTTCGCTGAAAACTATAGACTGTAATTTAATTGGGTGATCCTATGTATCCGGTTGACCCCCAACTTCTTTAGGAAGAGGGGTGACTTTGTCCCTAAACTAAAAAAATCACTAAACTGCCAGCTTTCCCAACACAGGCCTTTAAGTGGAGGGGGAGGGGGGGGTCTGAAATCCAAAATTCTCAAATCTTCCCAAATGTTTGCTATCTAGCTTCCCCAACACAGGCCTTTAAGTGGAGGGGGATCTGAAATCCAAAATTCTCAAACTATCCCCATTATTTGTTGTCCAGCATTCCCACCACACAGGCCTTTAAGTGAGGGGGGTCTGAAATCTAAAATTCTCAAACCATCACAATTTTTACTGTCCAGTTGCCCCCACGCAGACCAAAGTCAGTGGTCCGAAAGACAAATTGATAAATCACTGTGTGTTTATTTTGTAGAAAACGTGTGGGTGAAATCATAATTTCCATATGCATTTGTCCAAATCTGTACACAAAACTGCTAGCGTTTTAAACATGCAGGAAAACCGAAATTGCACAACATTGCATCTGTAACTGATTTTGGTAATTGAACAGTGTACATTATTCCTAGAACGGAAATTTGCATAAAGTAAATAATTGTGATTTTTATTTTCCCAACCCATTGGTGTGATTTATTTGTGTAGCAAGAAGTTAATTGTGAGCCACAGTAGTTTAGTTTAGTGTTATTCCTATTACCTATAATTCAAATTAAAAACAAATATATTTCCGTTTACACCGGCCTGGTTCTTGGCTCATTGGTAGCTGAGGCAGAGGAATCCAATGGGCATGATAGGAGGCTAAGATAGGGCTAAAGAACTAACATGAAACCGTGTATTGTGTGACCCCTAGATTGGGGAGGGAAGGAACTCCCTGTGTTGAGGGTGGCCTCTCAATAAACTGTTACTCATGGAAAAGGCACTTGCCAGGCACAGCCATAGTGGTATTACCTGGCCATTATTGGTAGCAGGTGCAAAATGGTGCATGTACCTGGGCAGCTAATAGGAGTGCCTGCAAATGCCTATTTCTTATACACAAGAAAAAACTGGTGGCTTTGCCAATGCTTGTTTTTAACAGGACTTCAGTGATGGACATGCATAGTGCTTATACATCTAGTGGCTGAAGGTCGCCCTGGCTGATACATTTTTATTACACCAGTAGTGTATTTACAGCACCAATTTAGTCATTAACTCACAGAAGACTGCTTTGAAAAAACACTGGCAGGCACTTCAAGCACAACATTTGATGGCAAGGCTTGATAAAGGTAGCTCAAAGAGATCCCAAGAGGATGTGTTTTGAATGGGATGGGCAGGAAGTGCGTGAAACTGAACATTCCAAAGCAGACCATTTGGCACCAGCCGTTTCAGCACAGCGCCTTCGGCCAGGGATGTAATTTGGGGTTCACCAGGAGTTCGCCCTTGCTACCCCTGTGGTCTCTCTTGCTATCCCTGTGGTCTACCTTGCTACCCCTGTGATCTCCCTTGCTATCGCTAAAAATGTTTCACATTGAAGCTCCTGGGCTGTGTCCAGCACCATGTGGCTCTTTGTTTCTGGAGTGGTTGGCTTTCTTGTTCAGGCCGCTTAAAAAAAACAGGGGTTCCACAAGTGTAACTCTTTGAGCAGAGACCCTAAATAAGACAGAATAGGAATAACAAATCATTTTTCTTTCTGGAATGCTACACAATAATTGCTAGACTCATTATCAGTTAATTTCAGGCACACTTCAGGGTGTGAGTCACTGATTTAGTCAGTTCTTAAACACCTCAAATTCACAATGCAGACAAAAACTTCCAAATAGTATTTAGAGTACAATAAGCAAGCATCCATTTCGGACTATTTATTTTGCTTTTCGCAAGTTTAAGTTATAGCATGTTTATTTCTCCCATCGTCTCTGTTACGATCATCACAAAACATTCCATCTCGGTGTCGTTGGTCACTTGAAAAAAATCCTTGAGCCTAAAAGCTTGTGTACAGTGTAGAAATGTTTGACCGCAGAACATAAAGTGGCCCTTCATTTAATTGTGCCACAATTAATGCTTTGTTGCAATGTGCTTATCTTTCCTATCTCCATGGCATGTCTTTCAGGATATTAGTTTGCATGTATGAGATAACGAGTTCTCAGAATACGGGATGCCGTGTGAGTGTGTTGCTTTCCCTGCGCTACTTTAAATTCTTTAATGCACAGTTATGAACACTCCAAATGGTATGTATTTTGCCAACCTCTGAAGCCTGAAAATAGATCCACGCAGGCTTGACATGTGGCCAATTCTGCACCAAACCTGCAGATGAACTGGCCTGCCATTAAATCTCAGTTACCAGTTTGAGTGTAATTTGCTTTCTGACTTTGAGAACATTCAGACATGTAATTGCTCATTTTACTATAGCCGGTAAGATATCTATAGCCAGTAAGATAGCTCAGTGGGTTGAGCGCTTGCTGCTGCTATGTGAGCGTGCTCTGCAGGTTCGGATCCCGGCAAGGCCAACTCAGCCTTTCATCCTTCGGAGGTTGATAAATGAGTACCAACACAGGTTGGATGACATGGTATGTATATTTGTTCTAAGTGTAAGTGCTATATAATAACACATCATTTTCATTTGGCCCTGGATATGTGCATTCAAAGTAATTTGCTAATATGTGTCTATACACACTGATAATAATGATACATGTGGTGATCCATTCTTGTATGAAATGTATTTCACATTACAGTAATATCGTAACCATATTTTCCGTAGTGTATTTAGAAATAATGCTATGTGATGCCACTTCCTCAAGGGGTGAAAGGTTGTGTTCCATCACTTCACGTGATGTCAATTTGATGTAGGGTCAAATTACATCACTTCCTGTGATGTCATCAGAGCGCAAGGGTCATGTGATGTTACTTCCGCTACGCTTGGCATTTTGATGAAATGACGTCCCTGCCTTCGGCAGTGACCAGATTCACGGGTGTCCTGTTGGCCGCTTCCAATAGGGCACAGGAAGCTGTCTGCTTCGGGATGGCAATGCTAACAGTAATATCCCAGCGACGAGAGCTATCCACGCTGGGATATTACTGTTTGCTTAAATATATTGTCCACCAAAGCACTAATAAAAGCAGTGCTTTCGGTGAGAGTATATTTATTTATTTACGTTTGCATTTGTAAAGCGCACAAAACCCACAGGCATCGAGGCGCTGGGTGCAGAAACAGGTGGTGCAGAGAGGGGTGGGGAGGACGGGGAAGGAAGGAGGGGAGGAAGGGGGAGAAAAAAGATCAATCTATTTAAGTCACGTTACGTTCCATGCACTGAACCCATAGTGTTTGGTTTAAATATACTGTCACCCAAAACATTGCATTTAGTAGTGCTTTGGGGGACAATAAGCAAACAGTAATATCCTAGCGCGGATAGGTCTCAGTGCTGGTAGATTACTTTACTGTTAGCATTGCCAAACAAGGCGCGCCATCATGGAAACTTCGGTGCCACGCCGAAACAGCCTGTGACAAATTGGCTGCACCTTAAAAAAGACTACAAGAAAGCTGTTGGGAATGGCCATGGGGGTTAGCATGGCCATGGGCAGTCAATGGGTGGGTAAATAATCAAACACCTTCAAGCTGTGTGTCCTTCCTCGTGTGCCATTTCTCCCCAGCTACAAGCCTAATGCAATAGTTTCGGCTTCAGGCACATAGTGCAAACGTTTCGAGTAAACCCCTGAAAACCTTTGGATCTGATATTTTATTTAATGAAACCGTGCCTTTTCCTTTGCTGCGATTTTAGCTTCTCCTTTGCCAGGTGGATTTACATGCTGCTCACGCGCTCCGTGACCCCTCCGCCGGCGTCACGCCTACTTCCTGCCCCCACCAGCAGGAAGTGGATGAAAGTTGACCCTGAAAGCAGCGGTTTTGGATTCTGCTCTGTCAGCATACCGCGCCCTACAATTTATCTGCTGCAAACAATCGCAGCGCGCCGTTCCGTGAAGCTCTTTTTTCGCCCAAACCACAGGAGTACGAAATTAGAGTATTCAGTGGCCGTGTGGTGGAGTAACACGAGCTCAGCACATACCATGGAGGGTTGTGCCACAACGGTGGTGTGGGGGTCAGAGAGCTGTGGTAAATGTGTCACGTGGGCCCTAAATCTGATGGCCCGCGTGCCACACCCCCGGAATGTAGATTCCTTGCGTGTGGGTAGCTGAGTGTGTTTATGTATACCGTTCTAGAGGGCCAAGAGGATAGCTCAGAGACAACGCCCATTTCTTGGAAGCAAGAAACACACAGACATGCTTACAGTCTGGACTACAACTTGAAGCGCTATAAGAATTATTTTTTTTTAAAGATATCTGTGATTTTACTCATTTTAGAGCCACATTTCCTCAATTGTCATTGAAGTTCTCGAGTATAAGATTTGACCCAAGTCTAGCCTTCTCTTCCCCCTTCCCTCCTATCGCTCACAACCAGTGGTCGAAGTGTAGGAAAAGAAGTAGTGGAACTATATGTTGCCTGCTGGCCTGCCCGCACTCCCCAAAAGCCCCATCACCCCACCCCCTCCCACACGCATTCCAAACCCCCAAACGAACACACCTGCTGTTTAAGGGACTGTTCAGTGCAGAGCGCTGAAGTGCAAGTTTAAACGACTCCCAACCACTTTGACCACTGCTCACAACATGTCATCAGCAGTCGCCAATCATCCTAGAAAATTCCACGCAGATCTGTATGTGACAGCTAGCAAAGGACCAGGCACGTGCAGGTTGTGGTGAAGGTGATGGGAATACCCTCTGAAGATAACACTTCAAGCCCCGCGTTAGGGTATCATTGCACTCACTGGTCCTTATGAGTATGGCGTCAACGTCTCGGGAGGATAGCTCAGCGGCAACGTGCTCGCCTTGGAAGCAAGAGGACACGGAGCAACACAGGTTTGATCCCCGGGTCAGTGCTTAGAAACCTCTGGGTATTAAGCGTGGTATAAATAACCTATCATATCATAACCATAAACACGTGGTATTCTAAATATTGTTAAGATGGGCTGTTATAGGGTTAAGCTAACTACCAGATTCTTTCTCTCTAGGATAACAAGATTGTAAATTTGCTTGGAGGGTACAAGCATGGATACTTGCTCTAAGCCTCAGACCAATAAGACACACTTAGCTGATTAGCAGTGATCCTTGCGCACCTTAACTCCCATATTTCATATATCTAAGTTTGACACCTGGTGGTCCCAACCATAAAGTTCTGCTTAAAGGCAAATCACATTGATGGATTGAAAACTAGTTGCTCTTTTAATGGCCAAATGTTACACCTAACCAGCCGGCACGTGTTTCGACCTCTAAAAGGTCCTCATCAGGGCTGTGGACGTCTTACATCAAAACTAGTTTTGTTATCGCGTGGCATTCATTGTTCCAACATGTTATATACAGATATCAAATGACAGATTCACCAATCATAATTAGTCCAAGTAAAGTGGAAGACCGTGTTGCTAACATTTGCAAAAAGAATAATATATATCCATTGCATTGTCATATAAAACACATCAGTAACTACATGCATCATTGTCATAATTACCACAAAAATGAAAGCATATTCAATATTCCACTGTTTGTCTTAACAAACACACACAGTTAGAGTGAATCCGGCTGTCGGAAGGGAGAGAAAGAAAAAGGCACAAGGAGAAAAGACAATCCATAAAGGGTATATTAGAATCATACACAAGTTCATCAAAATAATTGTACATATGGGCTTATACCCTCGTAAATGTGAATTTAGTAATGCAAAGATCCCTTGGAGGTGACCCAAAGGGCGTACTCACAGTTTTCAAGTAGAGGAATTCACAGGAGTCTACTTCAAGGATTACAACCATCACTGGCCACCACCAATCTTCATGGCATATGGCCTGATGACACTATTTCCTGAACCCCGCAGAAATACTCTTCTACAAATTTGACTGAGAAGCTCCACAGACCCCTTGTTATCTACATGATTGATCTTGGTACCTGCCACCATTTCCTGCGCGGGGTGAACTTGAGCGCTTAGCATACTAGCACTGGCAGGGTCCCCGATTAGGAGCCCTGATGAAGGCGGACTTACTATTGCATATCACCGCCGAAACGTGAAGAACACAGGGAACACCTGAACATCCTGTACCCCTGCTTTTTTGACTCTTGTGTCTATTTAACAGCTTACCACGTCGGCAGAGATCAGATATCTTGCACCCAATGACCCTGCAGCATTCATTGCTTTCTTTTTTGAATAACTCTGTTACACCAAAGATAACTAAAGTTTCCAAGTTGGGATTAATGAGGCAATGGACTTACTGAATTTTGTACATCCACTTGTATCCCTTCTTAAGAATACCACTTTGTTAGTGTTTTAACTACGAAGCATTGTCTTTCTGTGTTGTTATATGCTTATTTCTTTAACAATTCCTTTGTAATTCTGTTCATCACCTTAAATGCACCTGATTATTTGTACTATGTGAAAACTTGTTCTTCCATTTTTTCGTGTTCCTTTATGGTACACCAAATTGCTTAAAATATATGATTGAACTTTTTTTTATAAACCTTTGTTGATTTTCGGTTCTTTATGTGCTTTCTTTTTAAAAAAAAATCCTCTAGAAGAACCTTGCATAATTATTTAGTGGGTGGAGACCTGCATCTAGCGGCTAACTCATCTAGAGGATTTCTGGAATCAAGAGACCTCCTTTCTTTTCAACACCACTTTAGTGGACAGTTTCAGTGACTAATATACCTGTCCACCTTAAATCTCTGTGGTCCAAAATATAATTAGTAAGGGTACACTCATTGTTTAACTGAGGAATTCACAGGAGGCCTATCCCTTGTGTGAAAGGAGGGCAATGTGCTGTATAGACCTTCATTGAAAAACCCTCAAAATCAGGCATCGACTGACCTGTAGGGCAATAGGGCAATGCCCGAAGTGCCATCGATGAATCTAGTATGGGACAGTATTTTTGGCCAGCATGGGCCACTTTTCTGGCCAGAGTGTGCAAGTTTTATAAGTTAATACACTAATTTTAACCAATGTTTCTGAGCAAGTATACTTTCAAAAGCATGATTTGCAGCAAATTGTACCAAAAATACCCTCTTGGGGAGTACTTAAACAGTTTGTTCAGAAAAGCAACAAATTGTAATGTGTGATTGTGGGTCTCTTTTCCACTGGTGCATGAACCAACATTATATTCCGGACCTACCCTGCTCAGAATTTCATCTCCAACATGAAATAGCAGCCTCTGGGCTGATGGACTGGGCACGTGCATATCCGGACCATCTGGCTATTGTCATCTGCCAAAACAAATTCCTGGATTTTTTCCATGACAAGCATGTAACTATGTGCCCCAGGGCAATAACTGACACAGTAATGCCCCCCAGCTCGAGGATTATTGGTTAATAAAAAAGGCTACAATAAAGGAGTAATAGGACAAAGAATTATGATGAAACAGAAGGAGTGGGACAAAGGAGTAGAACAAAGGACCATGATAAATAACCAAAATTACTATGATGAGGCAGAAGAATAGTGATGAAAGACTGCAAGAAATAATGGTGAGCGTAAGGACACAAAAAGTGACAATTTATGATACAGCCAAAGCATGCTGATAGCATTGCCAGTTGGCATGTCAAGCAAATATTCTGCTTCTCAACACCCTTTCTCTTCGCTCTGTTCTCTGGAGCATTATGTTGGCCCCTAGGTGGCATGAAAGCTCCACAATATGTTCCAAAAACAAACATTGCACGATTAGATGGATACACCAAGCTAAGATGCTTGCACGCCAGAAAGGAAAAAGACAGCTGAATTGCAGTGCATTCTTACACCAATCCAAAAGCCCACATATACACAAATACTTTGGCAAAGTGTAAAACTAAGAAGCACTCTTTTGAGTACTACGTGGTCTTACTAACAGCATGAGGATATGATCGCAAACACAAACAGTGCACACTGTAAATAAGGCATACAGTAAATAATGCATGCAATATTTTGGGAAATTTCAAATGCCATTGGAGGCTTTTCTTAAATAAGCTGCCCCATTTTTATTTTTACTTATCCACTATCTCTGTTCACCAGGATCCTGTTGTCTTTTGACTTTTCCTCATTGGAGGGAGGTGGAGCGACCCTGTCCTTGATGGGATCCGGAAACTGGGTGCACTTACAGGTGGGAGTTTTCCCTAGGAGATGGATATTCATCCTCAGTGTCTACTTTGACACTTTCTCCACCAGCATAGTCCGCTCTTGGCCCAAGTACTACATTTGTCTCTGTTGCTTCTCCCCATTCCCCCAATAGCCTAGGCATCACCCCGACATCAGTTGGCACCCACATTTTCTGTGATTGGCACCTTCCCGTAGGAGATTGTTTATGGCTTTCTTTTCAAAATGGCCGCCGCAGTTCTTCCTGCAGCTTAAATATGGCAAGTCAAGCCCCCCTAGGAATTCTACTGGTTTCATCTGACAGAGTTCTACCTTTTGAAAACCACTGATTTATGTGCACAATTGTGCACCCCCAATCTAGAACACATGGGTCAAAAGCACAAAAGATGGAGAAGAATGGAACTGGTAAAAATTGCATTGTGTGTATTAGTCATCATATTTTGAACCTTTCATGATATTACCTTTAACTTGCAGCACTTTCCACCCAACTGGCACTGCTGTCACAGATTCTCGCATAGACTATGAATACCTCCATCTCCAAGCAGTAGTCAGTGAGGTAGTAAAAACTCACTGATCAGTTATTGAAGCCACAGGTGGCTGGAACGATGCACCGGGTCCCCAGATAGCTGAAAAGGAAACAGGGATTAATGACAATAATCAAATGTGCAAATGACCCAAGAGTAACAAAGACCAGAAAACTGACACCTACTGGTTGGTATTGATATGGTATTTATAACGTGCCTATGCACAAGTGCTTCAAGGCGCGACGAGGCAAGGGAGGGGAAAGAAAGGGTGGACGGACAACGATCATACTAGGCCAGGTGAAATTCAGATCACGCAAGTGCATGGGAAGGGGGCAAGGATAGTGCAGTACAAGATGATAGCAATAAGTAAGTGACGGCAAGCATGTGGCAAGTGCACGGGTAAGTGCGGACCTCATCGGGCTGGTAGGGGGACTGTAGGGATACAGAAACAGTCCCAAAGTGCGGAGGTTGCCAGGTGGGCAGTGTGGGTGTGAGACGCTTACGCGGGAGGGACCTGGGCTCGAGATCAGAGGGTGTCCAGGTAGCCAGTGCAGTTCAGGATACAGCCAAGAGGTCAGCAGAGGAGAGGAGTAGAAAAAGCAGAAGCAAAGAGAAAGGTTTTGCGGTGCTTCCGGAACCGGAGATGGTTCTCCTCAAGTTTAAGGGAGGCAGGGAGGCTGTTCCAGAGGGAGGCACCAGCCGAGGAAAGAGATCTACCACCAACTCATTGCTTGGAGAAGCGACTGACCCTGAGGGAGCTGGAGGCGGATGAGCGAAGAGCGCGAGAAGGAAGATATTTAGGAAGAGAGAGTTCAAGGTATTCAGGCCCCAGGCCCCAGAAGGCCTTTTGGACGATGCAGAGGGTTTTGAACTTAATCCTCGCAGCCACTGGGAGCCAGTGCAGGGATTTCGTCCAGGAGAGATACGATGCCAGGGCTTGAGGCCAAGGACAAGTCTTGCAGTCCTGTTCTGGATAAGTTGCAGAGAGCGGAGAGTAGAAGCAGGCAGATTTAGAAAGAGGCTGTTGCAATAGTCCAGCCTGGTGGTCAGTCATAATATCGAGAAAAGAAATGTCGAAAGACAATAATTTCGAGAAAGAAAATGTCGAAAAAAAAAATCGAATTCTTTATTTTTTCATTTATATATTTTTTCTGGGGGTTCGCGAGTAAAAAAAAAGGTATAAACAAAAAAACATTAGAAAAAGGGGGTTGGAGGTGAACCCCCCCATTTCGAATCAAAAACGTAGTGAAAAAGAAATTCGATTTTTTTTTCCGACATTATTTTTTCGAAAAAATGACTTTCGACATTTTTGTATTCGATATTATCACTATAAACCGTCCAGCCTAGAGATAACCAGAGCTCTGGAGACAGTGAGCTTCTGGGGGAAGGAGAAGAAAGGAAGAATACCTCTGAGGAGGTGCAGCTGGTAGTGTGACTTCTTAGAAACGTCAGAGATGTGAGCAGAGAAGGAGAGTGTGGAGTCGAAGATGACCCCAAGGTTTTTAGCCTTGCAGGTGGGAGCAGGAAGAGGGCCAAGATAGGCCGGCCAAAGGGCTACAGAGAAGGAGGGGACAGGTGTGCCGATGAGGAGAATCTCAGTCTTACTGGCATTAAGGCAGAGGTCATTGGTGGCACACCACACCTGGATAGCAGACAGACAGTCAGAGATGAGGGAAGGAGAATAAGAGGCCGAGGGTAGCCTGAAAATGAGTTGGGTGTCATCCGAATAGCACTGAAAGTTGGGGCAGAGAGCGGCGATGCAGTGGGCAAGGAGCGCCAGGTATTGTTTGAACAGCCAGGGAGAGAGGTTAGACCCCTGGGGGACACCACAGGTAGAGAAAAAGATAGCAGAGAGGAAGGACCCGAGCTGGACCTGGGAGGGTCGGTCAGAAAGGAAACAAGTCAGCCACGCCAGAGCCTGACCATTGATACCCAGGTAATCACGGAGACAGTTGAGCAGGATGGCATGGTTGACACAGTCAAAGGCAGAAGAGAGATCAAGCAAATGATGACGCAAGGGGTGTTAGAGTCAAGGTTGCAGAGCAGGTCTTCACGGATGTTCAGGAGAGCAGTTTCCGTACTCTGGCAGCTCTGAAGCCTTAGACTATCGCCCAATCTCCATCACTCCCTTCCCGGGAAAGCTCCTGGGGAAACTGCCTATCTCCCAGCTTAATCTCCATACTGAATCTGTTGGTTGTCTTCATGTCCATACATGAAGACAACCAACAGATTCAGTGTGGGGATTAAGCTGGGAGATAGGCAGTTTCTCCGGGAGCTTTCCCAGGAAAGGAGTGGTTAATCTCCATACTGAATCTGTTGGTTGTCTTCATGTAAATACATGAAGACAACCAACAGATTCAGTATGGAGATTAAGCTGGGAGATAGGCAGTTTCTCCAGGAGCTTTCCCAGGAAGGGAGTGATGGAGATTGGGCGATAGTTGGCCGGGCAGGAGGGGTCGGCAGAGGGTTTCTTAAGGAGAGAGTGCACAAGGGAGTGCTTCAGGGGGGATGGGAAGACTCCAGTGGTGAAGGAGTGATTGCAGAAATCAGCCAGGGCAGGAGCCAGGGAGTCAATGTGGTCCTTGATAGTTTTGGAGGAACAAACCTCCTGTTTCGACAAGACTTTCATAGATCGGACTTGTCTAGAAACCTCGTCAGCGGAGAACAAGAGAAAGGCAGAGAAGGAGGGAGGAGAGGTGGCTGCAGAGGGGCCAGAGGAAAAGCAGGGAATGGGGGGAGGGTGGGGATAGGAGGAGAGTGAGGACATGATGTCGTGAGTTTTAGAGATGAAGTGAGAAGCCAGTGCCGTCCAGAGAGCCTGGGAAGGGGCAGGAGATGTAGAGACTGCCGCTAGGATTGGCCCGTTCCTTTCAGATTTTAAAGAGTTCAGCCGAGTTGTTAGATGCCGCAGAGACGAGAGTTTGGATATGAGCTCTCTTCTTGATAAGGACAGAGAGCCGGTATTGCCTTTGCAGCAGGCGGCAGGCCAGTTTGTCAGAGGATGTACATGAAGCACACCATTTCCTCTCAGCCACCCTGCACTTGCGTTTAAGGGTGAGGAGGTTTGAGTCGTACCAGGAGTTGCACTTGGCTTTGGGCTTCAGGTGGATTCTCATGACAGGGGGAAGGATATCAAGAGTATCAGATATAGCAGAGTGGAGCGTGGAGAGGGATGTGTCAGGATGAGATTCAGCCAAAGGGGGAGGGGGCGTAAGAAGGTGGTGGCAAAAGTGTCAGCTGACACACGCTTCATGGGTCGGATGACCGAGAAGGTGGGTGGCAATGATGGAAGTGGCCTGGCCTGAAAAGTGTGCCCTGCAGAGTGAGTCGGGCCAGAGGGGAGAATAGTGAGTGAGAGAGAGTTGCACAGGTCGCGAAAGAGTCCAGAGGGAGGACAGGAGGCATCCATGCTCTAAAGTGGAGGGTGATGGACAGGATGTCTAATTGGTCCCCCCCAACTGAGATGGTGCAAGGTGATATTCAGATCCAGCGTTGGAAAACACCTGTTGGTCAAAAGGTGCTTAGGATAGAAGCAGGCAGGAAACTCAGAACCCTTCCTGAGTAAGGTTTTACGTGGAAATATAGTTTGTGGCCCAAAAGTGGTCCAGGAGCACTGTACATGCTAAATGATTTAGTTCTTATCCAGAAAACACCAAAACCAGAACATTAGAAAGTCCGTAGTACTTGAGCCAGGGTTTGTAGCAGTTCGAGTAGAAACTGAGGAAACAGGTCGTGGTAGCCGAGGGTTTAGAGAAAAGAAATCCGTTACACAATCTGAGGTCAAAATTCAATTATACGCGTGGTTGGTAGTAGCTTGAAGACGCTGTGAAACTGGGTCCGGAAGCAGATGAGAAGCGTTGGACTGTGTTTCAGGCGTTCTCTTATACACGGTTGCCAGGGTAACATGCTCACATGATCAAGTCACTTGCTCGCGCGACCGTTTATGCATTGCGTGGGATGACGCGATCACGTGACCGTATTCGGTCTAAGCACTTGTGTATTCATGCACGTCGGATGCAATTCAGTTTCCAAGGTAACCGCCAGTTGAAACGTGGCTGGAGCTGCCATGAGTACTGCGGCCGTCGGAGGAGAGGTCTTGTCGGTACATGGCACAGGTACTGTGTATCTTGGCTTCCACGTTGCTGCTGCCTTGATGGGTGACTATGGGAAATGAGTTTATGTGTGACCTATGGGAGTTGTAACCTAGCTGACCTATGATATGCGGATGGCGTGACAACTGCCCTCTTTTATTATTCCTTGCCTGATGTTTAGTTCATTTATGTGATATGATTGTCAGATAGGAACGTACACTACTCGGCACCGTACCATGATTGGTTGACAGCACTTCCCTATTCCCCCTCCCTCCCCTGACTCCAGTGCTTTGAAACAACATTGTTGTAAAGTGCATTATAAAACACAAACACATGAATTCATTTAAAAGGAGAGGGTACAGGCTAAACATATCACTGTTAGAGCTTTTATTCTTCAACCTTTCATCATTTGAAATCAACTCACTCTGTTATTATCAACAGACCCTAGCCCGAAAGTCCCAGTATGAGGTTCTAATCAATTCACACCCGGGGAAGGGTGCTCAGCCAATCAGGTGGCTGGAAGAGCAGGCGAGAATACACTCTGTACCGCTCCACTCTTTCCAGCCACCCAAGGCCTTTCCTCTGGTGGCGCCATCTTGGCACCACATCCCCTGAACCCTCCCAATGACATCCGAACCCAATCCCCACTCCCCTCCCTCCCCACTGACCTTCTGGACTGGAACTTTGCACTCCAGTCCCCACGATCCTTCTGCCCGTGGCCGCTGCCGTGGAAAGGGGACTAAGTTCTTTTTCCCATGGCGATGGCCAACTTGTTTTTTTATCCAGGAGATTGGGTTTATGCAATACGCACAGAGCCCATCTCCCAAAAAGAAAAAAAAATGTAACTCTTTTTCATCTCTGGCAAACCCTGGGGTGTGAATAACTTGCGCAGGTGGCTGGTAATGGCCTGCAGCCCCCGCCGAGGCCCTTGCTTCACTCGAGCTTGCCTAGTCTCAGGCTGGCAGCCCGTTACCGGCCGTGCACACCTCCTGACTCAGGTGTGATTGCTACATTCATGATCAAACCCGTTCAATGCATTGACATGTTTCACAGCAACAATCCAATCGAACAAGTTTAACTCACAGTCTGACAATCTTCCAATTTAAATGTAATCGAGGAATGTTACGGACACATGAGCAAATCTTTTGATATCTTGGCCAACAATTAGAAGTAGACTGTTGAGAGAGGATGAGATGTTGATGAATAATTAATGACAACCTGCAAAATCACCTGTGTTCAACCTAAACGTTCTGTTATCTATTTACTTGGGTTTTAATAACACTCTGGGCCTCATTGCACGGATGGCGGAGAACCATGGCGCTGTTAGCGCCATGGTTCATGCCGGTAAAATACCGGCACCGCCTTGGCGGAAAGGGGAATTACCGCCCCATTCCAAGGTTGTCGGGGCGGTAATTCCCCCTTCCACCATTGCCCTTCCCCATTCCCATTTTTGCCCCATAGGGCATAATGGGAATGGGGAAGGCGCTAATTACGGTACTGCAAATTCGGTACCGTAATTAGCTCCCTGGGTCCCTTTGCAAAGGGACCTCGTAGTAAGGCGGTAAGGATTCACCGGTACCGGTAAATCCTTACCGCCATCCGTGTAATGAGGCCCTCTGTGTACATACAAAGAAGCTTCTGAGGAAAGCGATAACCAAGTCAATTATTTCCCCATGAAGACACTCCATGAACCAATTTCTAGTTGTAATACACAGCCAGAGCACGTAATAATCAATACAAGACTCCATATGTTTGATTTAAAAAACATGCGGCCATTTTGAATAGCACGGATGGTTACGCATGTTGTGTTTGTTTCCTCTTATATTTATTGTGCTGTTTATGTGTATAGATGGGGCTTGCTATGTTTGCAACCTGGTGCTCTTGAAATAACGACCATCGCATCAAAACCAAGCATTATTACAATTTCCAAAACGGGCATAACAAAGACACACATACATAACTGTGGATACAGCCACATGCAGCAGGGTTACTGAGAAGGGTGCATTTGGTTGGCCAGGGACAGGTTTTAGAAAGCAAGTGCTTTGAATATTTTACATTTTGTTTTGAAAATGTCAGGACATCCTGCAGTCAGATAGATGGCAGCAGTAGGTTCCGTTGGTAGAATATGATGGGTAAAAAAATAATAAAATCAGGTTAATCCATAAAAATGCATCCAATCATTCCTCGGTTTCAGGTAAGCGAGCAATATCCAGGCCACCAATGGTGTATTGGCTATTAGTAAGTAAACCAATGCGGGCCTACATTGCCTTAGTCCAATTTGTTGTAGTAGCAGCTTTAACAGTCTAATTCTGATGCTAGAGCTAATCAGACTAAGGAATGAAAAGTACATAATGTGACTCATTACAAGTGAGCCGTTCAGGTAACAACGCCGGAAAGAACGCTGGTACGGCCAGCTCCGGCATTGTTACCGGACCGGCTCAGTCCGAGTCTGCTGTTAGAGACAGTGAACTACTGGTAGGCCTGACCTGCCGGTAGTTCTGGTCCCCATCGGCAAAGAATTCACTGTGCTTTAGTGGTTCCCATCCTAAATGGGACTCCATGAGAATGGGAACTTACTGTAATATCCCGGCAATACTGGGACACCAGGCGCTGGAAACGGTAAACGAGATTGCCGTAAGCCACCAGCAATCTCATAATGACTGCCAATGGGACCATTACAAGAGGGGTAATTTTGCTCGGTTCGGTTGGAAGCGTTGGATGATGCCCACTTACTCATTACTGCTCTTCATGGTATAAATCTGGCCCTAGCTGGCAACACCAACTCAAATCTGTGTTTGGTCCATTTTATTGAATCAGAAATGTTGGTAGTTGTCAGGATAGCATGAGTAAGAGTCGAGGCTTTGCTCAGTTCTGCCTCTTCTCGAATCGGAGGCAACCAGCCCTCAATGTTTCCCAACAGGTTGGAACAATTCAAAGTAGGATTAACAGATTGATTAGTGAAACAATCAATGCGGTTCACTAGAACCATGAAATTGACTGATGAACGATAACCAGGGCATATGTAAAAAGTTTGCTTCCGGGCTAATTACGTGTTTTAAAATTAGATGCGTAAGATTCAAACTCCAATCAAAGTTTTATGGGCTCGGATATTACTTCATCTCTTCAAGATGGGGTAACCCAAGTTCGGAGTGTGCAGAATAAGTAGGTGCAGAATTAGGTTGAACAAGTATTGTTTTTTAAAAAAAAAAATCCTCAAGTTCCAAAGTTGATACCTGTGGAGGGTTTTGACCCATGTGGAATCATTAGACGGGGTAAATGTGGGGATTAAGCTGTCGCTGCCCATCATTTTACCCCAGAACAAAAATAAAACATTGGAGTGGGTAAAGATGGGGATGCGCTGTCGCCGCCCATCATTTCATCCCAGAATCCAGGAGAGCTGCGCAGTTGTGCGCACACCAAAATGGGTTGCCAAAGGAAAAACAGTAGCGCCGGTTAGCTCAAAACAGCGCTTCAAAAACCACCCTGGTTTCCCTGAATGCAAGCTTCAAATGCCCATTTTAAACATTGCACATATGCAAAATGTTCACTGAACACCAGCAGACATTTGGCAGAAGGAAATTTTGTGTGCCTACAAAAATCTGGGAAGATGAAGAGCCCAGAACTGTGCTTATAACCAAACTGGCTGAGCTATGGAGTCAGCAGTTTTAAGTTTAACTGAACTACAGACATTAAAAATCCAAATGTTTAAAATAAATAAGTGACCTACTTTTGAGTGTCACATAGTCTGTAACTGTTGAAATGTCATAGTTTTGCACTTAGAATCAGCATTTTCGCTGCATTTGTAAAAATTGTAAGTTTTATTTGAATGTAAAAAAAAAACTGGGAACACACATGACACTGAGCTGAAACCTGGCTTAAGGAACTTGATTCTGCTTGGCAGCTTCCCCCACCAGGAGTGAAACCCAACAAATGTATTCTCAGGCTTAGCTGCCTCCTGTTGCTCCTGCTAAGAATCTGCCATCTCTCTGAAAATTGAATTACCTGTGCTCTGCAGGAGATTGAACAATGCAACTCCCTTCACCCAGGCAGAGGGTTTATTGGGAGGATCATAAATGGCTTCCTCTAGAACAAAGGACCTTCTAGGATCCAAGCAAATGTTTTATTGCGGGGGTCATAAATGTGGCTTCCTCTTGCCTGGGAAAGTAAGCTGAGCTTGAAGAAACTGGAAAGACTGGTTCCTGTACCATGTGACCCGGGAAGACCCACCCCTGCCAGCCAGAATATGGTTTTAGAAAGAGATGAATAACTCATAGAGCGGACTTGTGAAAATTATTTAAATGATACCATAATTCTTGTGATTTTTCTGCCCACATTTTAAGATGTGTTAGGACCCGGTGTTATGTTCAGGGGGGTTTTAGCGGAAAAGAGGATATTACTCAAAATGTGTGCATGTGAAAAATCTGACACTTCATCAACTAATGTCCATACTCCTTGCGCACATCTGTGTAAATTTGGGTTAATGTCCGAAATTGCAAAATCAGTTAAAAAGTGCAAATGTTGCCATTTCTGAATGCAAGCCCCCAGGAAGAGCAGATTTGGACAGGGTATACCTCCTGTGATATGTGAAGGGTGCATGTAATTTTAAAACAATATGTACCTCTGCAAATATGTATTTGGTTCAAATCTAGATTTGTGTGCAAGTTGACAGGAGGAGTGGACTTTCTGCAGGCTGTAAAATGACATCACTCTGACACAACTTAGCTCCCCCAATCAGGGGAGAAATGAAAGCTTGGTCAATGGCAAGTGTAGAGGGGTAGGGTCTAGTGATGCTGCACACACACCCATTTTAAAAACAGATAAAAGCAGACAGACAGGACAGATAGGGACATTCATTTCCATCTGCTGCGGGACGCTCTGCCGGAAAATCCATACTTTACCTCCATCAATCTCTAGAGAAAGCTGTGCAGAAAGATCCAGACTTTAAATCCATCAATCTCCAGAATCCAGAGAGAGAGCAGACCCAGACCAGACCGCTGTTAGCAGAACCAGAGAGAGCTGACCCAGATCACTGTGAAGTGCAGAGACCAGACCAGAGTCCAGTCTAAAACCTGACCAGATTCGTGGCGAGGCCCATCTAATTCAAGAATATAGTGTGAGTACCTAGCAAGACTGTGCAGAACCAATCTCTTAGTTAAAATAATATAATTCAATCTATTTTAATCTGAGTAGAACTGCCTGCTAACTGTCACTTGTCCTTTTCTAGTTGCTAGCTGTCACTTGTCTTTTTGAACTTTAAAATTTCAAATCTGAAAAACGACCTTTATTTAATCGCTCATATCTCCATGACCGTTTGTCCTAGAGACTTGCAGTAACTTTCATCTAGAAGCTGAGATCCTAGGCTGTCCTAGGACCCCAAAACGATAGTGCTAGTCCCTATAGTTTTGCCGCAATCGTGAAAAACGCACGCGCAAATTTTGCCGCGATTTGCAAATTTCTCAACGTGTGAAAATAGCAGTTTTCTTGCTTTCAGTTGCCAAAAATTTGTTTAACCTGCTAGTTACTCCTAGATCCTTGCTAAAGTGAGCCTGAACTCATCCCAAGTATATTTCACTCACCCTGAACCTCCTAGAGGGAATTAAAAGCATTTTAGTATATTTTTCACTTCATTGCCAGCACATATAAAAGCATTTTGGGCCTTTGTTTAAAACTCCGATCTGTACTCTAAGCTTGCTGGGGTGAACTGAATTACATTTGATCGCATTTCTGAGAACTGTGTGCTTTCCTTCCATTTCCTTGCATTGCATAAAGGGGGGGAGGGGATTGCCAGAGAAAAGTGATTACATTGTTTTATTGAAATCATATTGAGTATTTTCTGTATTGCATTTTCATTCAACATTACATCCATCTGAACTTAAATAAAGTATTCTCTACCACCTTATTCTTCTGTTCCTATTCACAAGTGTGCTAGTGCCAGATTCTCCGTTGTTAATCTTTATCATATCAGATTAAGTGTGATATCCAATTATTAATTTATTATAAAGTGTGATATATATCTATATTGTTTAAATTCTCAAATAAACCTTTTTAACTTGCAAAACAGAACTACTTCTTGGCTCAGTGGGGTCAGGGGGATTCCAATAGAGGGGTGTTATATAGGGGTAGTCATCCAGAACGCATGAACTGGACATAAAGATATATCAATAAGGGTTTCCATTCAGTATCCCACACTAGGCATTGACTTAGCTGTAGTGTTGAATTGAATCATCTTACAAATTGGGGGCTTGTGCCGGACGTTTGGATTAGATCTATCACTTGTGCAGATTAATACAGCATGCCAGCTGACCAGATACACATATCCGGTCGGAGCACACGCTGTGTTACGCTGTAAAGCACTCCTCAAAGGAACGCTCTAAGAAAAAGGTCTGTTTTGCAAAAATAAAATACTAATTTCTGTAAGTCAGGACAGAGACCAATCTCTAGAATGACGACCTTGGTAGATATGAAAATAGCCAGAGAGCACTTCTTACATAAGTTATTTGTGAGAGGTGAGTGGACTCACCAGGACCGCATGGTCTGGTTGCAGGCCATCACGCAACAGGTCACGGAAACAGGGTCAGATATATGGAGAGATCAGGGTCCCTTACATGTGGCCCTGAGTGAACTATACATGGCTCCTAAAGCTAAGGATGAACAAGACAAGATGGTAAGGATAGCGGCATATCTGTACCTATATATGGGATACATGCAGGATAAATGTACTGAAAGCCAAGATCTGGCGAATAAGTGACAGATGGCGTTAGAGAAGGTCCAATCTGACCTGGTCTCTTCCGAGCAGAGGCTGCAGGGGAGCCAGGAGTCAGAAAATGAGAGTAGACAGCACATCATTAAAATAAAGAGGGATATGGACATCCTGCAACAGGAAAAGGCTGACCAGGATACCAGATTTCTGGCCCTGCAGAAGGAGTACCAAGAAGGTTTGGACTCCCTACTGCAGAGCCAGAAAAAGCTGGAGCAACAGTTAGACTTCAATAGGGCATGTGCTGAGCAGGTAGTCACCCTGCAAAGCCACCTAGATAGGGAGAAGGCAGAGAGCAATAAACTGATTTTGAAAGACCTGGATACCCAGGCAGAGTTTGACCAGGAGCGCCAGAAAGCGGGTGCCTTCCAAAGGCAAAGGGACGACCTGGCGGCACAGATGCAGGCTCTTAGTCAGGAAAGGGATACCTTGGGCCAGGAAGTCTGCCACTTAAAAAGGAAAATGGAAGAAAATCACCTGGCCCTCCAGGGACTGGGTGACCTCCAAAAAGAACACCATAACTTGTTAGAGCACACCAGGAAGGTGGAGGATGCTCTGGCAAGAAAGGAGCAGGCCAATAGGGACACAGCTCAGGACGTAACCCTCCTGCAGCAAAGACTGGCCCAGTGCTCCAGGACCAATCAGGAAACGCAGAGAGAGAATGAGGCTCTCTGCCAGCACAATGATAGGCTCCAACAACAGGTAGCGATGCAGGAGAGACTGATAGAGTCTAGTAAGGCCTTAACTGAGGAACTGAAGGCGCATGCTCTTGCATTGCAACAGGGAGCAGGGGCGGATAGAGATGAGGTTCGCTTGGAAAGAGAAACTCCTGAGCATAACCTCAGGAGCCCTAGTACCAGAGGCCTTTATCTCTCTCAGTCCCTGGACTCTGCCACCTCCATGTCCCCTGGCGCACATGAGCACCGGGCCACAGGGATGGCAGATTACTATCCAGCCAGAAGCATGGGGCTCATAGGCCAGTACCACCCAGGAATGGAGGGGTGGGCATCCGGGTATGGGCACCCAAGCACAGTGCAATTTAATGGGGAACCCCAGGAGAGTAGGCCCATTAAGGGCATCCTGAAAACCGCTGCCCAGTTAGGTCAGTGGGGGGGTACCCATCAAATCCTGGCAGCAAAGAGGAATCTGAAGACTCCTCTGAGCGGTACAGGACACAGGAGACCAGGTCCCCACATTCTGCCAGCCATTCCCAGGCTCGCAGAATCCGGGAAAACCTGGAAGATCAGACAGGAACCTCTGGGAGCAGTGCCTCTGAGTCAGAGGACAAATGGACAAGGGTTACCCGAACCAAAAAGGCCAATTAGGCAAAAAGGGCCTTGATTAAGGACCCATTGAAACAGATTAAGGCAATCAGGAGTGTCATCACGCCTTATCATAAGAACGCCAAGTATTCTGTTTGGGAACACTTGGAGCTCTATGAGCAAATGATGGAGACTTTTCATTTGAAGGACAGCCAAAGCTGTATCCAATATGTAAAGTGGACATTCTCCCCAGAGTACTCCAGTTTCTTTGCAGGGCTGGAGGACCAAAATCATTTAAGATGGTCCACCTATAAGGCGGCCATCTTGAAACATTTTTCTACTCATAGAAATCCTCAAGAGGCTCGCAAGGCAGCCTACAATTTACAATGTGGGGAGGATCAGGCCCCACAAGAATTTGTGCAGGAGTTAAAGCGTGCTTTTGCACAGACCACAAGAAGGGTGCGCACGGATAGCAGAGAATTTATTAATACGTTTTTCCATGCCTTGCCCAAATACATAATGACCCAGCTCGTGAGGGATTTTCACGAGAAAAGATCTTTAGACTGGGTCATTGAACAGGCGACCCGGATCTATGAGGTGCAGAAGCCAATAGAAAATAAAAATAATGCGCCCAAAAACCCCAAAGCCAACAACACCCCTGCTGCTGCCAAGGTGGCAGAGGTAAAGGTCACCCCCGTTTTAGAGTTGGAGATGGGGGGGCCTAAAAACCTACCTGCACCTAATAATGCTAGGCCCAGAAGGTCCTCGGGCCAGTCACAGACAGGGGGCCAGGGAGGCAGCCCCACAAATGGGGTCCCTCGCTCTCCTGATTATGTAAGCCCCCGGTACAAGGGAAACAGACCCATCCTGGGTTATGTGTGGACTCCTCCAGCCCAAGGGGGGGGGATCCAGCCAAGCACCTAACCCAGAGAACTTCCCGGGATCAGCCCAGGGGAGAAAACAGGGCCCCGTATCAGCCTGAGCGGGTTTCCCAGTTAGAGCGCCAGGTTCAAAACATGGCACGGGATCTGGGTCACATACTGAGGGCTCAGCAGAACCCTCAGATCGGCATGCCGGCGCAGAACGCACCCAACTCTGGACCTGGTGCCGCAGAACAATGACGGGGCAGCACCCCGATAACTCACCGGTTCCCAGGGAGGAGGCACAAAGGGAAGGGGGGTGTAAAGCCTTGGAGGAAGCTTCCTTCCTCACTTGTAAACAGCCCCTGGAAACCCAGGAACCGGAAACAAAATCTCCTGCCCCTGAAAGTCTGCCTCCTAAGGAGCAGAGGGGGGGTAGGAGAAACAAAAGACCCAAACAGACTCAGTTTGAGGAGGAGGTACAGATCTTCCAATTTGAGGGAGAGGGATCCTCAGAGGATCCTGGGAAAAGGATCTTCTCCTTCAGAGAGGGGGGAACTCCTCCCAAAGAAAAATGGGTCCCTAGGGATGCAAATCCCAACTGGGGAGATGTGGAGACTGAGCTACCGCCGCCCACCATCTCATCCCAGAACCAATAGCAAGGAAATCCCCTGGTTCAAACCCATCCTGATGACTGCCTCCCAAAAGGGGGGGGCGGCCCAGAACCGGAGCCAGGGGAACCCACAATGGCTCTGATCTCCAGTTGCCAATTTTTTCTTTCAGATTCCCAAGGCTCTCCACAGAATTCTGCCCAAATCTCTTCGCTAGCGATGTCCAAAACCAGAAAGTTAGCCCACCAGTTGTCCAAAAATGTGCATTATCTGTGCCCCCTCGAGGAGAAGGAGGGAAGATACTATGCCCCGGTACAAGTACAGGGGCAGGGTACAATTTTGGCACTGGTGGACACTGGATCTCAAGCTACCCTTCTGTCCAGAAGGGCCTTTGACGAACTGAATGCAGGAAGGGGAGAGAATTACCAAATTCCTCTCACCTCTCTTCCTGGACAACTCCAGAACTTGACGGGAAGGAAATTCCCGTTGAGGGGACTGCAGACTTGGACATTAAGATCGGGCGACACAAGGTGAAACACCCGGTCATAGTATTGACTCCAGAGGGCACTCCTTGTTTACTGGGGAATGACCTCCTGAGGAGGTTGTCACCCTTAATAGATTGCGTAAACAAGGTCCTCTGGACCCAGACTAGCCGACCAATAAAATTAAAACAGAGCGTCAACCATGTTAGTTTAAACGGCACCTGCCACATGGTTGAACAAAAATCTGACCAAGTAGAATTTCACTTCCAGAATAGCCAAATTCCAGACGTGACAGTAATAGCAGTAGGACAACAGACTGGTGATGGGGGGTCCTCTCTATTTCTGAAAATCAACCTTCCTTCCAGTCTAAAGTGGTATTCCACGCTGGAAGGAAACACTCTGAAATTCTATACTAATCCACAATCAGAAACTCCCACTCCTATAGTCCAGAAAGATGTGAAATCAGCTCAGAGCCTGGCTGATATTCAGCAAATTGGAGAGCAGTTGTTCATCCCTGTCGAATTAAATGATGGGAAGGACTCTGTTCTCGCTCGAGTGTGTGTGAACAACGGTAAGAGCTTCATCAGCGAGGCCATGTTCCGCCAACTCCCAAAAGATCCAGCCATTCCCACCTTCAACCTGATAGACGAATGGGAAATGGACCTGGAAGCACCTAATTCCAAACATCTCCTGCCAAGCAGGTGTATGCTCAAAATCTCCATTGGCAACAAGAGCATAGTCCATAATTGTTGGGTCGTGCGAGACGTCCCTGCCGCCTTTTACTTAGGCAGTGACATTCTCAATCGCTTTGCCATTAGTTTGGACCTAATAAACTTCAAAGCTTGGTCCCGATTAGCGGATAATCCCATGGGCTTTGATGATCCAGAAAAAGCATTTAGGTCAGCTCAATTGCTACCTTATGCAGTTGAAATTCAGATCAAAGAGGAAGTCACCATCCCAGAAAGGACCCGACAATTCTCCCTGGAAGTGAAAGTTAAAAGAGGACAATATTTGCAAAACCCTGATGCTTACATACATCTAAACGCTTCTCTCCAACAGCAAGGGTTAGGGGTAAACCCAACACCATTAGTCAACGTAGAACATGACACCATTCTAATAGAGGTGGATAACAGCGACTTAAAGAGTATTACTCTAGCCGCAGGCACCATTATTGGAATGGTGGTTGATGACCGACATTTTTCCATAGGTTTAGGTAATGAACTGTTAGGGCCAATCCCCAAGGACTGCTTTGACAGTGACAGTGATGACAATACAACACCAGACAGGATTTTTACCCGGCATGGGGGGAACTTCCTGGTGTACACTTCCTGCCCCTATGGTAAGGAAGATGTGACTTGTGACTTCAGGAGGGATGAGGTGATTTTCCAGGTCCATGAGGGCTGCCTTTCCCACCTGAAGCCTCCAGTCCAAATCAGCACTCTGACCAGGGACTTCTCCACCCAGCTGGAGGAGGCCACTGAAATAGCCAAACCAGAAATCTTTCCAGGCTTCAGGCAGATGGTGGAAGAGAGAGTCAACCTAGCTGATGCCTGTGTGACTCTGGAACAAAAGCAAAAGTTGAAACAAGTTTTCTTGGATTTCCAAGATCTCTTTGCGGTAGACTCATATGACTGTGGCTGCACCGACATCCACACAACAACAATCCCCACGGACCCTGGCATGACTCCAGTGTTTGTGAAGCAATATCGTTTGCCTCTCGCATCAATGGAGTCCCTTACTGAAATAATTAAGAACCTTGAGTCCAGGGGAATAATCCGTCCAGTCCACAGCACCTTCAATAATCGGGTGCTGGGAATATTAAAGCCAAACGGCCAGTGGAGACTCTGCGCCGACCTCAGGGAGCTCAACAAACGGGTCCATACTTCCCGATGGCCTCTTCCCTACATTGACCAAGGGCTGGCCCAGATTCAGGGGTCACAGGTATTCACTGCAATAGACCTGACCAATGGATACTGGACAGTGCCGGTCAGTAGGGAGGACCAATACAAACTGGCTTTTACCTTTGGGGGCCAGCAATACACATGGACCCGGACTCCCTTCGGATACCTCAACTCCGGCAATGAATTCAACATTTTCCTACATAAGGCCATGCCCGACCTGGGGGCAAGGGGTAACCTGGCTTATGTAGATGATGTCCTCATCAAAAGTTCATCTGTGGAGGAACACATAGCGGAGATCCGTTATGTTCTGACCCAGTTGAGGGCCGCCGGAGCAAAACTTTCCTTTCAGAAAGCGCAGTGGTGTAGAACCCGTGTTAATTTCTTGGGGCATGAGATTACTCCTCAGGGTCTCTGTCCCCAGGAAAAGAAAGTGGAAGCACTTCAGAAACTGAAAGACACCACAACTCTGCGGAACTAAGGAGCCTCCTTGGACTGATGAATTACAGCAGAAAGTTCATTGAGGGCTACGCAGAGATCACCAGACCCCTGATTCATCTCCTGAAGGGGGGGGTCAAGTGGGAATGGGGTCCAGAACAACCCGAGGCAGTAAGACAACTCAAAAGAAGCCTCTCACAAGCGCCTTGCCTAGCTTACCCTGTCAGAAACAAGGAGTTCTTCCTGGAGACGGGGTTCTCTAATACGTGCTTGAGGGCAGTATTATACCAAAAGCATGACAAGGTCAATAAGGTAATCTCTTATGCGAGCAAAACTTTATCCTCTGTGGAGGAAAAATTCAACGATTGTGAGAAGGCGCTCCTGGCAACGGTGTGGGCATTGAAGAATTACCGCCCGTTTATCCAGGGGGAACACATTATAGTGGAGACTCCACACCAGCCTCTGCAATATCTCCAAAGTGATAGAATCCGGGCCGGAAATGAGAGTAATTCCCGAATTACTTCCTGGATTCTGTCAATGCAAGGCTTTCCTGTGGAGGTCCGATATGGCCAAAACAAGAAGAGTCCCCTCGCGCAAGGTCTGGCTGACTTGCATGATTGTGCCAGAGAAAACTGCCTCGAGGACGAAAGTCTAAAAATCAAGGACAACACGGAGGCATACCTTAATTCCCCACACAAAGTCTTTGAAGAAGACAAGTGTGAGGGAATGCCCACTGTCTATGTGGATGGATGCTCGTACCATGTTGACAACAACGGGGAGAAAGAACGGGTGGCCGGCGTAGGGAATGCATGGGTGAATGAGTCCCCAGAACCCTCCGCTGGGTACAAAATTGGTCCCCGAAGTAGTCAGGTGGCAGAATTGATGGCTGTGCATCAGGCCATCCTCACTGCTGTCCAGTATCAACTCCACAAACTGGTCATAATCACAGATTCGGATTATGTACGGAACGGGTTCGTGGAGCACCTGGTTAATTGGAAAGCCAGAGGCATGTTATGTGCTAACAACAAACCCTTGAAACATGGGAAGTTGATCCAAAACATTGATGATCTGGTCACCTCAAATGAGATGACCATCTATTGGAAGAAGATCAAGGGTCATTCCAAAGTAGAGGGACCAGACAAAACTGGAAATGACTTAGCTGATCAGCTGGCCAAAACTGGTGCCATCCAAGGGGATCTAATTGAGATTGAGTCCCTGTTGGGGGAAATCCAGGTCACTGCTATCACTAGGTCCCAGACAAATGCTCACAACAACCTTTCAATTGCACAATGGAGTAAGGAGACCCCTGATGCTGATTTGATTACCGCTCAGAAGGGGATCCAATAATTGGTAAATTTTACCAACACCTTGAGGACCCTGAGAACTTTCCCCTGACGGATACCAATTACACTGGGAAAGAGGACCTAAGAGTGTTGATGAAATGTCCAAAAATGTTCCGGATCCAAGACGGTTTGTTGGTAAGGAAATCCAAAGCTGGCCACGATCAGTGGGTGGTTCCTACCTCCTTCCGAAGCCTGATGTTAAGTCACGCCCATGATGCGGCCACCGCCGGTCATAGGGGGTTTCACACAACATTGGAAATCTTAAGAGAGGTTGCATACTGGCCACACATGGGGCAGGACCTCGACCAATACTTGAAGGGGTGTCTTGTGAGTGCACAATTTCAGCCATCATCCCTCACGCACCGTGCGCCTCTCCAAAAGAGGGGGATGACACTGCCATGGTCAGATTTACAAATCGACTTTGTAGGCCCCGTGATTCGCTCTGCTAGGGGGAATAAGTACATGTTGACTGTGACATGCTTGTTTACCAAGTGGGTGGAATGTCTCCCAGCCCCAAATTGCAAGGCAGAAACTGCAGCTGCCCTGATGATTAACCACATCTTTTCCCGTTTTGGTCTACCTCAAAGGATTGAGTCAGACAGGGGTAGCCACTTCACCAGTGAAGTAATGACAAAGATGTGGGAGATACTGGGGGTCAAAAGGAAGTTGCATATTGCTTACCGGCCAGCTTCTTCTGGGGCAGTAGAGAGATATAACCAAACCATTGTGAGCATATTAAAGAAGTTTGTGGCAGATTCTGGGCCAAGTTGGGATATCCGATTACCTCTGGTCCTAATGGCCATCAGATCTACCCCTTCATCTGCAACCAAAATGTCACCATTCGAGTTGATGACTGGACGCAAGATGGCGCTTCCTCAGCATTTGCTGTACAGGACCCAAGAGCAGACACTGATAAATGCCTCCACAACTCATGAGTATGTGGAGAATTTAAGGAAACACCTTCAACATGCATTTGCTTATGCTCAGCGGAATCTAGAAAGATCGGCTGATAGCATGAAGACCCATTATGACCTGAAAACTTCCAGGAACAATATCAGGTGGGAGACCGGGTCTATCTATACAACTTCCAAAGGAACCAGGCCAAGCAGCGCAAATTTTTGCCTACATGGAAGGGACCCTTTGAGATCAACGACAAGATCTCCCCTGTGGCCTACAAAATCCACATCCCCAAAGGTCATTTGGCAGAGAGGGAAGACAAGTGGGTCCACATAAACCAGTTGAAATGTTGCCATCCCAGGCACACTCTGCAACAACTGGAGGAATCCTCTGGAATCCTAGCGGGTACTGTCTCAGATTAATTCAGTTCCAACCATAAAACATACCACATCTAGTCTCTAAAATATTGTGATTTGCATGAAACTGTCTCTTAGTTATCCTTTCTTTTTTAAAATAAGAATGTAATGTTAGGTTATTGTGAAATGTATATGCTGCCCCACTATCTCAACAGTTGTGGAAAAACGTCTATGAGTAGGTATTGCCGCTTTTGCTTTATCATCCTAGGAGAGATTAAACCATGGAGAATGACCAAGGAGGACGACCCAGGGACCGGGAACGAATATCCAAGGGGCCCGGGGTACCGCCCAATATTCCCATCAGGACCGGCAAGGAGAACTGATCGATCCGACCGGATGGAGAGGAAGATGCTGAACTGTGCCATCTACAGAATTGGAAGAAGATAATGTGGACATACCAGCGCCAGGGTTCAAAACCTCCCTTGCAACCGACTCCCCCTCGACTCAAGTCAAAGCGCAGTCGGGCGGGGGGGTTTGTGGAGGGTTTTGACCCATGTGGAATCATTAGACGGGGTAAATGTGGGGATTAAGCTGTCGCTGCCCATCATTTTACCCCAGAACAAAAATAAATCATTGGAGTGGGTAAAGATGGGGATGCGCTGTCGCCGCCCATCATTTCATCCCAGAATCCAGGAGAGCTGCGCAGTTGTGCGCACACCAAAATGGGTTGCCAAAGGAAAAACAGTAGCGCCGGTTAGCTCAAAAAAGCGCTTCAAAAACCACCCTGGTTTCCCTGAATGCAAGCTTCAAATGCCCATTTTAAACATTGCACATATGCAGAATGTTCACTGAACACCAGCAGACATTTGGCAGAAGGAAATTTTGTGTGCCTACAAAAATCTGGGAAGATGAAGAGCCCAGAACTGTGCTTATAACCAAACTGGCTGAGCTATGGAGTCAGCAGTTTTAAGTTTAACTGAACTACAGACATTAAAAATCCAAATGTTTAAAATAAATAAGTGACCTACTTTTGAGTGTCACATAGTCTGTAACTGTTGAAATGTCATAGTTTTGCACTTAGAATCAGCATTTTCGCTGCATTTGTAAAAGGAACTTGATTCTGCTTGGCAGCTTCCCCCACCAAGAGTGAAACCCAACAAATGCATTCTCAGGCTTAGCTGCCTCCTGTTGCTCCTGCTAAGAATCTGCCATCTCTCTGATAATTGAATTACCTGTGCTCTGCAGGAGATTGAACAATGCAACTCCCTTCACCCAGGCAGAGAGTGGTTTATTGGGAGGATCATAAATGGCTTCCTCTGGAACAAAGGACCTTCTAGGATCCAAGCAAATGTTTTATTGCGGGGGTCATAAATGAGGCTTCCTCTTGCCTGGGAAAGTAAGCTGAGCTTGAAGAAACTGGAAAGACTGGTTCCTGTACCATGTGACCCGGGAAGACCCACCCCTGCCAGCCAGAATATGGTTTTAGAAAAAGATGAATAACTCATAGAGCGGACTTGTGAAAATTATTTAAATGATACCATAATTCTTGTGATTTTTCTGCCCACATTTTAAGACGTGTTAGGACCCGGTGGTATGTTCAGGGGGGTTTTAGCGGAAAAGAGGATATTACTCAAAATGTGTGCATGTGAAAAATCTGACACTTCATCAACTAATGTCCATACTCCTTGCGCACATGTGTGTAAATTTGGGTTAATGTCCGAAATTGCAAAATCAGTTAAAAAGTGCAAATGTTGCCATTTCTGAATGCAAGCCCCCAGGAAGAGTAGATTTGGACAGGGTATACCTCCTGTGATATGTGAGGGGTGCATGTAATTCTAAAACAATATGTACCTCTGCAAATATGTATTTGGTTCAAATCTAGATTTGTGTGCAAGTTGACAGGAGGAGTGGACTTTCTGCAGGCTGTAAAATGACATCACTCTGACACAACTTAGCTCCCCCAATCAGGGGAGAAATGAAAGCTTGGTCAATGGCAAGTGTAGAGGGGTAGGGTCTAGTGATGCTGCACACACACCTATTTTAAAAACAGATAAAAGCAGACAGACAGGACAGATAGGGACATTCATTTCCATCTGCTGCGGGACGCTCTGCCGGAAAATCCATACTTTACCTCCATCAATCTCTAGAGAAAGCTGTGCAGAAAGATCCAGACTTTAAATCCATCAATCTCCAGAATCCAGAGAGAGAGCAGACCCAGACCAGACCGCTGTTAGCAGAACCAGAGAGAGGTGACCCAGATCACTGTGAAGTGCAGAGACCAGACCAGAGTCCAGTCTAAAACCTGACCAGATTCGTGGCGAGGCCCATCTAATTCAAGAATATGGTGTGAGTACCTAGCAAGACTGTGCAGAACCAATCTCTTAGTTAAAATAATATAATTCAATCTATTTTAATCTAAGTAGAACTGCCTGCTAACTGTCACTTGTCCTTTTCTAGTTGCTAGCTGTCACTTGTCTTTTTGAACTTTAAAATTTCAAATCTGAAAAACGACCTTTATTTAATCGCTCATATCTCCGTGACCGTTTGTCCTAGAGACTTGCAGTAACTTTCATCTGGAAGCTGAGATCCTAGGCTGTCCTAGGACTTCAAAACGATAGTGCTAGCCCCTATAGTTTTGCCGCAATCGTGAAAAACGCACGCGCGAATTTTGCCGCGATTTGCAAATTTCTCAACGTGTGAAAACAGCAGTTTTCTTGCTTTCAGTTGCCAAAAATTCGTTTAACCTGCTAGTTACTCCTAGATCCTTGCTAAAGTGAGCCTGAACTCATCCCAAGTATATTTCACTCACCCTGAACCTCCTAGAGGGAAGTAAAAGTATTTTAGTATATTTATCACTTCATTGCCAGTACATATAAAAGCATTTTGGGCCTGTGTTTAAAACTCCGATCTGTACTCTAAGCTTGCTGGGGTGAACTGAATTACATTTGATTGCATTTCTGAGAACTGTGTGCTTTCCTTCCATTTCCCCTGCATAAAGGGGGGGAGGGGATTGCCAGAGAAAAGTGATTACATTGTTTTGTTGAAATCATATTGAGTATTTTCTGTATTGCATTTTCATTCAACATTACATCCATCTGAACTTATATAAAGTATTCTCTACCACCTTATTCTTCTGTTCCTATTCACAAGTGTGCTAGTGCCAGATTCTCCGTTGTTAATCTTTATCATATCAGATTAAGTGTGATATCCAATTATTAATTTATTATAAAGTGTGATATATATCTATATTGTTTAAATTCTCAAATAAACCTTTTAACTTGCAAAACAGAACTACTTCTTGGCTCAGTGGGGTCAGGGGGATTCCAATAGAGGGGTGTTGTATAGGGGTAGTCATCCAGAACGCATGAACTGGACATAAAGATATATCAAAAAGGGTTTCCATTCAGTATCCCAGACTAGGCATTGACTTAGCTGTAGTGTTGAATTGAATCCTCTTGCATACCCATGAAATGGCCCGCAACCCAGCCCCATATTTTGCAATGGACTTGGCTTTCTCATGACAGACTCTTAACATCATGTGAATGAGCTGGAATTTATAGAGGTGAGCAAGGCGAAACAAATCACCCATTGCTTGGGCCATTTTAGTTTTTTAGTAGTTTATATGCATGGCTCCACTCAACCTTGACGTGAAAATGAATCCCAAATAATCGTATCTGGTAAAGACCTTTATAATTTATTTTCCAGCCTGAAAGGCCAGATATTTTAGATTGCTATGCAGATCCCAAGTCGAGGGTACACACGGGTGGACGAACACCACACACTTTTTTCAGAGGCCAGCAGACACCATCCTCCTCCCCCACCACCCCAGGTATTTTTATAGGCTGTGTGTAAAATGAGAAACACTGACTTGTCTTCTTTGAATTTATAAACAAACGCCGAACTCGAGGCCCGAACAGCAAGCCAGACACTTCACCACTGCACTATATAACCTGATGAAAAGTAAAAACGTCTAAAGGTGAAATGTCACATTGCATGGTATTGCATGTTCCACAGAAAACATTGGCGCTGATTCTTGGATTTTAAAACATGCACACATTTTAACGTTTTCAAAACACTTTTAGAAGAAAATATCCTCTCTTGGTTTTGTGTGTGTGTTGATTTAATGAGAGGCAAATGCCTTTCGACCTGTGCAATATGTATGGTTATGCAAAGCCAAATTGAATGACATTTGCGTATTTTAACCTGATATGCTAATTTCTGGTGACATCACATCCCAAGGCATTTGGTAATAAGTGCTCCCCACTTTGTTTTTAGGACTTAACCCCTGTACCCTATGACCAGATTGACAGGTGTGAGACATGCATGGTATCAAGAGAGACACAGACTCAAGTGGGTTAGTTCAAAAACCTTTATTGACTAAAGTTCTTGGGTTGGTGTAATGCCTGACTGATCCTAACTCTAAAGAGATACTTCCCTCAACTGATGTTTCTAATGGGTGTCGCTGTCTAAGAGTCCAAAATTAAAATTAAAGTTTGTAAGTGTCTAAACCTATGCTTGCCCTCACTCTATACAAAAATGTGTTAGGAAGTCTCCTAAAAAATAAGAAAAAATAGTTGTTAAAAAAATGGAAACCAGGATTGGTTTCACATGCTCTTTTCACCAGGTGCTGCTGGGTCAATGTTACACAGATAGGTTCAACCCACAGAGCTATTTGTAACACTTTCTTCACAGGTCACTTGAAGTTATTCCAACTGCCTTCAATGTCTTTAAGTTCCTTGGGGTTGCCTTCTCCAAGCCTCAACTCCATCAAGTTTCAAAACACCATTCAAAATAACAACACAGTTCCTTTTACTAAGCTTTCCGGGGTTCCCTTCCCCAGGCTTCAACCTTATTTACCAGTTCAACAAATCTTAGAAGTCTCTAACTTGGTTAGGCCTCTTAAGGTTCCCTTCCCCAAGCTCAGGCCCCTAACAACTTTGAAACACAAAACTCAGTTCTTTATCAGGATGTACTTTGATTTCTTAAATATGCCTCTCAGGGTCTCCTTTCTTCCCCACGCTCTAGGTCTATTCCAGCTTCCAAACACAACATATGATTTATTACAGTTCTTTCTTGAATTCATAAAACATTCTTTCAAGGAGTCGAATCAGAGGTTTTCAAAAACGGCAGGCTCTTTGATTTTCCCAGGTGCGACCACTCTGACCCTCATGCCCCTCTCTCTGGTCTCACATTCTTCTGTTCCTTTTTTATTAACTTCAGATGCTCTTTGAAACCCTTTTTTCTGCTTTCCTTTCCGTGCACACTTGCACCCTCTTTAACATGCCCCTGCAACTTTGCTTTCTTCTGCTTTCCTTCCTGTGCACACTTGCACCCTCTTTAAAATGCCCCTGCTACTTTGCTTTCTTCTGCTATCCTTTCCGTGCACACGTGCACCCTCTTTAACATGCCCCTGCAACTTTGCTTTCTTCTACTTTCCTTTCTGTACACACTTGCACCTTCTTTAATGTGACCTCCCTGGCACATTGAGGATCTGTTTTCCTTCCATGCACACTTGCACCCTCTTTATTAATTTTCTGTAATTTCCATGCACCCCTGCACCCTCTTTTGATTCTGTGCCAATTGCACCTACCTTTGCATGCCCCAGGCACTCTTCTTTACCTTTCTCGTGCCCCTCTCTTATTACGGGCCATTCACTCTTTCTTTTCCACTTTCTCTCATCTTCTGCTTCGATCAGGCTTGTATTTGCATTTTCCCCGATCTGCTTTTCTCATGGCTTTTCTTTCACTTTCTGTCTTCTTGCTGCACTTTCAGCCTTTCTACCTTTCTTTCACTTTTAACTATCACACTTTTCTTTCTTTCCGATTCTATGGCGCTTTTTTTGTTCATGCCTTTCAACCAGTCTCATTTAAATTCACGCTCCAGAGCTTCTATTACATTCTTCCATGAAACTCACCGGGCAGCGGTGTGTAGAGAGGCAGCTCCTTTAAAATGCGGGATGGAGGTCAGGACCTCACTATCTGCCCCTCAGGCACCTTTGGGGTCGGCTCTGCCCCTCAGGCACCTTTGGGGTCGGCGCTTGCCTCAAAGGAACGAGCACTGTGCAGGTCCTCACCTGCGCAATGCAGCCAGTGCTTCTCCGAGTCTCTCTGGAGGCACGGCCCCCTTGCCACGGTGCAGCACCCACACACTCGGTCAGGGTCTCTGCGCGCCGTCTTTCTCTTGCCTGCAGCTCCTGCTCCTCTCTACTTCTGGGCTGCCCTGGACTGGACTGCATCCCCAGCTCTCGTTCAAGTTCCTGCGACTGACCACACTTTTTATAGCTGAACACACAGTCAAGTGGAGTCAGGTATGAATGGGTACCTACCCATGCCCGACTCTGCCTGACTCTATTAGTGCGACAATAGTTTTCTCTAAAGTCGGTTACCCTTACTTTCCCCAATTTATTCCTATGCGGAATCCTCATTGGTCTTAGGCGCCTCCTCCTCGTCTCAGTATTTCTTGGAAATGGGGAGGAGGTGATGGAGTGAAAGTGTAAACATCCCACAAAGGCTGAGGAAGAGTAGGGTAAGGTATTTTTAAGATTGGGAAAATACCATGTCTCGCCCTCAGGCATTCTCCTCCGAATCCCCTGTGACCCTCCACTCAAGCGATGGCCTTTCCCTTGCCACCTGAATAGAAGATCCTGAGGGAGTGAGTGGAAGAATACCATCAGGTATCTCACACAGGCCATTACAGCAGATTGTGTGGCATTCATTGACAGGTTCAAGCTTTGTATACACAATGGGCTGGCTTCCATTATGGCCACTCCTTGGAAAGAGTGCCTTTCAGATAGCCTGAAAAGAAACCCATTTTGTATTTGGCAGATGAAACAGCAAAACAGAACAGTTACCTCTTGTTTTACCTCTTGTTTTGATCCACCTATGTACATCACATTTCCTACCCCTGAAATCCACCTAGGTGCATCACATGTCCTTCCCCTGAAATCCACCTAGGTGCATCGCATTTCCTACCCCGGAAATCCACCTAGGTGCATCACATGTCCTTCCCCTGAAATGCCCCTAGGTGCATCACATTTCCTACCCTTGAAATCCACCTAGGTGCATCAAATCTCCTTCCTCTGAAATACACCTAGGTGCGTAACATTTCCTACCCCTGAAATTCACCTAGGTGCATCACATTTCCTACCCCTGAAATCCACCTAGGTACGTAACATGTCCTACCCCTGAAATCCACCTAGGTGCCTCACATTTCCTAACCTTGAAATCCACCTAGGTGCATCAAATGTCCTTCCTCTGAAATCCACCTAGGTGCGTAACATTTCCTACCCCTGAAATCCTCCTAGGTGCATCACATGTCCTACCCCTAACATCCACCTAGGTGCATCACATTCCCTACCCCTAAAATCCACCTAGGTGCATGACATGTCCTTCCCCTGAAATCCACCTAGGTGCATCACATTCCCTTCCCTTGAAATCCACCTAGGTGCATCACATGTCCTTCCCCTGAAATCCACTAGGTTCATCACATTTCCTACCCCTGAAATCCACCTAGGTGCATCACATTTCCTACCCTTGAAATACACCTAGGCGCATCACATGTCCTTCCCTTAAAATCCGCCTAGGTGCATCACATGTCCTTCCCCTGAAATCCACCTAGGTTCATCACATTTCCTACCCTGAAATCTACCTAGGTGCATCACATTTCCTACCCTTGAAATACACCTAGGTGCATCACATTTCCTATCCCTGAAATCCACCAAGGTGCATCACATTTCCTACCCTTGAAATACACCTAGGCGCATCACATGTCCTTCCGCTGAAATCCGCCTAGGTGCGTCACATTTCCTACCCCTGAAATCCACCTAGGTGCATCACATTTCCTACCCCTAACATCCACCTAGATGCATCACATTTCCTACCCCTGAATTCCACCTAGGTGCATCACATTTCCTACCACTGAAATCCACCTAGGTTCATCACATTTCCTACCCTAAAATCTACCTAGGTGCATCACATTTCCTACCCTTGAAATACACCTAGGTGCATCACATGTCCGTCCCCTGAAATCCACCTAGGTTCATCACATTTCCTACCCTGAAATCTACCTAGGTGCATCACATTTCCTACCCTTGAAATACACCTAGGTGCATCACATGTCCGTCCCCTGAAATCCACCTAGGTGCATCACATTTCCTACCCCTAACATCCACCTATGTGCGTCACATTTCCTATCCCTGAAATCCACCTAGGTGCATCCCATTCCCTACCGCTGAAATCCACCTAGGTGCATCACATTTCCTACCCCTAACATCCACCTAGATGCATCACATTTCCTACCCCTGAATTCCACAAAGGTGCATCACATTTCCTACCACTGAAATCCACCTAGATGCATCACATTTCCTACCCCTAACATCCACCTAGATGCGTCACATTTCCTACCACTGATATCCACCTAGGTGCATCACATTTCCTACCCCTAACATCCTCCTAGATGCGTCACATTTCCTACCCCTGAATTCCACCTAGGGGCATCACATTTCCTACCCCTAACATCCACCTAGATGCATCACATTTCCTACCACTGAAATCCACCTAGGTGCATCACATTTCCTGCAGCTGAAATCCACCTAGGTGCATCACATTTCCTACCCTTGAAATCCACCTAGGTTCATCACATTTCCTACCCTTGAAATCCACCTAGGTTCATCACATTTCCTACCCCTAACATCCACCTCGATGCATCACATTTCCTACCACTGAAATCCACCTAGGTGCATCACATTTCCTGCAGCTGAAATCCACCTAGGTGCATCACATTTCCTACCCTTGAAATCCACCTAGGTTCATCACATTTCCTACCCTTGAAATCCACCTAGGTGCATCACATGTCTTTCCCCTGAAATCCACCTAGGTGCATCACATTTCCTACCCTTGGAATCCACCTAGGTGCATCACATTTCCTACCCTTGAAATCCACCTAGGTTCATCACATTTCCTACCCTTGAAATCCACCTAGGTGCATCACATGTCCTTCCCGTGAAATCTACCTAGGTGCATCACATTTCCTACCCTTGAAATCCACCTAGGTGCATCACATGTCCTTCCCCTGAAATCCACCTAGGTGCATCACATTTCCCACCCTTGAAATCCACCTAGGCTCATCACATTTCCTACCCTTGAAATCCACCTAGGTTCATCACATTTCCTATCCTTGAAATCCACCTAGGTGCATCACATGTCCTCCCCCTGAAATCCACCTAGGTGCATCACATTTCCTACTCTTGAAATCCACCTAGGTGCATCACATGCCCTTCCCCTGAAATCCACCTAAGTGCATCACATTTCCTACCCTTGAAATCCACCTAGGTGCATCACATTTTCTACCCTTGAAATCCACCTAGGTTCATCACATTTCCTACCCTTGAAATCCACCTAGGTGCATCACATGTCCATCCCCTGAAATCCACCTAGGTGCATCACATTTCCTACCCTTGAAATCCACCTAGGTGCATCACATGTCCTTCCCCTGAAAATCCACCTAGGTGCATCCCATTTCCTACCCTTGAAATCCACCTAGGTTCATCACATTTCCTACCCTTGAAATACACCTAGGTGCATCACATTTCCTATCCCTGAAATCCACCAAGGTGCATCACATTTCCTACCCTTGAAATACACCTAGGCGCATCACATGTCCTTCCGCTGAAATCCGCCTAGGTGCGTCACATTTCCTACCCCTGAAATCCACCTAGGTGCATCACATTTCCTACCCCTAACATCCACCTAGATGCATCACATTTCCTACCCCTGAATTCCACCTAGGTGCATCACATTTCCTACCACTGAAATCCACCTAGGTTCATCACATTTCCTACCCTAAAATCTACCTAGGTGCATCACATTTCCTACCCTTGAAATACACCTAGGTGCATCACATGTCCGTCCCCTGAAATCCACCTAGGTTCATCACATTTCCTACCCTGAAATCTACCTAGGTGCATCACATTTCCTACCCTTGAAATACACCTAGGTGCATCACATGTCCGTCCCCTGAAATCCACCTAGGTGCATCACATTTCCTACCCCTAACATCCACCTATGTGCGTCACATTTCCTATCCCCGAAATCCACCTAGGTGCATCCCATTCCCTACTGCTGAAATCCACCTAGGTGCATCACATTTCCTACCCCTAACATCCACCTAGATGCATCACATTTCCTACCCCTGAATTCCACAAAGGTGCATCACATTTCCTACCACTGAAATCCACCTAGATGCATCACATTTCCTACCCCTAACATCCACCTAGATGCGTCACATTTCCTACCACTGATATCCACCTAGGTGCATCACATTTCCTACCCCTAACATCCTCCTAGATGCGTCACATTTCCTACCCCTGAATTCCACCTAGGGGCATCACATTTCCTACCCCTAACATCCACCTAGATGCATCACATTTCCTACCACTGAAATCCACCTAGGTGCATCACATTTCCTGCAGCTGAAATCCACCTAGGTGCATCACATTTCCTACCCTTGAAATCCACCTAGGTTCATCACATTTCCTACCCTTGAAATCCACCTAGGTTCATCACATTTCCTACCCCTAACATCCACCTCGATGCATCACATTTCCTACCACTGAAATCCACCTAGGTGCATCACATTTCCTGCAGCTGAAATCCACCTAGGTGCATCACATTTCCTACCCTTGAAATCCACCTAGGTTCATCACATTTCCTACCCTTGAAATCCACCTAGGTGCATCACATGTCTTTCCCCTGAAATCCACCTAGGTGCATCACATTTCCTACCCTTGGAATCCACCTAGGTGCATCACATTTCCTACCCTTGAAATCCACCTAGGTTCATCACATTTCCTACCCTTGAAATCCACCTAGGTGCATCACATGTCCTTCCCGTGAAATCTACCTAGGTGCATCACATTTCCTACCCTTGAAATCCACCTAGGTGCATCACATGTCCTTCCCCTGAAATCCACCTAGGTGCATCACATTTCCCACCCTTGAAATCCACCTAGGCTCATCACATTTCCTACCCTTGAAATCCACCTAGGTTCATCACATTTCCTATCCTTGAAATCCACCTAGGTGCATCACATGTCCTCCCCCTGAAATCCACCTAGGTGCATCACATTTCCTACTCTTGAAATCCACCTAGGTGCATCACATGCCCTTCCCCTGAAATCCACCTAAGTGCATCACATTTCCTACCCTTGAAATCCACCTAGGTGCATCACATTTTCTACCCTTGAAATCCACCTAGGTTCATCACATTTCCTACCCTTGAAATCCACCTAGGTGCATCACATGTCCATCCCCTGAAATCCACCTAGGTGCATCACATTTCCTACCCTTGAAATCCACCTAGGTGCATCACATGTCCTTCCCCTGAAAATCCACCTAGGTGCATCCCATTTCCTACCCTTGAAATCCACCTAGGTTCATCACATTTCCTACCCTTGAAATCCACCTAGGTTCATCACATTTCCTACCCTTGAAATCCACCTAGGTGCATCACATGTCCTTCCCCTGAAATCCACCTAGGTGCATCACATTTCCTACTCTTGAAATCCACCTAGGTGCATCACATGTCCTTCCCCTGAAATCCACCTAGGTGCATCACATTTCCTTCCCCTGAAATCCACCTAGGTGCATCACATGTCCTTCCCCTGAAATCCACCTAGGTGCATCACATTTCCTACCCTTGAAATCCACCTAGGTTCATCACATTTCCTACCCTTGAAATCCACCTAGGTGCATCACATGTCGTTCCCCTGAAATCCACCTAGGTGCATCACATTTCCTACCCTTGAATTCCACCTAGGTGCATCACATGTCCTTCCCCTGAAATCCACCTAGGTGCATCACATTTCCTACCCCTGAAATCCACCTAGGTGCGTGACATTTCCTACCTTTGAAATCCACCTAGGAGCGTCACATTTCCTACCCCTCAAATCCACCTAGGAGCGTCACATTTCCTATCCTACCCTTGAAATCCTCCTAGGTTCATCACATTTCCTTCCCCTGAAATCCACCTAGGTGCATCACATGTCCTTCCCCTGAAATCCATCTAGGTTCATCACATTTCCTACCCCTGAAATCCACCTAGGTGCATCACATTTCCGACCCTTGAAATACACCTAGGCACATCACATGTCCTTCCCCTGAAATCCGCCTAGGTGCATCACATTCCCTACCCCTGAAATCCACTTAGGTGCATCACATTCCCTACCCCTGAATTCCACCTAAGTGCATCACATTTCCTACCACTGAAATCCACCTAGGTGCATCACATTTCCTGCCCTTGAAATACACCTAGGCGCATCACATGTCCTTCCCCTGAAATCTGCCTAGGAGCGTCACATTTCGTACCCCTGAAATCCACCTAGGTGCATCACATTTCCTACCCCTAACATCCACCTAGATGCATCACATTTCCTACCCCTGAATTCCACCTAGGTGCATCACATTTCTTACCACTGAAATCGACCTAGACGCATCACATTTCCTGCCCCTAACATCCACCTAGATGTGTCACATTTCCTACCACTGAAATCCACCTAGGTGCATCACATTTCCTACCCCTAACATCCACCTAGATGCATCACATTTCCTACCCCTGAATTCCACCTAGGTGCATCACATTTCCTACCCCTAACATCCACCTAGATGCATCACATTTCCTACCACTGAAATCCACCTAGGTGCATCACATTTCCTGCAGCTGAAATCCACCTAGGTGCATCACATTTCCTACCCATGAAATCCACCTAGGTGCATCAAATCTCCTTCCTCTGAAATCCACCTAGGTGCGTAACATTTCCTACCCCTGAAATTCACCTAGGTGTATCACATTTCCTAACCCTGAAATCCACCTAGGTGCGTAACATGTCCTACCCCTGAAATCCACCTAGGTGCCTCACATTTCCTAACCTTGAAATCCACCTAGGTGCATCAAATGTCCTTCCTCTGAAATCCACCTAGGTGCGTAACATTTCCTACCCCTGAAATTCACCTAGGTGCATCACATTTCCTACCCCTGAAATCCTCCTAGGTGCATCACATGTCCTACCCCTAACATCCACCTAGGTGCATCACATTCCCTACCCCTAAAATCCACCTAGGTGCATCACATGTCCTTCCCCTGAAATCCACCTAGGTGCATCACATTCCCTTCCCCTGAAATCCACCTAGGTGCATCACCTGTCCTTCCCCTGAAATCCACTAGGTTCATCACATTTCCTACCCCTGAAATCCACCTAGGTGCATCACATTTCCTACCCTTGAAATACACCTAGGCGCATCACATGTCCTTCCCTTAAAATCCGCCTAGGTGCATCACATGTCCTTCCCCTGAAATCCACCTAGGTTCATCACATTTCCTACCCTGAAATCTACCTAGGTGCATCACATTTCCTACCCTTGTAATACACCTAGGTGCATCACATTTCCTATCCCTGAAATCCACCTAGGTGCATCACATTTCCTACCCTTGAAATACACCTAGGCGCATCACATGTCCTTCCCCTGAAATCCGCCTAGGTGCGTCACATTTCCTACCCCTGAAATCCACCTAGGTGCATCACATTTCCTACCCCTAACATCCACCTAGATGCATCACATTTCCTACCCCTGAATTCCACCTAGGTGCATCACATTTCCTACCACTGAAATCCACCTAGGTGCATCACATTTCCTACACTTGAAATACACCTAGGCGCATCACATGTCCTTCCCTTAAAATCCGCCTAGGTGCATCACATGTCCTTCCCCTGAAATCCACCTAGGTTCATCACATTTCCTACCCTGAAATCTACCTAGGTGCATCACATTTCCTACCCTTGAAATACACCTAGGTGCATCACATGTCCGTCCCCTGAAATCCACCTAGGTGCATCACATTTCCTACCCCTAACATCCACCTATGTGCGTCACATTTCCTATCCCTGAAATCCACCTAGGTGCATCACATTTCCTACCCTTGAAATACACCTAGGCGCATCACATGTCTTTCCCCTGAAATCCGCCTAGGTGCGTCACATTTCCTACCCCTGAAATCCACCTAGGTGCATCACATTTCCTACCTCTAACATCCACCTAGATGCATCACATTTCCTACCCCTGAATTCCACCTAGGTGCATCACATTTCCTACCACTGAAATCCACCTAGATGCATCACATTTCCTAACCCTAACATCCACCTAGATGCGTCACATTTCCTACCACTGAAATCCACCTAGGTGCATCACATTTCCTACCTCTAACATCCACCTAGATGCATCACATTTCCTACCCCTGAATTCCACCTTGATGCGTCACATTTCCTACCCCTGAATTCCACCTAGGGGCATCACATTTCCTACCCCTAACATCCACCTAGATGCATCACATTTCCTACCACTGAAATCCACCTAGGTGCATCACATTTCCTGCAGCTGAAATCCACCTAGGTGCATCACATTTCCTACCCTTGAAATCCACCTAGGTTCATCACATTTCCTACCCCTAACATCCACCTAGATGCATCACATTTCCTACCACTGAAATCCACCTAGGTGCATCACATTTCCTGCAGCTGAAATCCACCTAGGTGCATCACATTTCCTACCCTTGAAATCCACCTAGGTTCATCACATTTCCTACCCTTGAAATCCACCTAGGTGCATCACATGTCTTTCCCCTGAAATCCACTTAGGTGCATCACATTTCCTACCCTTGGAATCCACCTAGGTGCATCACATTTCCTACCCTTGAAATCCACCTAGGTTCATCACATTTCCTACCCTTGAAATCCACCTAGGTGCATCACATGTCCTTCCCCTGAAATCCACCTAGGTGCATCACATTTCCGACCCTTGAAATCCACCTAGGCTCATCACATTTCCTACCCTTGAAATCCACCTAGGTTCATCACATTTCCTACCCTTGAAATCCACCTAGGTGCATCACATGTCCTTCCCCTGAAATCCACCTAGGTGCATCACATTTCCTACTCTTGAAATCCACCTAGGTGCATCACATGTCCTTCCCCTGAAATCCATCTAGGTGCATCACATGTCCTTCCCCTGAAATCCACCTAAGTGCATCACATTTCCTACCCTTGAAATCCACCTAGGTGCATCACATTTTCTACCCTTGAAATCCACCTAGGTTCATCACATTTCCTACCCTTGAAATCCACCTAGGTGCATCACATGTCCATCCCCTGAAATCCACTTAGGTGCATCACATTTCCTACCCTTGAAATCCACCTAGGTGCATCACATGTCCTTCCCCTGAAAATCCACCTAGGGGCATCCCATTTCCTACCCTTGAAATCCACCTACGTTCATCACATTTCCTAACCTTGAAATCCACCTAGGTTGATCACATTTCCTACCCTTGAAATCCACCTAGGTGCATCACATGTCCTTCCCCTGAAATCCACCTAGGTGCATCACATTTCCTACTCTTGAAATCCACCTAGGTGCATCACATGTCCTTCCCCTGAAATCCACCTAGGTGCATCACATTTCCTTCCCCTGAAATCCACCTAGGTGCATCACATGTCCTTCCCCTGAAATCCACCTAGGTGCATCACATTTCCTACCCTTGAAATCCACCTAGGTTCATCACATTTCCTACCCTTGAAATCCACCTAGGTGCATCACATGTCGTTCCCCTAAAATCCACCTAGGTGCATCACATTTCCTACCCTTGAATTCCACCTAGGTGCATCACATGTCCTTCCCCTGAAATCCACCTAGGTGCATCACATTTCCTACCCCTGAAATCCACCTAGGTGCGTGACATTTCCTACCCTTGAAATCCACCTAGGAGCGTCACATTATTTACCCCTCAAATCCACCTAGGAGCGTCACATTTCCTATCCTACCCTTGAAATCCTCCTAGGTTCGTCACATTTCCTTCCCCTGAAATCCACCTAGGTGCATCACATTTCCTACCCCTAACATCCACCTAGATGCATCACATTTCCTACCCCTGAATTCCACCTAGGGGCATCACATTTCCTACCCCTAACATACACCTAGATGCATCACATTTCCTACCACTGAAATCCACCTAGGTGCATCACATTTCCTACCCCTAACATCCACCTAGATGCATCACATTTCCTACCACTGAAATCCACCTAGGTGCATCACATTTCCTGCAGCTGTAATCCACCTAGGTGCATCACATTTCCTACCCTTGAAATCCACCTAGGTTCATCACATTTCCTACCCCTAACATCCACCTAGATGCATCACATTTCCTACCACTGAAATCCACCTAGGTGCATCACATTTCCTGCAGCTGAAATCCACCTAGGTGCATCACATTTCCTACCCTTGAAATCCACCTAGGTTCATCACAATTCCTACCCTTGAAATCCACCTAGGTGCATCACATGTCTTTCCCCTGAAATCCACCTAGGTGCATCACATTTCCTACCCTTGGAATCCACCTAGGTGTGTCACATTTCCTACCACTGAAATCCACCTAGGTGCATCACATTTCCTACCCCTAACATCCACCTAGATGCGTCACATTTCCTACCCCTGAATTCCACCTAGGGGCATCACATTTCCTACCCATAACATCCACCTAGATGCATCACATTTCCTACCACTGAAATCCACCTAGGTGCATCACATTTCCTGCAGCTGAAATCCACCTAGGTGCATCACATTTCCTACCCTTGAAATCCACCTAGGTTCATCACATTTCCTACCCCTAACATCCACCTAGATGCATCACATTTCCTACCACTGAAATCCACCTAGGTGCATCACATTTCCTGCAGCTGAAATCCACCTAGGTGCATCACATTTCCTACCCTTGAAATCCACCTAGGTTCATCACATTTCCTACCCTTGAAATCCACCTAGGTGCATCACATGTCTTTCCCCTGAAATCCACCTAAGTGCATCACATTTCCTACCCTTGGAATCCACCTAGGTGCATCACATTTCCTACCCTTGAAATCCACCTAGGTTCATCACATTTCCTACCCTTGAAATCCACCTAGGTGCATCACATGTCCTTCCCCTGAAATCCACCTAGGTGCATCACATTTCCGACCCTTGAAATCCACCTAGGCTCATCACATTTCCTACCCTTGAAATCCACCTAGGTTCATCACATTTCCTACCCTTGAAATCCACCTAGGTGCATCACATGTCCTTCCCCTGAAATCCACCTAGGTGCATCACATTTCCTACTCTTGAAATCCACCTAGGTGCATCACATGTCCTTCCCCTGAAATCCATCTAGGTGCATCACATGTCCTTCCCCTGAAATCCACCTAAGTGCATCACATTTCCTACCCTTGAAATCCACCTAGGTGCATCACATTTTCTACCCTTGAAATCCACCTAGGTTCATCACATTTCCTACCCTTGAAATCCACCTAGGTGCATCACATGTCCATCCCCTGAAATCCACTTAGGTGCATCACATTTCCTACCCTTGAAATCCACCTAGGTGCATCACATGTCCTTCCCCTGAAAATCCACCGAGGGGCATCCCATTTCCTACCCTTGAAATCCACCTAGGTTCATCACATTTCCTAACCTTGAAATCCATCTAGGTTGATCACATTTCCTACCCTTGAAATCCACCTAGGTGCATCACATGTCCTTCCCCTGAAATCCACCTAGGTGCATCACATTTCCTACTCTTGAAATCCACCTAGGTGCATCACATGTCCTTCCCCTGAAATCCACCTAGGTGCATCACATTTCCTTCCCCTGAAATCCACCTAGGTGCATCACATGTCCTTCCCCTGAAATCCACCTAGGTGCATCACATTTCCTACCCTTGAAATCCACCTAGGTTCATCACATTTCCTACCCTTGAAATCCACCTAGGTGCATCACATGTCGTTCCCCTAAAATCCACCTAGGTGCATCACATTTCCTACCCTTGAATTCCACCTAGGTGCATCACATGTCCTTCCCCTGAAATCCACCTAGGTGCATCACATTTCCTACCCCTGAAATCCACCTAGGTGCGTGACATTTCCTACCCTTGAAATCCACCTAGGAGCGTCACATTTCCTACCCCTCAAATCCACCTAGGAGCGTCACATTTCCTATCCTACCCTTGAAATCCTCCTAGGTTCGTCACATTTCCTTCTCCCTGAAATCCACCTAGGTGCATCACATGTCCTTCCCCTGAAATCCATCTAGGTTCATCACATTTCCTACCCCTGAAATCCACCTAGGTGCATCACATTTCCGACCCTTGAAATACACCTAGGCACATCACATGTCCTTCCCCTGAAATCCGCCTAGGTGCATCACATTCCCTACCCCTGAAATCCACTTAGGTGCATCACATTCCCTACCCCTGAATACCACCTAAGTGCATCACATTTCCTACCACTGAAATCCACCGAGGTGCATCACATTTCCTGCCCCTAACATCCACCTATGTGTGTCACATTTCCTACCCCTGAAATCCACCTAGGTGCATCACATTTCCTGCCCTTGAAATACACCTAGGCGCATCACATGTCCTTCCCCTGAAATCTGCCTAGGAGCGTCACATTTCGTACCACTGAAATCCACCTAGGTGCATCACATTTCCTACCCCTAACATCCACCTAGATGCATCACATTTCCTACCCCTGAATTCCACCTAGGTGAATCACATTTCTTACCACTGAAATCGACCTAGACGCATCAAATTTCCTACCCCTAACATCCACCTAGATGTGTCACATTTCCTACCACTGAAATCCACCTAGGTGCATCACATTTCCTACCCCTAACATCCACCTAGATGCATCACATTTCCTACCCCTGAATTCCACCTAGGTGCATCACATTTCCTACCCCTAACATCCACCTAGATGCATCACATTTCCTACCACTGAAATCCACCTAGGTGCATCACATTTCCTGCAGCTGAAATCCACCTAGGTGCATCACATTTCCTACCCTTGAAATCCACCTATGTTCATCCCATTTCCTACCCCTAACATCCACTTTGGTGCATCACATTTCCTACCCCTAACATCCACCTAGATGCATCACATGTCCTTCCCTTGAAATCCTCCTAGGGTCATCACATTTCCTTCCCCTGACATCCACCTAGGTGCATCACATGTCCTTCCCCTGAAATCCATCTAGGTTCATCACATTTCCTACCCCTGAAATCCACCTAGGTGCATCACATTTCCTACCCTTGAAATACACCTAGGCACATCACATGTCCTTCCCCTGAAATCCGCCTAGGTGCATCACATTCCCTACCCCTGAAATCCACCTAGGTGCATCACATTCCCTACCCCTGAATTCCACCTAAGTGCATCACATTTCCTACCACTGAAATCCACCTAGGTGCATCACATTTCCTACCCCTAACATCCACCTATGTGCGTCACATTGACTACCCCTGAAATCCACCTAGGTGCATCACATTTCCTGCCCTTGAAATACACCTAGGCGCATCACATGTCCTTCCCCTGAAATCCGCCTAGGAGCGTCACATTTCCTACCACTGAAATCCACCTAGGTGCATCACATTTCCTACCCCTAACATCCACCTAGATGCCTCACATTTCCTACCCCTGAATTCCACCTAGGTGCATCACATTTCCTACCACTGAAATCCACCTAGGTGCATCACATTTCCTACCCCTAACATCCACCTAGATGCATCACATTTCCTACCCCTGAATTCCAACTAGGTGCATCACATTTCCTACCCCTAACATCCACCTAGATGCATCACATTTCCTGCAGCTGAAATCCACCTAGGTGCATCACATTTCCTACCCTTGAAATCCACCTATGTTCATCCCATTTCCTACCCCTATCATCCACTTTGGTGCATCACATTTCCTAACCCTAACATCCACCTAGATGCATAACATTTCCTACCCTTGAAATCCACCTAGGTTCATCACATTTCCTACCCTTGAAATCCACCTAGGCGCATCACATGTCCTTCCCCTGAAATCGACCTAGGTGCATCACATTTCCTACCCTTGAAATCGACCTAGGTGCATCACATGTCCTTCCCCTGAAATCCACCTAGGTGCATCACATTTCCTACCCTTGAAATCCACCTAGGTTCATCACATTTCCGACACTTGAAATCCACCTAGGTTCATCACATTTCCTAACCTTGAAATCCACCTAGGTGCATCACATGTCCTTCCCCTGAAATCCACCTAGGTGCATCACATTTCCTACTCTTGAAATCCACCTAGGTGCATCACATGTCCTACCCCTGAAATCCACCTAGGTGCACCACATGTCCTTCCCCTGAAATCCACCTAGATGCATCACATTTCCTTAACCTGAAATCCACCTAGGTGCATCACATTTCCTACCCTTGAAATCCACCTAGGTGCATCACATGTCCTTCCCCTGAAATCCACCTAGGTGCATCACATTTCCTACCCTTGAAATCCACCTAGGTTCATTACATTTCCTACCCCTGAAATCCACCTAGGTGCGTCACATTTCCTACCCTTGAAATCCACCTAGGAGCGTCACATTTCCTAACCCTGAAATCCACCTAGGAGCATCACATTTCTACCCTTGAAATCCTCCTAGGTTCATCACATTTCCTACCCCTGAAATCCACCTAGGTGCATCACATGTCCTTCCCCTGAAATCCAACTAGGTGCGTCACATTTCCTTCCCCTGAAATCCTACTAGGTGCATCACATTTCCTTCCCCTGAAATCCTCCGAGGTGCATCACATTCCCTTCCGCTGAAATCCACCTAGGTGCATCACATTTCCTACCCTTGAAATACACCTTAGCGCATCACATGTCCTTCCCCTGAAATCCGCCTAGGTGCATCTCATTCCCTACCCCTGAAATCCACCTAGGTGCATCACATTCCCTACCCCTGAATTCCACCTAAGTGCATCACATTTCCTACCACTGAAATCCACCTAGGTGCATCACATTTCCTACCCCTAACATCCACCTATGTGTGTCACATTTCCTACCCCTAACATCCATCTAGGTGCATCACATTTCTTACCACTGAAATCCACCTAGATGCATCACATTTCCTACCCCTAACATCCACATAGATGCGTCACATTTCCTACCCCTGAATTCCACCTAAGTGCATCACATTTCCTACCCCTAACATCCACCTAGATGCATCACATTTCCTACCCCTGAATTCCACCTAAGTGCATCACATTTCCTACCCCTAACATCCTCCTAGGTGCATCACATTTCCTACCCCTAACATCCACCTAGATGCATAACATTTCCTACTCTTGAAATCCACCTAGGTTCATCACATTTCCTACCCTTGAAATCCACCTAGGTGCATCACATGTCCTTCCCCTGAAATCCACCTAGGTGCATCACATTTCCTACCCTTGAAATCCACCTAGGTGCATCACATGTCCTTCCCCTGAAGTCCACCTAGGTGCATCACATTTCCTACCCTTGAAATCCACCTAGGTTCATCACATTTCCTACCCTTGAAATCCACCTAGGTTCATCACATTTCCTACCCTTGAAATCCACCTATGTGCATCACATGTTCTTCCCCTTGAAATCCACCTAGGTGCATCACATTTTCTACACTTGAAATCGACCTAGGTGAAACACATGTCCTACCCATGAAATCCACCTAGGTGCATCACATGTCCTTCCCCTGAAATCCACCTAGGTGCATCACATTTCCTTTCCCTGGAATCCACCTAGGTGCATCACATGTCCTTCCCCTGAAATCCACCTAGGTGCATCACATTTCCTACCCTTGAAATCCACCTAGGTGCATCACATTTCCTACCCTTGAAATCCACCTAGGTGCATCACATGTCCTTCCCCTGAAATCCACCTAGGTGCATCACATTTCCTACCCTTGAAATCCACCTAGGTGCATCACATGTCCTTCCCCTGAAATCCACATAGGTGCATCACATGTCCTTCCCCTGAAATCCATCTAGGTTCATCACATTTCCTACCCCTGAAATCCACCTAGGTGCATCACATTTCCGACCCTTGAAATACACCTAGGCACATCACATGTCCTTCCCCTGAAATCCGCCTAGGTGCATCACATTCCCTACCCCTGAAATCCACTTAGGTGCATCACATTCCCTACCCCTGAATTCCACCTAAGTGCATCACATTTCCTACCACTGAAATCCACCGAGGTGCATCACATTTCCTGCCCCTAACATCCACCTATGTGTGTCACATTTCCTACCCCTGAAATCCACCTAGGTGCATCACATTTCCTGCCCTTGAAATACACCTAGGCGCATCACATGTCCTTCCCCTGAAATCCGCCTAGGAGCGTCACATTTCCTACCACTGAAATCCACCTAGGTGCATCACATTTCCTACCCCTAACATCCACCTAGATGCCTCACATTTCCTACCCCTGAATTCCACCTAGGTGCATCACATTTCCTACCACTGAAATCCACCTAGCTGCATCACATTTCCTACCCCTAACATCCACCTAGATGCATCACATTTCCTACCCCTGAATTCCAACTAGGTGCATCACATTTCCTACCCCTAACATCCACCTAGATGCATCACATTTCCTGCAGCTGAAATCCACCTAGGTGCATCACATTTCCTACCCTTGAAATCCACCTATGTTCATCCCATTTCCTACCCCTATCATCCACTTTGGTGCATCACATTTCCTAACCCTAACATCCACCTAGATGCATAACATTTCCTACCCTTGAAATCCACCTAGGTTCATCACATTTCCTACCCTTGAAATCCACCTAGGCGCATCACATGTCCTTCCCCTGAAATCGACCTAGGTGCATCACATTTCCTACCCTTGAAATCCACCTAGGTGCATCACATGTCCTTCCCCTGAAATCCACCTAGGTGCATCACATTTCCTACCCTTGAAATCCACCTAGGTTCATCACATTTCCGACACTTGAAATCCACCTAGGTTCATCACATTTCCTAACCTTGAAATCCACCTAGGTGCATCACATGTCCTTCCCCTGAAATCCACCTAGGTGCATCACATTTCCTACTCTTGAAATCCACCTAGGTGCATCACATGTCCTACCCCTGAAATCCACCTAGGTGCACCACATGTCCTTCCCCTGAAATCCACCTAGATGCATCACATTTCCTTCCCCTGAAATCCACCTAGGTGCATCACATTTCCTACCCTTGAAATCCACCTAGGTGCATCACATGTCCTTCCCCTGAAATCCACCTAGGTGCATCACATTTCCTGCCCTTGAAATATACCTAGGCGCATCACATGTCCTTCCCCTGAAATCCGCCTAGGAGCGTCACATTTCCTACCCCTGAAATCCACCTAGGTGCATCACATTTCCTACCCCTAACATCCACCTAGATGCCTCACATTTCCTACCCCTGAATTACACCTAGATGCATCACATTTCTTACCACTGAAATCGACCTAGACGCATCACATTTCCTACCCCTAACATCCACCTAGATGTGTCACATTTCCTACCACTGAAATCCACCTAGGTGCATCACATTTCCTACCCCTAACATCCACCTAGATGCATCACATTTCCTACCCCTGAATTCCAACTAGGTGCATCACATTTCCTACCCCTAACATCCACCTAGATGCATCACATTTCCTGCAGCTGAAATCCACCTAGGTGCATCACATTTCCTACCCTTGAAATCCACCTATGTTCATCCCATTTCCTACCCCTATCATCCAATTGGTGCATCACATTTCCTACCCCTAACATCCACCTAGATGCATAACATTTCCTACCCTTGAAATCCACCTAGGTTCATCACATTTCCTACCCTTGAAATCCACCTAGGCGCATCACATGTCCTTCCCCTGAAATCGACCTAGGTGCATCACATTTCCTACCCTTGAAATCCACCTATGTGCATCACATGTCCTTCCCCTGAAATCCACCTAGGTGCATCACATTTCCTACCCTTGAAATCCACCTAGGTTCATCACATTTCCGACACTTGAAATCCACCTAGGTTCATCACATTTCCTAACCTTGAAATCCACCTAGGTGCATCACATGTCCTTCCCCTGAAATCCACCTAGGTGCATCACATTTCCTACTCTTGAAATCCACCTAGGTGCATCACATTTCCTACCCCTGAAATCCACCTAGGTGCACCACATGTCCTTCCCCTGAAATCCACCTAGATGCATCACATTTCCTTCCCCTGAAATCCACCTAGGTGCATCACATTTCCTACCCTTGAAATCCACCTAGGTTCATTACATTTCCTACCCCTGAAATCCACCTAGGTGCGTCACATTTCCTACCCTTGAAATCCACCTAGGAGCGTCACATTTCCTACCCCTGAAATCCACCTAGGAGCGTCACATTTCCTACCCTTGAAATACTCCTAGGTTCATCACATTTCCTACCCCTGAAATCCACCTAGGTGCATCACATGTCGTTCCCCTGAAATCCACCTAGGTGCGTCACATTTCCTTCCCCTGAAATCCTACTAGGTGCATCACATTTCCTTCCCCTGAAATCCTCCGAGGTGCATCACATTCCCTTCCGCTGAAATCCACCTAGGTGCATCACATTTCCTACCCTTGAAATACACCTTAGCGCATCACAAGTCCTTCCCCTGAAATCCGCCTAGGTGCATCTCATTCCCTACCCCTGAAATCCACCTAGGTGCATCACATTCCCTACCCCTGAATTCCACCTAAGTGCATCACATTTCCTACCACTGAAATCCACCTAGCTGCATCACATTTCCTACCCCTAACATCCACCTATGTGCGTCACATTTCCTACCCCTAACATCCACCTAGGTGCATCACATTTCTTACCACTGAAATCCACCTAGATGCATCACATTTCCTACCCCTAACATCCACCTAGATGCGTCACATTTCCTACCCCTGAATTCCACCTAAGTGCATCACATTTCCTACCCCTAACATCCACCTAGATGCATCACATTTCCTACCCCTGAATTCCACCTAAGTGCATCACATTTCCTACCCCTAACATCCTCCTAGGTGCATCACATTTCCTACCCCTAACATCCACCTAGATGCATAACATTTCCTACTCTTGAAATCCACCTAGGTTCATCACATTTCCTACCCTTGAAATCCACCTAGGTGCATCACATGTCCTTCTCCTGAAATCCACCTAGGTGCATCACATTTCCTATCCTTGAAATCCACCTAGGTGCATCACATGTCCTTCCCCTGAAGTCCACCTAGGTGCATCACATTTCCTACCCTTGAAATCCACCTAGGTTCATCACATTTCCTACCCTTGAAATCCACCTAGGTTCATCACATTTCCTACCCTTGAAATCCACCTATGTGCATCACATGTTCTTCCCCTTGAAATCCACCTAGGTGCATCACATTTTCTACACTTGAAATCGACCTAGGTGAAACACATGTCCTACCCCTGAAATCCACCTAGGTGCATCACATGTCCTTCCCCTGAAATCCACCTAGGTGCATCACATTTCCTTCCCCTGGAATCTACCTAGGTGCATCACATGTCCTTCCCCTGAAATCCACCTAGGTGCATCACATTTCCTACCCTTGAAATCTACCTAGGTGCATCACATTTCCTACCCTTGAAATCCACCTAGGTGCATCACATGTCCTTCCCCTGAAATCCACCTAGGTGCATCACATTTCCTACCCTTGAAATCCACCTAGGTGCATCACATGTCCTTCCCCTGAAATCCACCTAGGTGCATCACATTTCCTACCCTTGAAATCCACCTAGGTTCGTTTCATTTCCTACCCCTGAAATCCACCTAGGTGCGTCACATTTCCTACCCCTGAAATCCACCTAGGAGCGTCACATTTCCCACCCTTGAAATCCACCTAGGCTCATCACATTTCCTACCCTTGAAATCCACCTAGGTTCATCACATTTCCTACCCTTGAAATCCACCCAGGTGCATCACATGTCCTTCCCCTGAAATCCACCTAGGTGCATCACATTTCCTTCCCCTGGAATCTACCTAGGTGCATCACATGTCCTTCCCCTGAAATCCACCTAGGTGCATCACATTTCCTACCCTTGAAATCCACCTAGGTGCATCACATTTCCTACCCTTGAAATCCACCTAGGTGCATCACATGTCCTTCCCCTGAAATCCACCTAGGTGCATCACATTTCCTACCCTTGAAATCCACCTAGGTGCATCACATGTCCTTCCCCTGAAATCCACCTAGGTGCATCACATTTCCTACCCTTGAAATCCACCTAGGTTCGTTTCATTTCCTACCCCTGAAATCCACCTAGGTGCGTCACATTTCCTACCCCTGAAATCCACCTAGGAGCGTCACATTTCCCACCCTTGAAATCCACCTAGGCTCATCACATTTCCTACCCTTGAAATCCACCTAGGTTCATCACATTTCCTACCCTTGAAATCCACCTAGGTGCATCACATGTCCTTCCCCTGAAATCCACCTAGGTGCATCACATTTCCTACTCTTGAAATCCACCCAGGTGCATCACATGTCCTTCCCCTGAAATCCACCTAGGTGCGTCACATTTCCTTCCCCTGAAATCCTACTAGGTGCATCACATTTCCTTCCCCTGAAATCCTCCGAGGTGCATCACATTCCCTTCCGCTATAATCCACCTAGGTGCATCACATTTCCTACCCTTGAAATACACCTTAGCGCATCACATGTCCTTCCCCTGAAATCCGCCTAGGTGCATCTCATTCCCTACCCCTGAAATCCACCTAGGTGCATCACATTCCCTACCCCTGAATTCCACCTAAGTGCATCACATTTCCTACCACTGAAATCCACCTAGCTGCATCACATTTCCTACCCCTAACATCCACCTATGTGCGTCACATTTCCTACCCCTAACATCCACCTAGGTGCATCACATTTCTTACCACTGAAATCCACCTAGATGCATCACATTTCCTACCCCTAACATCCACCTAGATGCGTCACATTTCCTACCCCTGAATTCCACCTAAGTGCATCACATTTCCTACCCCTAACATCCACCTAGATGCATCACATTTCCTACCCCTGAATTCCACCTAAGTGCATCACATTTCCTACCCCTAACATCCTCCTAGGTGCATCACATTTCCTACCCCTAACATCCACCTAGATGCATAACATTTCCTACTCTTGAAATCCACCTAGGTTCATCACATTTCCTACCCTTGAAATCCACCTAGGTGCATCACATGTCCTTCTCCTGAAATCCACCTAGGTGCATCACATTTCCTACCCTTGAAATCCACCTAGGTGCATCACATGTCCTTCCCCTGAAGTCCACCTAGGTGCATCACATTTCCTACCCTTGAAATCCACCTAGGTTCATCACATTTCCTACCCTTGAAATCCACCTAGGTTCATCACATTTCCTACCCTTGAAATCCACCTATGTGCATCACATGTTCTTCCCCTTGAAATCCACCTAGGTGCATCACATTTTCTACACTTGAAATCGACCTAGGTGAAACACATGTCCTACCCCTGAAATCCACCTAGGTGCATCACATGTCCTTCCCCTGAAATCCACCTAGGTGCATCACATTTCCTTCCCCTGGAATCTACCTAGGTGCATCACATGTCCTTCCCCTGAAATCCACCTAGGTGCATCACATTTCCTACCCTTGAAATCCACCTAGGTGCATCACATTTCCTACCCTTGAAATCCACCTAGGTGCATCACATGTCCTTCCCCTGAAATCCACCTAGGTGCATCACATTTCCTACCCTTGAAATCCACCTAGGTGCATCACATGTCCTTCCCCTGAAATCCACCTAGGTGCATCACATTTCCTACCCTTGAAATCCACCTAGGTTCGTTTCATTTCCTACCCCTGAAATCCACCTAGGTGCGTCACATTTCCTACCCCTGAAATCCACCTAGGAGCGTCACATTTCCCACCCTTGAAATCCACCTAGGCTCATCACATTTCCTACCCTTGAAATCCACCTAGGTTCATCACATTTCCTACCCTTGAAATCCACCCAGGTGCATCACATGTCCTTCCCCTGAAATCCACCTAGGTGCATCACATTTCCTTCCCCTGGAATCTACCTAGGTGCATCACATGTCCTTCCCCTGAAATCCACCTAGGTGCATCACATTTCCTACCCTTGAAATCCACCTAGGTGCATCACATTTCCTACCCTTGAAATCCACCTAGGTGCATCACATGTCCTTCCCCTGAAATCCACCTAGGTGCATCACATTTCCTACCCTTGAAATCCACCTAGGTGCATCACATGTCCTTCCCCTGAAATCCACCTAGGTGCATCACATTTCCTACCCTTGAAATCCACCTAGGTTCGTTTCATTTCCTACCCCTGAAATCCACCTAGGTGCGTCACATTTCCTACCCCTGAAATCCACCTAGGAGCGTCACATTTCCCACCCTTGAAATCCACCTAGGCTCATCACATTTCCTACCCTTGAAATCCACCTAGGTTCATCACATTTCCTACCCTTGAAATCCACCTAGGTGCATCACATGTCCTTCCCCTGAAATCCACCTAGGTGCACCACATTTCCTACTCTTGAAATCCACCCAGGTGCATCACATGTCCTTCCCCTGAAATCCACCTAGGTGCATCACATGTCCTTCCCCTGAAATCCACCTAAGTGCATCACATTTCCTACCCTTGAAATCCACCTAGGTGCATGACATTTTCTACCCTTGAAATCCACCTAGGTTCATCACATTTCCTACCCTTGAAATCCACCTAGGTGCATCATATGTCCATCCCCTGAAATCCACCTAGGTGCATCACATTTCCTACCCTTGAAATCCACCTAGGTGCATCACATGTCCTTCCCCTGAAAATCCACCTAGGTGCATCCCATTTCCTAACCTTGAAATCCACCTAGGTTCATCACATTTCCTACCCTTGAAATCCACCTAGGTTCATCACATTTCCTACCCTTGAAATCCACCTAGGTGCATCACATGTCCTTCCCCTGAAATCCTCCTAGGTGCATCACATTTCCTACTCTTGAAATCCACCTAGGTGCATCACATGTCCTTCCCCTGAAATCCACCTAGGTGCATCACATTTCCTTCCCCTGAAATCCACCTAGGTGCATCACATGTCCTTCCCCTGAAATCCACCTAGGTGCATCACATTTCCTACCCTTGAAATCCACCTAGGTTCATCACATTTCCTACCCTTGAAATCCACCTAGGTGCATCACATGTCGTTCCCCTGAAATCCACCTAGGTGCATCACATTTCCTACCCTTGAATTCCACCTAGGTTCATCACATTTCCTTCCCCTGAAATCCACCTAGGTGCATCACATGTCCTTCCCCTGAAATCCATCTAGGTTCATCACATTTCCTACCCCTGAAATCCACCTAGGTGCATCACATTTCCGACCCTTGAAATACACCTAGGCACATCACATGTCCTTCCCCTGAAATCCGCCTAGGTGCATCACATTCCCTACCCCTGAAATCAACTTAGGTGCATCACATTCCCTACCCCTGAATTCCACCTAAGTGCATCACATTTCCTACCACTGAAATCCACCTAGGTGCATCACATTTCCTGCCCCTAACATCCACCTATGTGTGTCACATTTCCTACCCTTGAAATCCACCTAGGTGCATCACATTTCCTGCCCTTGAAATACACCTAGGTGCATCACATGTCCTTCCCCTGAAATCTGCCTAGGAGCGTCACATTTCGTACCCCTGAAATCCACCTAGGTGCATCACATTTCCTACCCCTGAATTCCACCTAGGTGCATCACATTTCTTACCACTGAAATCGCCCTAGACGCATCACATTTCCTACCCCTAACATCCACCTAGATGTGTCACATTTCCTACCACTGAAATCCACCTAGGTGCATCACATTTCCTACCCCTAACATCCACCTAGATGCATCACATTTCCTACCCCTGAATTCCACCTGGGTGCATCACATTTCCTACCCCTAACATCCACCTAGATGCATCACATTTCCTACCCCTAACATCCACCTAGATGCATCACATTTCCTACCCCTGAATTCCACCTAGGTGCATCACATTTCCTACCCCTAACATCCACCTAGATGCATCACATTTCCTACCACTGAAATCCACCTAGGTGCATCACATTTCCTGCAGCTGAAATCCACCTAGGTGCATCACATTTCCTACCCTTGAAATCCACCTATGTTCATCCCATTTCCTACCCCTAACATCCACTTTGGTGCATCACATTTCCTACCCCTAACATCCACCTAGATGCATAACATTTCCTACCCTTGAAATCCTCCTAGGTTCATCACATTTCCTTCCCCTGAAATCCACCTAGGTGCATCACATGTCCTTCCCCTGAAATCCATCTAGGTTCATCACATTTCCTACCCCTAACATCCACCTAGATGCCTCACATTTCCTACCCCTGAATTCCACCTAGGTGCATCACATTTCTTACCACTGAAATCAACCTAGACGCATCACATTTCCTACCCCTAACATCCACCTAGATGTGTCACATTTCCTACCACTGAAATCCACCTAGGTGCATCACATTTCCTACCCCTAACATCCACCTAGATGCATCACATTTCCTACCCCTGAATTCCACCTAGGTGCATCACATTTCCTACCCCTAACATCCAACTGGATGCATCACATTTCCTACCACTGAAATCCACCTTGGTGCATCACATTTCCTGCAGCTGAAATCCACCTAGGTGCATCACATTTCCTGCCCTTGAAATACACCTAGGCGCATCACATGTCCTTCCCCTGAAATCCCCCTAGGAGCGTCACATTTCCTACCCCTGAAATCCACCTAGGTGCATCACATTTCCTACCCCTAACATCCACCTAGATGCCTCACATTTCCTACCCTTGAATTCCACCTAGGTGCATCACATTTATTACCACTGAAATCGACCTAGACGCATCACATTTCCTACCCCTAACATCCACCTAGATGTGTCACATTTCCTACCACTGAAATCCACCTAGGTGCATCACATTTCCCACCCCTAACATCAACCTAGATGCATCACATTTCCTACCCCTGAATTCCAACTAGGTGCATCACATTTCCTACCCCTAACATCCACCTAGATGCATCACATTTCCTGCAGCTGAAATCCACCTAGGTGCATCACATTTCCTACCCTTGAAATCCACCTATGTTCATCCCATTTCCTACCCCTAACATCCACTTTGGTGCATCACATTTCCTACCCCTAACATCCACCTAGATGCATAACATTTCCTACCCTTGAAATCCACCTAGGTTCATCACATTTCCTACCCTTGAAATCCACCTAGGCGCATCACATGTCCTTCCCCTGAAATCCACCTAGGTGCATCACATTTCCTACCCTTGAAATCCACCTAGGTGCATCACATGTCCTTCCACTGAAATCCACCTAGGTGCATCACATTTCCTACCCTTGAAATCCACCTAGGTTCATCACATTTCCGACACTTGAAATCCAGCTAGGTTCATCACATTTCCTAACCTTGAAATCCACCTAGGTGCATCACATGTCCTTCCCCTGAAATCCACCTAGGTGCATCACATTTCCTACTCTTGAAATCCACCTAGGTGCATCACATGTCCTACCCCTGAAATCCACCGAGGTGCATCACATGTCCTTCTCCTGAAATCCACCTAGATGCATCACATTTCCTTCCCCTGAAATCCACCTAGGTGCATCACATGTCCTTCCCCTGAAATCCACCTAGGTGCATCACATTTCCTACCCTTGAAATCCACCTAGGTGCATCACATGTCCTTCCCCTGAAATCCACCTAGGTGCATCACATTTCCTACCCTTGAAATCCACCTAGGTTCATTACATTTCCTACCACTGAAATCGACCTAGACGCATCACATTTCCTACCCCTAACATCCACCTAGATGTGTCACATTTCCTACCACTGAAATCCACCTAGGTGCATCACATTTCCCACCCCTAACATCAACCTAGATGCATCACATTTCCTACCCCTGAATTCCAACTAGGTGCATCACATTTCCTACCCCTAACATCCACCTAGATGCATCACATTTCCTGCAGCTGAAATCCACCTAGGTGCATCACATTTCCTACCCTTGAAATCCACCTATGTTCATCCCATTTCCTACCCCTAACATCCACTTTGGTGCATCACATTTCCTACCCCTAACATCCACCTAGATGCATAACATTTCCTACCCTTGAAATCCACCTAGGTTCATCACATTTCCTACCCTTGAAATCCACCTAGGCGCATCACATGTCCTTCCCCTGAAATCCACCTAGGTGCATCACATTTCCTACCCTTGAAATCCACCTAGGTGCATCACATGTCCTTCCCCTGAAATCCACCTAGGTGCATCACATTTCCTACCCTTGAAATCCACCTAGGTTCATCACATTTCCGACACTTGAAATCCAGCTAGGTTCATCACATTTCCTAACCTTGAAATCCACCTAGGTGCATCACATGTCCTTCCCCTGAAATCCACCTAGGTGCATCACATTTCCTACTCTTGAAATCCACCTAGGTGCATCACATGTCCTACCCCTGAAATCCACCGAGGTGCATCACATGTCCTTCCCCTGAAATCCACCTAGATGCATCACATTTCCTTCCCCTGAAATCCACCTAGGTGCATCACATGTCCTTCCCCTGAAATCCACCTAGGTGCATCACATTTCCTACCCTTGAAATCCACCTAGGTGCATCACATGTCCTTCCCCTGAAATCCACCTAGGTGCATCACATTTCCTACCCTTGAAATCCACCTAGGTTCATTACATTTCCTACCCCTGAAATCCACCTAGGTGCGTCACATTTCCTACCCTTGAAATCCACCTAGGAGCGTCACATTTCCTACCCTTGAAATCCTCCTAGGTTCATCACATTTCCTACCCCTGAAATCCACCTAGGTGCATCACATGTCCTTCCCCTGAAATCAACCTAGGTGCGTCACATTTCCTTCCCCTGAAATCCTACTAGGTGCATCACATTTCCTTCCCCTGAAATCCTCCTAGGTGCATCACATTCCCTTCCCCTGAAATCCACCTAGGTGCATCACATTTCCTACCCTTGAAATACACCTTAGCGCATCACATGTCCTTCCCCTGAAATCCGCCTAGGTGCATCACATTCCCTACCCCTGAAATCCACCTAGGTGCATCACATTCCCTACCCCTGAATTCCACCTAAGTGCATCACATTTCCTACCACTGAAATCCACATAGGTGCATCACATTTCCTACCCCTAACATCCACCTATGTGCGTCACATTTCCTACCCCTAACATCCACCTAGGTGCATCACATTTCTTACCACTGAAATCCACCTAGATGCATCACATTTCCTACCCCTGAATTCCACCTAGGTGCATCACATTTCTTACCACTGAAATCGCCCTAGACGCATCACATTTCCTACCCCTAACATCCACCTAGATGTGTCACATTTCCTACCACTGAAATCCACCTAGGTGCATCACATTTCCTACCCCTAACATCCACCTAGATGCATCACATTTCCTACCCCTGAATTCCACCTGGGTGCATCACATTTCCTACCCCTAACATCCACCTAGATGCATCACATTTCCTACCCCTAACATCCACCTAGATGCATCACATTTCCTACCCCTGAATTCCACCTAGGTGCATCACATTTCCTACCCCTAACATCCACCTAGATGCATCACATTTCCTACCACTGAAATCCACCTAGGTGCATCACATTTCCTGCAGCTGAAATCCACCTAGGTGCATCACATTTCCTACCCTTGAAATCCACCTATGTTCATCCCATTTCCTACCCCTAACATCCACTTTGGTGCATCACATTTCCTACCCCTAACATCCACCTAGATGCATAACATTTCCTACCCTTGAAATCCTCCTAGGTTCATCACATTTCCTTCCCCTGAAATCCACCTAGGTGCATCACATGTCCTTCCCCTGAAATCCATCTAGGTTCATCACATTTCCTACCCCTAACATCCACCTAGATGCCTCACATTTCCTACCCCTGAATTCCACCTAGGTGCATCACATTTCTTACCACTGAAATCAACCTAGACGCATCACATTTCCTACCCCTAACATCCACCTAGATGTGTCACATTTCCTACCACTGAAATCCACCTAGGTGCATCACATTTCCTACCCCTAACATCCACCTAGATGCATCACATTTCCTACCCCTGAATTCCACCTAGGTGCATCACATTTCCTACCCCTAACATCCAACTGGATGCATCACATTTCCTACCACTGAAATCCACCTAGGTGCATCACATTTCCTGCAGCTGAAATCCACCTAGGTGCATCACATTTCCTGCCCTTGAAATACACCTAGGCGCATCACATGTCCTTCCCCTGAAATCCCCCTAGGAACGTCACATTTCCTACCCCTGAAATCCACCTAGGTGCATCACATTTCCTACCCCTAACATCCACCTAGATGCCTCACATTTCCTACCCTTGAATTCCACCTAGGTGCATCACATTTCTTACCACTGAAATCGACCTAGACGCATCACATTTCCTACCCCTAACATCCACCTAGATGTGTCACATTTCCTACCACTGAAATCCACCTAGGTGCATCACATTTCCCACCCCTAACATCAACCTAGATGCATCACATTTCCTACCCCTGAATTCCAACTAGGTGCATCACATTTCCTACCCCTAACATCCACCTAGATGCATCACATTTCCTGCAGCTGAAATCCACCTAGGTGCATCACATTTCCTACCCTTGAAATCCACCTATGTTCATCCCATTTCCTACCCCTAACATCCACTTTGGTGCATCACATTTCCTACCCCTAACATCCACCTAGATGCATAACATTTCCTACCCTTGAAATCCACCTAGGTTCATCACATTTCCTACCCTTGAAATCCACCTAGGCGCATCACATGTCCTTCCCCTGAAATCCACCTAGGTGCATCACATTTCCTACCCTTGAAATCCACCTAGGTGCATCACATGTCCTTCCACTGAAATCCACCTAGGTGCATCACATTTCCTACCCTTGAAATCCACCTAGGTTCATCACATTTCCGACACTTGAAATCCAGCTAGGTTCATCACATTTCCTAACCTTGAAATCCACCTAGGTGCATCACATGTCCTTCCCCTGAAATCCACCTAGGTGCATCACATTTCCTACTCTTGAAATCCACCTAGGTGCATCACATGTCCTACCCCTGAAATCCACCGAGGTGCATCACATGTCCTTCCCCTGAAATCCACCTAGATGCATCACATTTCCTTCCCCTGAAATCCACCTAGGTGCATCACATGTCCTTCCCCTGAAATCCACCTAGGTGCATCACATTTCCTACCCTTGAAATCCACCTAGGTGCATCACATGTCCTTCCTCTGAAATCCACCTAGGTGCATCACATTTCCTACCCTTGAAATCCACCTAGGTTCATTACATTTCCTACCACTGAAATCGACCTAGACGCATCACATTTCCTACCCCTAACATCCACCTAGATGTGTCACATTTCCTACCACTGAAATCCACCTAGGTGCATCACATTTCCCACCCCTAACATCAACCTAGATGCATCACATTTCCTACCCCTGAATTCCAACTAGGTGCATCACATTTCCTACCCCTAACATCCACCTAGATGCATCACATTTCCTGCAGCTGAAATCCACCTAGGTGCATCACATTTCCTACCCTTGAAATCCACCTATGTTCATCCCATTTCCTACCCCTAACATCCACTTTGGTGCATCACATTTCCTACCCCTAACATCCACCTAGATGCATAACATTTCCTACCCTTGAAATCCACCTAGGTTCATCACATTTCCTACCCTTGAAATCCACCTAGGCGCATCACATGTCCTTCCCCTGAAATCCACCTAGGTGCATCACATTTCCTACCCTTGAAATCCTCCTAGGTGCATCACATGTCCTTCCCCTGAAATCCACCTAGGTGCATCATATTTCCTACCCTTGAAATCCACCTAGGTTCATCACATTTCCGACACTTGAAATCCAGCTAGGTTCATCACATTTCCTAACCTTGAAATCCACCTAGGTGCATCACATGTCCTTCCCCTGAAATCCACCTAGGTGCATCACATTTCCTACTCTTGAAATCCACCTAGGTGCATCACATGTCCTACCCCTGAAATCCACCGAGGTGCATCACATGTCCTTCCCCTGAAATCCACCTAGATGCATCACATTTCCTTCCCCTGAAATCCACCTAAGTGCATCACATGTCCTTCCCCTGAAATCCAACTAGGTGCATCACATTTCCTACCCTTGAAATCCACCTAGGTGCATCACATGTCCTTCCCCTGAAATCCACCTAGGTGCATCACATTTCCTACCCTTGAAATCCACCTAGGTTCATTACATTTCCTACCCCTGAAATCCACCTAGGTGCGTCACATTTCCTACCCTTGAAATCCACCTAGGAGCGTCACATTTCCTACCCTTGAAATCCTCCTAGGTTCATCACATTTCCTACCCCTGAAATCCACCTAGGTGCATCACATGTCCTTCCCCTGAAATCAACCTAGGTGCGTCACATTTCCTTCCCCTGAAATCCTACTAGGTGCATCACATTTCCTTCCCCTGAAATCCTCCTAGGTGCATCACATTCCCTTCCCCTGAAATCCACCTAGGTGCATCACATTTCCTACCCTTGAAATACACCTTAGCGCATCACATGTCCTTCCCCTGAAATCCGCCTAGGTGCATCACATTCCCTACCCCTGAAATCCACCTAGGTGCATCACATTCCCTACCCCTGAATTCCACCTAAGTGCATCACATTTCCTACCACTGAAATCCACATAGGTGCATCACATTTCCTACCCCTAACATCCACCTATGTGCGTCACATTTCCTACCCCTAACATCCACCTAGGTGCATCACATTTCTTACCACTGAAATCCACCTAGATGCATCACATTTCCTACCCCTAACATCCACCTAGATGCGTCACATTTCCTACCCCTGAATTCCACCTAAGTGCATCACATTTCCTACCCCTAACATCCGTCTAGATGCATCACATTTCCTACCCCTGAATTCCACCTAAGTGCATCACATTTCCTACCCCTAACATCCTCCTAGGTGCATCACATTTCCTACCCCTAACATCCACCTAGATGTATAACATTTCCTACTCTTGAAATCCACCTAGGTTCATCACATTTCCTACCCTTGAAATCCACCTAGGTGCATCACATGTCCTTCCCCTGAAATCCACCTAGGTTCATCACATTTCCTACCCTTGAAATCCACCTATGTGCATCACATGTTCTTCCCCTGAAATCCACCTAGGTGCATCACATTTTCTACACTTGAAATCGACCTAGGTGAAACACATGTCCTACCCCTGAAATCCACCTAGGTGCATCACATGTCCTTCCCCTGAAATCCACCAAGGTGCATTACATTTCCTTCCCCTGAAATCCACCTAGGTGCATCACATGTCCTTCCCCTGAAATCCACCTAGGTGCATTACATTTCCTTCCCCTGAAATCCACCTAGGTGCATCACATTTACTACCCTTGAAATCCACCTAGGTTCATCACATTTCCTACCCTTGAAATCCACCTAGGTGCATCACATGTCCTTCCCCTGAAATCCACCTAGGTGCATCACATTTCCTACCCTTGAAATCCTCCTAGGTGCATCACATGTCCTTCCCCTGAAATCCACCTAGGTGCATCACATTTCCTACCCTTGAAATCCACCTAGGTTCATTTCATTTCCTACCCCTGAAATCCACCTAGGTGCGTCACATTTCCTACCCCTGAAATCCACCTAGGAGCGTCACATTTGCTACCCTTTAAATCCTCCTAGGTTTATCACATGTCCTTCCCCTGAAATCCACCTAGGTGCGTCACATTTCCTTCCCCTGAAATCCTACTAGGTGCATCACATTTCCTTCCCCTGAAATCCACCTAGGTGCATCACATGTCCTTCCCCTGAAATCCACTTAGGTTCATCACATTTCCTCCCCTGAAATCCACCTAGGTGCAACACATTTCCTACCCTTGAAATACACCTAGGCGCAACACATGTCGTTCCCCTGAAATACGCCTAGGTGCATCACATTTCCTACCCCTGAAATCCACCTAGGTGCATCACATTCCCTACCCCTGAATTCCACCTAAGTGCATCACATTTCCTACCACTGAAATCCACCTAGGTGCATCACATTTCCTACCCCTAACATCCACCTAGATGCGTCACATTTCCTACCACTAAAATCCACCTAGATGCGTCAAATTTCCAACCCATGAATTCCACCTATGTGTGTCACATTTCCTACCCCTGAAATCCACCTAGGTGCATCACATTTCCTACCCTTGAAATACACCTAGGCGCATCACATGTCCTTCCCCCGAAATCCACCTAGGTGCGTCACATTTCCTACCCCTGAAATCCACCTAGGTGCATCACATTTCCTACCCCTAACATCCACCTAGATGCATCACAATTCCTACCCCTGAATTCCACCTAGGTGCATCACATTTCCTACCACTGAAATCCACCTAGATGCATCACATTTCCTACCCCTAACATCCACCTAGATGCGTCACATTTCCTACCACTAAAATCCACCTAGATGCGTCACATTTCCAACCCCTGAATTCCACCTAGGTGCATCACATTTCCTACCCCTAACATCCACCTAGATGCATCACATTTCCTACCACTGAAATCCACCTAGGTGCATCACATTTCCTGCAGCTGAAATCCACCTAGGTGCATCGCATTTCCTACCCTTGAAATCCACCTAGGTTCATCACATTTCCTACCCCTAACATCCACCTAGATGCATCACATTTCCTACCCCTAACATCCACTTAGATGCATCACATTTCCTACCACTGAAATCCACCTAGGTGCATCACATTTCTTCCAGCTGAAATCCACCTAGATGCATCACATTTCCTACCCTTGAAATCCACCTAGGTTAATCACATTTCCCACCCATGAAATCCACCTAGTTGCATCACATTTCCTACCCTTGAAATCCACCTAGGTTCATCACATTTCCTACCGTTGAAATCCACCTAGGTGCATCACATGTCTTTCCCCTGAAATCCACCTAGGTCCATCACATTTCCTACTCTTGAAATCCACCTAGGTGCATCACATGTCCTTCCCCTGAAATCCACCTAGGTACATCACATTTCCTTCCCCTGAAATCCACCTAGGTGCATCACATATCCTTCCCCTGAAATCCACCTAGGCGCATCACATTTCCTACCCTTGAAATCCACCTAGATTCATCACATTTCCTACCCTTGAAATCCACCTAGGTGCATCACATGTCCTTCCCCTGAAATCCACCTAGGTGCATCACATTTCCTACCCTTGAAATCCACCTAGGTTCATTACATTTCCTACCCCTGAAATCCACCTAGGTGCGTCACATTTCTACCCTTGAAATCCACACAGGAGCGTCACATTTCCTACCCCTGTAATCCACCTAGGAGCGTCACATTTCCTACCCTTGAAATCCTCCTAGGTTCATCACATTTCCTACCCCTGAAATCCACCTAGGTGCATCACATGTCCTTCCCCTGAAATCCACCTAGGTGCATCACATTTCCTTCCCCTGAAATCCTGCTAGGTGCATCACATTTCCTACCCCTGAAATCCACCTAGGTTCATCACATTTCCTACCCTTGAAATCCACCTAGGTTCATCACATTTCCTACCCCTGAAATCCACCTAGGTTCTTCACATTTCCTACCCCTGAAATCCACCTAGGTTCATCACATTTCCTACAGCTGAAATCCACCTAGGTTCATCACATTTCCTACCCCTGAAAACCACCTAGGTTCATCACATTTCCTACCCTTGAAATCCACCTAGGTTCATCACATTTCCTACCCCTGAAATCCACCTAGGTTCATCACATTTCCTATCCTTGAAATCCACCTAGGTTCATCATATTTCCTACCCCTGAAATCCACAAGGTGCATCACATTTCCTTCAGCTGAAATCCACCTAGTTGCATCACATTTCCTACCCTTGAAGTCCACCTAGGTTCATCACATTTCCTACCCCTGAAATCCACCTAGGTGCATCACATGTCCTTCCCCTGAAATCCACCTAGGTGCGTCACATTTCTACCCTTGAAATCCACCCAGGAGCGTCACATTTCCTACCCCTGTAATCCACCTAGGAGCGTCACATTTCCTACCCTTGAAATCCTCCTAGGTTCATCACATTTCCTACCCCTGAAATCCACCTAGGTGCATCACATGTCCTTCCCCTGAAATCCACCTAGGTGCATCACATTTCCTTCCCCTGAAATCCTACTAGGTGCATCACATTTCCTACCCCTGAAATCCACCTAGGTTCATCACATTTCCTACCCTTGAAATCCACCTAGGTTCATCACATTTCCTACCCCTGAAATCCACCTAGGTTCTTAACATTTCCTACCCCTGAAATCCACCTAGGTTCATCACATTTCCTACAGCTGAAATCCACCTAGGTTCATCACATTTCCTACCCCTGAAAACCACCTAGGTTCATCACATTTCCTACCCTTGAAATCCACCTAGGTTCATCACATTTCCTACCCCTGAAATCCACCTAGGTTCATCACATTTCCTATCCTTGAAATCCACCTAGGTTCATCATATTTCCTACCCCTGAAATCCACAAGGTGCATCACATTTCCTTCAGCTGAAATCCACCTAGTTGCATCACATTTCCTACCCTTGAAGTCCACCTAGGTTCATCACATTTCCTACCCCTGAAATCCACCTAGGTGCATCACATGTCCTTCCCCTGAAAGCCACATAGGTTCATCACATTTCCTTCCCCTCAAATCCACCTAGGTTCATCACATTTCCTACAGCTGAAACCCACCTAGGTTCATCACATTTCCTACCCCTGAAATCCACCTAGGTTCATCACATTTCCTATGTTACTCACCGGACGGGAAGTAAACCAATCGGAGGCCGGAAGACACAGGACTGCACTATTGATTGAAGAGCTAGGTCGGGGCCTCCAACCTAGCCTCCTCTCTGTGAGGGCACAAGACCTTTTTAACGATATGACCCTCTGCTGGGCAGGACCAGGCAGATGGACTGATCGCTCAAAAGGGCGGGGAGGACACGCCGCCAAGAACCCAGCTGTAAAGGAAAAAACAAGAGGTGAGCAATTGGAACTGTAAGAAGAATCCTTTCCCTTGATACTTCTTTCTAGTAGTACCTGAGCTATGCCCTCCCCTTGTTTAAAGGCAACCGGAACCACCTATAAGTAAGAAAGGAGAATGTAACCTATGCTAATGATAGTGGTCGATTAGCTACGAGGTATGGAATCATAAAAATAGAAAACCCTTACCACGGCTGTGCTGTTGAGTCTGAGTTGTCCCAAAGAGTTCAAAAACGGAAGTGTAAAATAAGAAATGGGTAGGTTAGTTAGGGAACTAAACCCGGGCGGAACGAGGGCCGCGCTAGAGTCGAGTGGGTGCACTATCTGCAAGGCGTCCCTGTGCACTACTGAAGAATGTCCAACGGAAGTCTGATTGTGGAGATGATGGGAACAGCAACCAGAAGAGACAATTGAATTGGAGAATTGTAGGTGATGGTTCGGTGGCAGGCAAAGGCAGTCCGTGAAGGAGAAAACAGGTCTGGTACACAGGTAAGTAGTTTTCCAAAAGCGGCAGGCAAAGGCAGTCCGTGAAGGAGAAAACAGGTCCGGTACATGGGTAAGTAGTTTTCCAAAAGCAGCAGGCAAAGGCAGTCCGTGAAGGAGAAAACAGGTCTGGTACACGGGTAAGTATAGTAGGATCGAAGACGGAACTTCTAAACTCCGGGATGCAACTTTAATCAGAAGCAGCGTCTTTCCCGGTTCTGAGGTTTAAATCGGGAAGGAGAAAGGCGGAACCGGACGAAACCGAGGTTCACGCATCATCGCCCATCTGCTGAGAGCGGGAGGCGGAAGGCTGGGAATCGTAGTCCAACTTGCCGCAAGGCGCTGCGGAGTGAGCCGAAGCCACTATTTTCCAGGGCAGTTGCCAGTGGGCGTAGAATGGATTTGCAATGTGACGCATGCCCTTCCGAAGGGCAATAATCCTCCTCCGTGCCTGCCGAGGCGTAACATCCTACCCCTGAAATCCACCTAGGTGCATCACATTTCCTTCAGCTGAAATCCACCTAGGTTCATCACATTTCCTACCCCTGAAATCCACCTAGGTTCATCACATTTCCTACCCCTGAAATCCATCTAGGTTCATCACATTTCGTACCCCTGAAATCCACCTAGGTGCATCACATTTCCTTCAGCTGAAATCCACCTACGTGCATCACATTTCCTACCCCTGAAATCCACCTACGTGCATCACATTTCCTACCCCTGAAATCCACCTAAGTGCATCACATTTACTACCCCTGAAATCCACCTAGGTGCATCACATTTCCTTCAGCTGAAATCCACCGAGGTTCATAACGTTTTCTACCCCTGAAATCCACCTAGTTGCATCAAATGTCCTTCCCCTGAAATCCACCTAGGTGCATCACATTTTCTACCCCTGAAATCCACCTAGTTGCATCAAATGTCCTTCCCCTGAAATCCACCTAGGTGCATCACATTTTCTATCCCTGAAATCCACCTAGGTGCATCACATTTCCTTCAGCTGAAATCCACCTAGGTGCGTCACATTTACCTACCATTGAAATCCACCTAGGTGCATCATATTTCCTACCACCACAGGAATCCATCTAAGTGTGTCACAACCCCCGCCTCCCCCCCCCGCTCTTCCAAGGACTTGCTGCAGATCATAGCAGCAGTATTGTGAATCCCGAATGCTCTCAATTATCAGAGCTTACGGCCAATTGCTATTTATTATTCATGCAGTGTTCATACTGTGGAAAATGAACTGTCACAAGCATTGGCATCTTTGGAGAGAATGAAAGGTTCTGACGTGGTTGATATCAACACAAATCTGCAGTTCACCAACGTCCTTCTACCCTACGCTGCTCCTTTTTAGTTTTGGTTATCAGGCGGCACTTACCTGCCACCTATAAGCCAAAATATTTGCATTGGCATACAGCTTAGAAGGTGATGACCTTTAAGGAGGGACACAAAGCAGGTGTTGTTTGGCCATTTGCCCACCCATTCACTGCCCATGGCCATGCTAATACCCAGGGCCATTCCCATCCTGAACACATCCTCCTTGGATCTCATTGTGCTGCCTCTACCAAGCAGTAACATCAAACGTTGGCTTGCCAGTGTTATTTCTAAGCATTCTGCTGCATAATCACTTAATTGCAGCCTTAAATGTGCTACTGGTGTAATAAAAATGTCTTCACCAAGTGTGCCTGCAGCCACTTTAATTATATCGGTCATTGCACTCAAGACATGTAAAAAAACAAGCATTGACAAAGCTAACAGTGTTGGCTTCTGTATAGACATTAGATAGGCATTTGACGGGACTGTTATCATAGGCCCAGGTACTCAACACATTTTCCAGCTGCTGCCATTAAATGGCCAGGTGGTGCCATCATGACAGTACCTGGCAAGTGCCTATGCCATCCATGCATGTGTCTTGCCAGTGAGCCGGGCATCGGGTGCAAGAAACCTCTCATCACTAAATACATACCTATGTTAAAGAATGCCAGTGGAAAAGCTGTCACCTCTTGGAGCATTAGGAGTAGAGTATGGACAAAGTAGCAGAAAGATGTGTGGCCACCCATTACAATTGCTGGTTAAACTTGCAGCAATGGGCCAGGGTTGGGAGGGACTAACCGGTCCGTTTCAGCAGCAGTCTTGCTAAACGAAGACAGCTGAACCGCCGTGATGTGTTGGTGTTGTGGTGTGAAAGTTTGGCTTAGGTGCAATTCAGGACTGAAAGTTCTTTGGATGCTTATAAAAGGGCGGGGGGTTCATTGACGACAGTTCATTTAATTTCATTTAATGTCTTTATTTATAACATTAAACATGTTTAAGACCAAATGCCTTAAGCAATTTCTTTGCTGACTTTTGCAGCTGTTGGCAGTAACTAGTCACGCTAAGCTGTAAATGACCTTGATGTTCGCCTTTCCTAGACTTAACCCTTTTCTGAACGTCATCTATTGAATAGCAAAACCTGGATGAAATACATGTAATGTAAAGTGACCTTTTCCTAAGCCGTTTGAAGCGGTTCTTGGTGCATAAATTCTACCTTAAACTAATTACACATCTCAGTCCTTAATGCTTTGTAACCCCCATCAAAATTCTGATTCTAATTGCCCCTTCTTATACTCGCCCTATTGTTGACTGCTAGAAACACCAATGCTCCCACCACCCCGAATTCACAGATTTCAAATGTGACTCTTTCACCTCTGCAGAAATGTTGAATTGATCCCTATGGACCCAACTGAGCAGTCGTCCTGGCAGGATAATTGCCCAACCGCATGTTATGGCCTGGTGTAAAGCTGGGGGACATAGGCTGGGAAAAGGTAATTATCTCTACAGCCATGACTGCTTCGTCAATGTAATCATGTTATCACGACCTTGTACTTGAAACTGTTGGTCGAGTTAACCGTGGACTGGTTCCATATCGTCCACTGTCTGCTTCCGGCAAGTATTCCCATGGCTTCTTCCATAGGTTGCAGAGAACCTCCCCAATTCTTTCTGGCTCAGACCAGTGGTCGAAGTGAGCGGGAACGGTCGAGAGTGGTGTTCCACTACTTTTACTTTTTACTGTTAAGAGCTCCACTACTTTTTGCAACCATTTTCACCATTCCGAAACTGTTCTTTGTAAAGGTAAAGCACACTTCTCCATTTTAACACTGGATATCAGTTACAGATAAACTGAAATCCATTCCAACTCCATTGGCTGTCAACAAGCATAACTGCACCCCCTGAAAAGTGTGTTGTACGCTGCTCCATTCCTTCCTACTCTTTCCTACGCAGGAGTGACAGTTCCCCTACTTTTTTGGGTCACTTCTATCACTGGCTCTGACTGACCGGAATGCGGATGTCACAGCGTCAACAACAGCCCTTTTGCCTGTTTTCTATTTACATGTGTCCAGTGCATTTGGGGAAACGTGTGCCTGATCCCGTTGGGCAGCATTAGCTGACTACTATAAAGCTCAGCGAGGCCACTAATAGTAGCAGGCAGGCACTATACAAGATGATAATACATTTCATTACATTACTATACTGACTCTAGTCCCACACTTAGAACTGTGAATATTAACCTGGTATAGCCGAATCCAGGTGTAACCTCCATCTCTGCCTATCATATGCGGAAACCTACTTACTGTGGTACCGGGGCCTCTGCCCACTTTACAGGACTCTCAACTCTAGTTAGCCTCCAACTCTGTCTACTGTACAGTGAAAGGTAGTGTATGATGAGACCGGGGACTCAGCACCGCCACACAAGAATCTTAACTCTAGGCATTTAGCCAAACTGTGAAAGCCAGCTTTGAGACATGTAACCCGCGAACCAAAAAGCTCAAATTCTGCATACGTAACTCATACAGAAACCTACACAACCACCTCTAACACAGCAAGGCACACGCCGCAACAATAAACAAACAACACATAAGCCGCACCAACAGCACACGAAGCTTGACTTCGATCCGATTCTCGCACCGAAACTCAGCGCGCGGTGTATACCGAGCTGAAGCCGCCACCAGGATACCACTTCTCTCACTATCCTACTACTCCCTCTTCACCTTACTAACCCAACCCGCCTTCTCGTTTACAGATCCGCCTGAGCGCCTGGGGACCAATTCCGTTGGTGACGGTGTGCTATACAAATACCTTCAACATAACATAACATTACTCTCAGAGTCTGCATCGTTCATTAATAATGGCAAGGCGATAATACTTTTTGTGGCCTCATTCCCTTGGCCTCTTTAAAACTGTCTTCCTATTTATAATGGGAAAGATAGTAAAGATTAAGCATCCCTTTGACAGTCAGAAAGGAGTCTGAAAAATATGCTGAAGCCGTCAATAGCAGTCCACCCTCCCCTCTGCAGGAGAATGCAGCCTACCACAGTGCCGGCCCAGGGTGGGGCCCACGTGGACTCTCCATAATATCCCCACTCCCATGTGATATTCTGGTCTGTGCACGTGACTACAGGATGTAGTTTGACACTTTTGTTTCTCTCATTGACCACATTAACAATAAGGGCAGGCAAAATTTCCGTTTCCGGTATCGCCAATTGCAATGCCGAATACGGGGCAACACTAATTCTGCCTCCAAATTTGTACTCCCGTTCAGTGATCGAAGTGAGCGGGAACGGTCGGGAGCGGTGTTCCACTACTTTCTTTTTTTCTGTTTACCATTCCTCTACTTTTTATGACCATATTCACCATTCTATACAGAGGATTTGTCCATTCATGTCCTTGTGCAAGTGTGAAGGTTTAATAGGAGCCTTAGTTACTAGTCACTTAGACTATTGCAATGCCCCAGCCGCAACACCTTGTCACATGTTGCACTAGGCTTCCACCTACCCTCTCCCCTGCCGAGACCACAGTTCCTCTACTTTTTTCGGTACACTTCTCCAACTGCCCCCGTTAGTCCCTCATGTGGGGAGAGGATCTGAGAAGTCGACAAGTCCAGGGGGATCAGGGACTGAAACATTTCTGTTAAGCAAGAGGCCTTAAGGTTCGGCACGCTCTGATTGGCTAAAATGCCTGGCAGTGATTACAGGTATTTAGTGTCCAGCCTCGTGACTGGCCCGTTTGCATGCCCAGCGCAGCGATAATCCGAGTGGAGTTCGGCTGCTCCAGGGACGAACGTTTCAGCGCGCTCCCGCAGATGTGACGTCATGACAGTCCTACTTCTGCTTCTGCCGAGCTGAAATTTATTATCCTGTAAATCACCGGGGATACTTCCCACCGATAGCTGGGATGAACGGTGACAAAAGTCTCTGACAGTAGCAACTGCAATTTCCTCCTTCATTATGCCTGGCCCAGGTGCCAGATGTCCAAAATTGGCCTGTTCTTGCACTTGATGTATATTTGTGTTGCAACGAGGAGCTTTCTTTATAAATTGTGTGCTGGGAAGTAAATGGGCACACCTGTGAGTTTGTTTGCATATGTTGAGTATTGTATGTGCAAAATGTTCTTTTCAATAAACAAAAGTTACACAAAAACAAACAAAAAGGCAGAGGTGCTATTATTGGACAGCTATGCCTTGGCCGTATTCACAAACTTGGGTCTGCATTCATTCATGTGAAATACGAGTTTTACTTTTCCCTTTTTTGGATGGCGGCGTTGGGAAGGGAAGAGATGCATGCTTAATGACAATGATTTTACGAAAAGAGTCTTGCAGGTTTTCTTCAGTCTAAAATGCAATCAAGACACGTGGGGCAGTGTTAAGGTCATGAATCTGCTGGGGAGGGAGATGTAGATGGGTGCAGCCCAATCTCTGTGACCGCCTCATGTGACATGCCTGCTATTAATGGTGCCACCCTCTGTCTCATTATTCCTCCCTGCACTTTTTCTGGACAGCGTTCTTTTTCAGACCACAACTACCATAAAACACCTGAAAGTAACCCGGAAAACCCGGACCAGAACTGTATAGAAAATAAACCGAAATGCAACTATGGACTGTGGACCGATACCATAACCATACACCGTCCGGTGCCCTGAAAAAGCAAATAACTCACTGTGACAGCAGAAAAATGAACTAACAAACTCACAGAATGTGGATGTCACAGCATCAACAACAGCTTTCAAACTCACACAATTGTACTTCTTCAATGGCACAACTTTGTTGACTTCAGTTATTTTCCCCATACTGACATCCCATATATGAGGGTTTGTTCAAGCTCTGCTTGTCGACCTTTCTTTCAATTCTCACATGGCTCTTGGCAATGCTTGTTCCTGGTTTCCCCCAACGGACATCTCATGTCAGTAGAATTGTACAACTTTTGCAGTTTTGTTTTCTCTTACAATGGGCCTCATTACACGGATGGCGGTAGGGATTTACCGGTACCGGTAAAATACCGTTACCGGTAAATCCCTACCGCCTTACTACGAGGTCCCTTTGCGGGTTGGGGGATTTAACGCCTGCTTTTTGCAGGCGTTAAAATCCAACCCGCTAAGGGACCTCGGAGCTAATTACGGCACCGCAAAATTGCGCTGCCGTAATTAGCGCCTTCCCCATTCCCATAGAGCCCTATGGGGCAGAAATGGGAATGGGGAAGGGCAATGGCGGAAGGGGGATTTACCGCCCATCCAACCTTGGAATGGGGTGGTAAATCCCCTTTCCGCCAAGGCGGTGCCGGTATTTTACCGGCATGAGCCATGGCGCTAATAGCCCCATGGCTCACCGCCTACCGTGTAATGAGGCCCAATGTCTTTTGGCCTGTGGAAATGCTGGTCCCAGGTTTCCCCCAACTGACATCCCGTATTACGAGACTTGTACCATGTTTGCCCTTTTGGTCTCTTTCGGTAATGTCTTTTGGCTAAGGCAATGTTGGTTCCAGGTTTTTCCCCAACTGATATCTCATATTAAGAGAACTGTAGCATATGTGCCTTTTCGTTTCAATTCTATTTGGTCGGTATTCAAAACTTGTTCCCAAATATTCCTTAACGTGATCGCATGTCCGGGGGCCCCCTATTTGTCCAGGCTGACTCGCCGGTTCACCGTGTGGCTGCTGCCGGAAGCTTTCGTGGGGCCAGCTTCTCGGCAGAGTCTCATTTGGTTCCTGTGTTGGTTTCTGAGTCCCTCGCTGTCAGAACAAGTGCAGCTCCGCAGGACCACGTCCCCCAGGGCCCTGCTGCAAACTATTCAACTTCACTTCACTGGAGTTCCTTTTCTCCGGTCCTGCACACTGCCAATCTGCTACTGGCAGATGTCTCCTGTCCTCCCAGGGCTATTCCCTGTGGGCTTGCCTCTGCCTCTGGACTCGCTTCCCTCTCCATGCACTCTGCAGCCTTTCTCCTCTCTCCTTCTCCGTTCTGTCATCTGCAGGTGATCTCCAGATTTAAATGGTGCACGCAGCTGACTTGGATCCTGACAGCTAGACTGCACACTATGCTTAGTGTCACATTCCCTCCACATCGCCTCCTTGCTCCTCTTCCTCGTCTCAGTACTTGAAGCTTTTGGGGATTTGGATCCGAAGGAAGTTTTAAATGATTTTAAATTACATTGTTGGACAGTTTTATGCATACAGTAATCACCATAAGCATTAGATATTCAGTATGTTCTAGGCTTATCATGCACATATGAAGACTGAATATGGTTTTGTTTAACCAAAGTAGTTTTCAGAGTTTTATAATTACATGGCTCTGAATATTGACAACATGCCATTAAAAACTCTGGTATTAAAGGATCTTCCTCGCAAGACAGAGAAGAACACAGCCTCTCTCCTGCTGGAGTCACCTTTCTCCCCTGACCGCCATCTCCTACCATGTGATCCACCCTCAGAATACCACTCCCAGGGCCAGGATCAGATAGCGGCTGCCTTCCCCTGGCCACATGGGAGGAGACTTTAGGCTGGGGATCAATGATGATTCCTCAGGATTTATCACAGTGCGGAAGGATAAGACTCCGCGGACATGAGTTTCCGGAAGGCACAAACCTTTATGTTGTACCATCTTTTGGGCAACTTCAATCAGGGATGAACAAGACTGTTCCAAGAGGGCACCTACGTAGATAAGAGGGCACTTACGTAGATAAGCCATCATGACAAAGATAGAGAGATTTTAGACAGTAGTGGTTAACAATCAGTGGACAGCCTTTGTGGGGATATGGGACACCAGGGCTAAGAAGGCAACAGCCCAAACTAGACAAGAGCCAAGGATGGCATTTAGCAAGCCCCCTTCCTCTTTTCCAGGCCAGTGCATTACATTGAAAAATCTTCCCATCGCTAAATTGAGCAATCTGAATATCATTGCGTTGAACAATCTTCCCAGTGTTACATTAAACAATCTGCACACTCGTATCTTAAGCTGTTGTTGAAAATCCAAAATACAACCAAGACCCTTGAATTTTCCAAGAGTCTCTGCAAGTTATTAAGACCATCTCTGACACATGCCAGTGTTTAATATTTTGTTTCTTTTGTATTGTAATAGCTTAGTATAGGTTCTACTATGTCTTTTTGCATCAATTTACTTGTGTGAGCCTAAGGCATTGGCCCAAAAATGAACTATTGTGCAAGCCTACCTTCCATTATTGTTTTGAAGTTCCACCAGCTCTCTTCCAACTCCTTAGTCGGCCCAGAAGGTCATCATCCATTTAACTGTTTTGTGTTGTCACCCGATCCCGTGTAGATTGGCTTCCATTCATTGTTATGTTGTCCCCCCAGGAATATCAGCTTCACCGCGACTATTGTGCTGTCCCCCATGAAGTCGGGGTTCCATTCTAGCATTGTTGTCCCGCCATTTTGGTTATCTCTCATTCAAAGATCAGCTTCTATTCTAGTGTTATATTGTTCCACCATCCATGAAGATAAAATGTCATTCTAATATTATGCCTGTCCCATACAAGTCACCTTCCATGCTACTATTAGGTTGTCTCCCAAGGAAAATAATCTTCCTTTCTCCTATTATCTTTCCCCCGAGGAAGGTCAGATTCCATTCTAGTACTATGTTGTTCCCCCAGGAAGGTCAAATCATGGGTGAACATGCAACTATTGTGCTGTCCACTCATGAGCATTAAAATAGAAGTCTCTAAATTTCTCAAATATATTCATGTCAGAGTTCTCAAATGTCATCAACTTCGAAGTTGCTAGAATTTAATCCTTGAGATGTGTTTTGCTACCACTGTAGCTCTTCAGGAGGATGGATGTGTATATCTGTTAATGACTTTTTTATGTTGCTTTATTATAGTATGTTTGCTGGTTACTCCAAATATGATATAATATTGACCTGTGGCATCAAAGTTAATGGCATAAAAGAACTCTGAGATGAAGATATCAGGTAATTTTAGAGACTCCTAATTGACTGATACTGATATTCACAAGTTAAAGGTATCAACTTAAACAGGATTCTAAGTTAATGTTATCTGAGAACTCTCAGACAAAGATATCAGAGGATTCTAGAGGCTTCTAAGTTGATGATACTTAGATTTTAACGTATGGTTATGAAGAGAACATTAAGCTGAGAACATCTTTCCTAACAAAATGGTACTTATGCTAAACCCAGATGGATGCTAAGTGAATATACATCTAAAGACATAATTCCAAACACATGAGAATCTAGTGGCCTTAGTAGGAGATGCAAAACAAATATGCATTGTGAAGGATGCAGATGTGTAGAATGCTCATTAACATTTCCTGCGGCCTCATATTCATGGCATTGGTTGTGAAGCAGTGAAAGTGTTTGCTTTTGGTGGAAAGAGGCTAGCATAGCTGGGTTTCACTCTCCCTACTTACAATGCCTTAGAAATTGGACATTTTAAAATGCAATGATAAGGCTATTGAGAACATATCTACATACAATATCACCCACCAGAAGATAGTACTCATTTATCGACATTGAAAGAATGAAAGGCTGAGTTAGTCTTGCCACGATTGAAACCTGCGATCTGCTGGTCACACACAGATCACAGCATCATAGATCACAGCAGCAGCACTTAACCCGCTGAGCTAGCTTACCTGTATCTTATCTATATTTTGATGCCTTTGTTTTGACATATTAAAACAATGAAAATACAAAAAGCAATACAGAATAAATAGAATACTAATTAGTACTGTACCGCAGGACATCTCAGTAGGGGGTTGCAGTTAATGTGTGAATATGAACACTTGGAGCAACAATTCGCCTCGGAGCTTGGTTGGCCGAGCCAACTAGCTGGTGAAATTCTCTCCCTGTAGCAGGATTCCAGGAATAAATTGAACTAATCTGCCCAGGGGTCAAATAGCACAGGATCAAAATTCTTTGACAACCAAAGTGTTTTTTTGTATAAAATAATAATAATCCCAACGGTACCCTTTTATTGAGACATCTTTATTGAATAGGCACTACAATATAGGATGTCTTTTTTCAGGTCTTCTCATTCTTACTGTACTTCTGAACTGTGGGGTGTGGTGCCTGTTTTGGTGGCAGTGGGGTGAGGACGCACAACACATTGAGTACAGAGATGCTTGAGACAACAAAATGCTTGATAGCACATCCAGCCTGTTGCAAGGTGTCCACACCTTCAACATTTCTCACAGGGCCTAGTTGATGTCAAGTGTGAACAGTTGGGTGAGGGTGTATGAGTGAGAGGAGAGGACAGGAGCTTGAGCTGAACACCGCTTTTGAACAAAGTGGTAGATTGGGGTTCATCGAGAAGAGTACTGTAGAGTAGATCGTGTCTGTTTGAGTTGTATGGAGTTCATCATCACCACCATACAACTCAAAACCAGAGGAGCTAAATTAAAAAAAATGATCTAAACAAGTAAAAACAAACTTTACACACATGTGCTGGTACCTATACACAGCACTTATTTCCTGCACCCCAAATTCAGAGTACATGAAAGCATATTTGGTAAACCAAACCAATAAATAAATACTAAATAAATGCTACAGGTGTAAAATAAACAATTTATGAATACATTAAATATAGAAAATGTGGTGCAGATTGAATCATGGGACCCTGTTGTTTGGTGGATCACCCAATTGGTCCCATACATGAAGCTCACATACGTTTTGAACCCTGGTCTTCAATTCATAAGGAGTACCCTGGGTATGCCTTCAACCGTGCATCTACCACGGCTACAGAGCGTGCCAGACGCCTAAAAGCCAATGATCCTGAAAGGATCCTGGCTTCTATCTCTTTCCTCCAACTACCAGTGTGCCTGTGGCCGTGGCGAGGGCATGGTGTGGATCATCCATTCAGTGGTTATATTTATTAGCAACGACTTTTCACATTCACCAAACAATATAATCATGGGCCCTAACAAAACTGAAAGGAGGGAACTAAAACTGAATGTTATTATTTTCACTATCCCTGTTCTTGTTGCGGATAGCAGTTTCAATCACTGTCACTTTGGCTAAGTCATACAACAAATCTTTTGTTGTTAGTGCCTTTTTATTGTTCAAGTTCCTTAGAATTTGGAATCATGGTAATTGGTTGATCATCAAACTCTGCTGTACTAATGGAGAGGTAAGAATTATGAAAGATTATATGAGCATTAAATACTCATTATGATTTTAATTTTATCTTAACAGATGGGAAGGTACAGATCAAGCTCTTCTGTTAAAACTTTGAGAATTCTTCCTGTTAGGGCATTTAACTCAACGTAGGAGCCAAACTGCCCTGCAAAATGCCAATATTGTAAAACAGCTGTTAAAACTATAATCCATTTCTTTTACTCTGCCCCGTGTAAGGAATTCATGGTGGCAAAAGTAAAGACAGACACACGTGATCACAGTTCAAGGGTGTTTATCAAACTGTATGCAGGTTGGAAAAATGCCTAATCTACACCCAAATCTAAGATGGGAGCAAGCGTCGACCACCATTCTGACACAGCCCTCTCCACGTTCCACTCTGCTATATATGATACTCTTGATATCCTTGCCCCTGTCATGAAAATCTGCCTGAAGCCCAAAGCCAAATGCAACTCATGGTACGACTCAGACGTTGTCACCCTAAAATGCAAGTGCAGGGTGGCCAAGAGGAAATGGCTGGGTATCACTGGTCAGGTTCTGGCGTAGCTGACTTCTTTCGACTCTGACCGACCCTCTCAGGTCTGTGGGATATTTTGACCCATTCCAATGTGCCTCACTATATCACTTTACTGCAATGTGAAGGAAACAAGCCAAAATGACCGCGCTGACTCCTGTGCGCGCCAAAACCTTTAAAACTGCGTTTGTGTCACAACCAGAAAAAGGCTGCACACCCTGCCACACACAGTTTAGGGGGGTGAAAACAGAGTCCTCACTGCAGGAGCATGCCAGTGGGCTCTGCCACAGTCAACATGGAGCAAAGTGAATGAAACAGCATCATTGTTCTGAAAACCCTAAAATGCCTTTTAAAATGACATTTTCCTAATCTTAAAAAAGTGCTGTTTTTGGCACCAGATCCATTTATTTCTACTGAATCATTGAGATTAAAGGGCCTGCAATGCCCAGGATCATCCAGTGTGGCTCCGAGGAACCGGGCCTCATTTGAATGACAGCTCCTACAAAATGTATCTATGAAAAAGCAACACAGGATCCCTTGTTTTCATTTTCCACAGGAAAAACGCGGCTATTTCTTTGCAACAAATATCAAGAAACATCTGTCCAGAGAAAAGACTATAAACAAATTCTGCATACATTTGGTCATTCAGACAATTCCAGCACTGAAGGGAAGAACTAGCGCTGACTAAAATGTGTATTTGCTGCAGATGAAAACCAGATTTAAAGAAATAACTGCAATGTGGTTTTTCATGAATGAAGAGCAAAATCGCCTTTTGTTAAAGTATATTCGTGTGTAAAGGCTTAATTCTTTAAGAATGTCAAAGGATTTGTTAATGTTGAAAATCATCCTATAAACTGTTTTAATTTTATATGTTTAAAGGAAAGATTTAAAAGGTGAAACTTAAGGCTATACCCAGTCTGAGTTAATTAACTATATAAAAAAACCCTGCTCTGACAGTTCTTGCCATGAGAAAGGTTGACACCTCGACTGCTGGCACAGGAAAGGCTAATTGCTGCTGGGAGGCCTTGAATACTCATGACAAAGGGACTTCATTAGACATTCGTCTTTGCCCCAGGCGAAGTCAATAGCAGGCTTGGACACTCACCCTTCCAGTGGGAGTGGCAGGAATCTTCATTCTCAAGGGAGAGGCCCCTCATTCAACTTCAAAGGATTTGACATTTGCTTACAGTTGAAGAAAAGAAAGAAAACTGACATGTGACTTTTGGGTTTGAAATTCTTATTTTTGCAACTGAACTTCAAGACATTTAACTTGGCAGCAGGAATGAGAAAACATGTGAAAAATGCATACATCTAAATCTGAATTTATGCTATTCACTTGAAAACTTGGTAGAATTTCTTATCGCGTAAGGAACAGAAGTTATGAAGAATAACCGATTACACAGAAAGTATTAATGTTGCAAACATAATATTTTGTACACTTATTCTAGGGGTAATTGTGCATCTCTGTACAGAATTGGGAAATGTTAGGCCAAATCTTTCATGGTTAAAATTGCCAAAATTCAACAGAAAGACTAAACCAGATCCCACAGACCTGGGAGATGGATTGAAATGTGACCCATGAAATATGTAACTTATGTATCTGATTTTCTTAGAGGGCATAACTACATAAATATGTGCTTGTGGCTAAGTTAGATTTTGGTTCCAGTGGCTAGGGGAGGTTCTAGTCATTATAAAAAATAATCTCATAAACATGACATCCTTTTTCATCCAATCAGCGAAAAGCAAGGCGGAAACTATGCTCTTGCCCAATCATAGCATTGTGGGTGTGGGTTGTAAGACTGCCCCTACCATAAACTTTAGTGATGTCATTTGGCATGATAAATAAGGGAACCTCACAACACACACACACTGATTCCTGACTCCATCCTGATTTCCTGTGCGGCGCCCTGTTCTGAATTCTCCATCTTTGTTCATGATTTCTTCATCCTTGCTCCTGACTCCAGATTTCTTTGCAAAGCCAAGGCCTCTGCATTGCTGAACTCCTTTTCAGCTAGGCCCAAATTCTGAAGCCATCCCAAAAATCTAAGGGAAGCATTTTGATACAGCCTGGCTTGCTACCACTAAATGCTTGCCTGCTCCAAACTTGCCATCCCACTGACCTACGGTCTCCAGTAACAAGAGTAGTCCAGGTAACCAGAACCACCCAGCTGACTTGTTCCACCAGATGTGCCCTGCTGATCCGTGTGATGACCAGAACCCTTGAGGGTCCAAAATCTTAAATTAAAGTGGACCATAAGTATTAATAGGAATCATAGTAAACCATAGCATGCCTTGTCCTATCCCAATCTCTAAACCATCCTATCTTTACCTTAAGGACCTGTAATGTTGTCAGAATCATTCTTGCAACCCTGTCTGTGATTCCTAGTGTTAGTACCAATTTTCTCTTCATTTTTGTTTTACTAGAACATAAGCCATTAGTGATTTTGATTAAATAAAGTAATTTCCATAAAGAAAACGGGGTATCCACCACGTGAAGGGTTACAACGGCCATGTAACTGTGGAGATTCACAAGCGGCCTTCTCTTTTTCTTAGCCATTAAAATATAGTTTAAGTAAAATTAATTTGTCATTTTAAAACCGATTTTCTGTTTTTCTCTGCTCTATTTTCCTAAAAACATCTCTCATTGAACATTGCATAACTCACTCAATTTAATAGCTAGAGACTTCATTTCAACTCTGACTTATAGAAAAGACCTGTAGCTACATCCCGCATGCCAAAACAATGTATTTCACCCAGTCGTATTAAAAACAGTTTAGTGCGGGAATTTGTATTTCTGCAAAGTTTTACATGTGATTTTCAATTTAAATTATTTCCAAACTTCCATTAGGATCCAAAGTATTTACTTTTGCTCATACCATTGCTTACGATTGTCAGCATCTTTCCCATGTTGCTCCCATAAAAATGTATATTGATTTAGGATTTTTGCACACTTTTCATTGTTTTGATAAGCCATTTTCGAATGTCATTTTAAAAGTATAAGATTTCCAAACTGTGTTTCTCTCTTGTTTGGGGAGGGAAGGTTGTATCTAACTTCTGTGTACTGTTCTTTATTCCGGAATACCTGCTGCTTACTCACAAATGTTTAGAAATGCTTATTTGTGAGTTGAGGAACATTGCAGGGGGAAATCCTAACCTAACTGCTATCTTTCCAAACAAGCCAAAAGTGTTCTTTTATTTTGTGTTTTATATTCTGTATTGCTAAAAGTGAATTTAATATGCCTTACAAACCTTTTTATTTGTATTGTCACCACATTGGTGATTGCTGCCCCATTTATTGCAACATATGTTTGATTTGAATTTGAAATAAATATAAATAAATACATATAACCTTTACCAACCAGCCTGATTCCTGGTCGATTGTGACCTGGGGGTGTTTTGAGAAGGGGTGTGATATGAGTGGTATATCACTCAGAATATTAACCTATAGACATAATAAAATAAGTATTTCATTTGCGCTCGGCATACTAGGCTGAGACCAGGGTGTATTGCCTGATTGAAAGCCTTAACAGATTTGGGGGCTTGTGCCGTGATTTTGAGTTTGAGTTACCACCTGTGACAGTCTAACACAGCAGACTAACCTGCAGGGTACACACACCTTGCTGGGTTGGTGTACTGTGCTACACTTTACAAGCACCTCTCAAAATAAATAATCCAAGACCAGGCCGGTCTGCAAAAGTAAATCAACCCCAAAATAATTAATAAAGAAATTGATATTTTCAAAATGGCAATTCCTGTAGAAATTAGCATTGCTAGGGAGCGCCGCCTGTACAAGCTTTTGTCAGGGGTGGGTGGCCAGAACAGAATGAACATATCTTGCTGCAGGAAATCAAAGAACAGGTCACTGCCATGGACCTGGGCACAAGGCAGGACAAGGACCCATTACACCAAGCTCTTAATGAATTGTACATGGCCCCAAAAGTTAAAGAGGAGCAGAGTAAAATTGCCAGAATAGCGGCCTACCTATATCTCCACATATGAGTAATGCAGGAAAAGCACGCTGAAAACATGGCTCTGGAAAAGAATCAAGTTGAAGCACTAGAGAGAATCCAGAATGATCCAGACCCCACAGAACAAAGGCTACTGAAGAGCCAAGAATTAGAGGCAGGATCTAGAGATTATGTCACAAAATTAAAAGAAGATCTGGCTCTCCTGCAGAAAGAGAATGCAGAGCAAGACACCCAATTAGAGGCACTAAAAGAGGAGTGTCAGGAAAGGGTTGACTCTCTGCAACAGAGGCAACAGAAATTGGCGCATCAACTAAATTATAGTAGAGTCTGTGCTGAACATATAGTCACCCTACAAAACCAGATAGAAACCTTGAAAGAGGAAAATAAATGAATTATGAGAGACCTACACTATCAAACAGAATTTGATGAGGAGCGCCAGAAATCCAATGTTAACAAAAAACAAAGGGATGACCTGGCTGAACAGAGGGGCACCCTAAATCAGGAGAGGACTCCTTAGGCCAGGAAGTAAGACAATTAAAACCTGAGCTAGAGGGAAGACAAATGGCCCTCCAGGAGCTCAATGAATTCAAAACAGAATATGAGAAGCTACTAGAGAACACCAGACGGGTGGAGGATGCTCTGGGAAAGAACACCAAGACCATTGATGCTAAAACTCAGGAGGTGAGTCTCCTGCAGAAGAAATTAGGCCAATATTCCCAGACCAGGCAGGAAGCACAGAGAGACAATGAGGCTCTCTGTGAAAAGAATGATGTGCTCCACCAACAGATAGCAATGCAAAAGCGAATCATTGAGACCAGTAAGGCCTTGATAGAGGAACAAAAGGCTCAGATGTGTGCTTATCATCAGGGAATAGGGGCTGACAGAGAAAAGGTAGAGAGGGACAGAGCAACCCCTGATCCTAACATCAGGACCCCTGTAATCAAGAACTCTAACCCCTTCAACACCATGACCTCTGCCACCTTCATGTCCACTGGCTCATATGAACCAGCGGCCAGGGGGACGGTAGAATTCAATAGAGTTGGGAAGATGGGACTGACAGATAGGCACCCCCCAGAAATTGATGAACGGGTGTCCCTGTACAGATCCCCAAATGTTAGGGCTAATATCTCTGATCAGGAAGACTCCTATGAGGGGAGAGTCAGGGAACTGGGTCTACAAAAATACCGCCTTCCAAAAGATCAGTTTGTTAAATTTGGTGGGGAACTCCAGGAAATAAAGCCCAAAAAGAGTATGCTAAAGACCTCTTCCGAGGTAGGGCAGTGGGGGAGTACTCTGCCAATCCTGTGAGCAGGGGAGAGTCAGAAGACTCTTCAGAGCACCACAGTAATAGGGAAGCGAAGCCCCCACATTCTGCAAGCCCTTCTCAAGCTCGCAGAATCAGGGAGTGCCTAGAGGATCAAGAAGCCACCTCCAGTAGTAGTGCCTCTGAGTCAGAGGACGAGTGAACTTGGGTGACTAAAACCAAAAAGGCAAACAAAATGCAGAGAGCTATGCAAAAAGATTTGTTTAAGGAGATCAAGGCAATTAGGAGTGTTATAACTCCCTATCATAAAAATGCAAAGTATTCGGTATGGGAACACCTTGAATTATATGAACAGATGATGGACACTTTTCATCTGAAAGACAGTCAGAATTGCATCCAGTATGGGAAATGGACATTCTCCCATGAATACTCCAGCTTCTTTGCGGGACTGGAGGATCAGAACCACTCAAGATGGTCCACCTACAGGGCGGCCATCTTAAAACACTTCTCTGCCCACAGAAACCCCGAAGAGGCCGGCAAGGCGGCCTACAATCTGCAAGAATTTGTGCAGGAACTCAAACGTGCCTTTGCGCAGACCACCAGGAGGATGCGCACAGATAGTAAGTAGAGAGTTCATCAACACCTTCTTCCATGCACTCCCTAAATACATAATGAATATACTCAGAATATTGAACCTATAGACATAATAAAATAAGTATTTCATTTGCGTTCCACATACTAGGCTGAGACCAGGGTGTATTGCCTGATTGAAAGCCTTAACAGATTTGGGGGCTCGTGCCGTGATTTTGAGTTCGAGTTACCACCCGTGACAGTCTAACACAGCAGACTAACCTGCAGGGTAGACACACCTTGCTGGGTTGGTGTACTGTGCTACACTGTACAAGCACCTCTCAAAATAAATAATCCAAAACCAGGCCGGTCTGCAAAAGTAAATCAACCCCAAAATAATTAATAAAGAAATTGATAATTTCAAAATGGCGATTCCTGTAGAAATTAGCATTGCTAGGGAGCACCGTCTGTACAAGCTTTTTGTCAGGGGTGAGTGGCCAGAACAGAATGGAATGAACATGTCTTGCTGCAGGAAATCAAAGAACAGGTCACTGCCATGGGCCTGGATACATGGCAGGACAAGGGCCCATTACACCAAGCTCTTAATGAATTGTACATGGCCCCAAAAGTTAAAGAGGAGCAGAGTAAAATTGCCAGAATAGCAGCCTACCTATACCTCCATGTAATGCAGGAAAAGCACGCTGAAAACATGGCTCTGGAAAAGTATCAAGTTGAAGCACTAGAGAGAATCCAGAATGATCCAGACCCTGCAGAACAAAGGCTACTGAAGAGCCAAGAATTAGAGGCAGGATCTAGAGATTATGTCACAAAATTAAAAGTAGATCTGGCTCTCCTGCAGAAAGAGAATGCAGAGCAAGACACCCAATTACTGGCACTAAAAGAGGAGTGTCAGGAAAGGGTTGACTCTCTGCAACAGAGTCAACAGAAATTGGCGCATCAATTAAATTATAATAGAGTCTGTGCAGAACATATAGTCACCCTACAAAACCAGATAGAAACCTTGAAAGAGGAAAATAATAAATGAATTATGAGAGACCTACACTCTCAAACAGAATTTGATGAGGAGCACCAGAAATCCAATATTACCAGAAAACAAAGGGATGACCTGGCTGAACAGAGGGGCACCCTAAATCAGGAGAGGACGCTTTAGGCCATTAAGTAAGCCAATTAAAACCCAAGTTAGAGGGAAGAAAAATGGCCCTCCAGGAGCTTAATGAATTAAAAACAGAATATGAGAAGCTACTAGAGAACACCAGACGGGTGGAGGATGCTCTGGAAAAGAACACCCAGACCAATGATGCTAACACTCAGGAGGTGAGTCTCCTGCAGCAGAAATTAGGCCAGTATTCCCAGACCAGGCATGAAGCACAGAGAGACAATGAGGCTCTCTGTGAAAAGAATGATGTGCTCCAACAACAGATAGCAATGCAAGAGCGATTCATTGAGACCAGTAAGGCCTTGATAGAGGAACAAAAGGCTCAGATGTGTGCTTATCATCAGGGAATAGGGGCTGACAGAGAAAAGGTAGAGAAGGACAGAGCAACCCCTGATCCTAACATCAGGACCCCTGTAATCAAGAACTCTAACCCCTTCAACACCATGAACTCTACCACCTTCATGTCCACTGGCTCATATGAACCAGCGGCCAGGGGGACGGTAGAATTCAATAGAGTTGGGAAGATGGGACTGACAGATAGGCACCCCCCAGAAATTGATGAACGGGTGTCCCTGTACAGATCCCCAAATGTTAGGGCTAATATCTCTGATCAGGAAGACTTCTATGAGGGGAGAGTCAGGGAACTGAGTCCACAAAAATACTGCCTTCCAAAAGATCAGTTTGTTAAATTTGGTGGGGAACTCCAGGAAATAAAGCCCAAAAAGAGTATGCTAAAGACCTCTTCCGAGGTAGGGCAGTGGGGGGGGGGTACTCTGCCAATCCTGTGAGCAGGGGAGAGTCAGAAGACTGTTCAGAGCACCACAGTAATAGGGAAACGAAGCCCCCACATTCTGCAAGCCCTTCTCAAGCTCGCAGAATCAGGGAGTGCCTAGAGGATCAAGAAGCCACCTCCAGTAGTAGTGCCTCTGAGTCAGAGGACGAGTGAACTTGGGTGACTAAAACCAAAAAGGAAAACAAAATGCAGAGAGCTGTGCAAAAAGATCCCCTTAAGCAGATCAAGGCAATTAGGAGTGTTTAACTCCCTATCATAAAAATGCAAAGTATTCGGTATGGGAACACCTTGAATTATATGAACAGATGATGGACACTTTTCATCTGAAAGACAGTCAGAATTGCATCCAGTATGTGAAATGGACATTCTCCCATAAATACTTCAGCTTCTTTGCGGGACTGGAGGATCAGAACCACTCAAGATGGTCCACCTACAGGGCGGCCATCTTAAAACACTTCTCTGGCCATAGAAACCCCCAAGAGGCCCGCAAGGCGGCCTATAATCTGCAAGAACTTGTGCAGGAACTCAAACGTGTCTTTGCACAGACCACCAGGAGGATGCTGTCATCCGCCTCCCTGTTTGGCGTTTGTATCCGCGCTGGCGGCTACGTGGTGGGAGGTCGAGCGGATGTTCCACTACGTTGTTTTCCCAGCGCACTTGACGGTCTAGAGGTTTTCCAACATAGCGCCCGCTGGGTAGTACTTCTTTCTCCCTCTCCCAGCGATCGCTGCGTTGCAACCCTCCTTACTGCGTTTCCTCGCATCTTTGGGTCTTGACGCTAGTTTTCCTGCTTTGGCCTTTCAGGCCACCTCTCTGGTCTTCGGTCCACTTCCTCTCCGGGCCGCCTTACCCTTTCGATTCTCTCCTCTCTCTGCTCCGCTTTCTTTCTCTGCTCGCTCCCTTTTTTTGACTTCCGCCTTTCCTTGCCGGCTGCGGCTCCCTTCCCGCGCCCGCCTCTTGCTGCTCTTCTCCCGGCTGTGTTTCTCTCCCCAGCCGCTTCAGTTCTCTGTTGATTTCCAGAGGAGGCGTTAGCTAGTTTCCCTTCCAGTGGCGCTGCCCTTTCTCCGGTTCCTCCTCTACATTGGATTCCGGCTTCACCTGCTTTCATCTGCTACCTACCTCAAGGACTCCGCTACCAGCTGCTTGCTCCAGACCATCTTCAGCTGCTTTTCTCATCGGAGGGGTTTTTCTGCCTGTTCAGGCTTTTTCCCTCCGCTATTGTCTGTTCGCGGGAAGGAAGTCCCAGGTTTGCTATTTATTAGCGCTCACTGTGGCTTCCTCTTGAGACAGACACGCTTCACACAAGAAGGAGAAGGACTACCTCTCACACAGACAACTGCACCTGGAGGACTTGGAATCAGGTGAGGAGAGTGGGGAGGAACGGGAGTTGGCGGACACCTGCAGTCAGGACAGTTTGCAACGGCATTCAGAAAAGATGTCGGCGGAAGAGCAAATACAAGAGCTATGGAAGGCCATTCAAGGAATGTCCCAAGAACTACAAACTGTAAAGGCAGAAACGTAGTCTTGAAACAAATGATTACTGCCTGCGAACCTCCATCTCCTGAACTTCCTGTGATGGCTCTCTCGACAGGAAAGTTTGATGGAACTCCTAAAAAGGTTAAAGAGTTTTTGGAGGCCTGCATAGTATATTTTACTTTCAGGCCCCGGTTGTTTGCTACCGATCAGACAAAAATTGGGTTCATGATTTCTAATATGACCGGCAATGCCCTGACATGGGTTACTCCGCTGGTTACTGGGGCTAATCCCATTCTGCATGATTTTGCTGGGTTTCAGACTTTGTTGAGACAGACCTTTGAGAGGCCGGAGTTGACTTATACCGCCTGTGAGGATCTACTAGATATCCGACAAGGGTCATCGGATGTTTTGTCGTACATCTCGGAGTTCAAGACGTTGGCGTCGGGCACTGGGTGGTCAGAACAGGCACAATTTGCCATATTTCGGCGAGGCCTCAAGGAGGAAATAAAAGACGAACTCGCCAGAGCACCCAGACCATCTACTTTTTCGGATTTGTTCTCTGCGGCCGTACAAATTGAGTACAGATTGCAGGAACGGCGTTCGGAGTGTCGTAAACAGCGACCCGCAGTCCATCCTGCTGATCCCGCCACATCCTCCACCGTTTCCTCCTCTCCTTCCCACACTTCAGACGAGCCCATGCAGATCGGATCTACTAGGGGACCTTTATCCACTGCCGAAAGAAGAAGGAAGGAGAAGGCCTATGTGCTTATTGTGGGTCTGATCAACATCTCCTTAAAGAATGCACCAAACTTCCTCAGAAACAACAGGGAAACGGTTTCCCTCGGCGCCAGTAGGGACCTGGTTCCGAGGGACTTCTGATCCATCCTCCAGTCCCTATGTTTCTCTTTCTATCTCGGCTCCCTGCATTCCGGAGGATTCCAGGCTTATGGTCTTACCGGTACTCATTGATGTCAATGGCAAAGCTGTTGAGTGCTTGGCACTCCTGGACTGTGGTGCCGCGGGGAACTTTGTAGACATCTTATGGATCAAACAGATGGGTCTCCGCAGACTGCCTCGCAAAGAAGATCAGAAGGTGGAAAGAGTTGACGGTTCTCCTCTCTCTTCAGGACCCATTACTCACACCACAGAGGACCTCTCGGTTACCATTTTCCAACATTCCGAGGTTATTAAGTTCGACATAATTCGAGCTGCCCATTTCCCGGTTATTCTTGGCTTCACATGGCTCAGAAAGCATAACCCTCATATCAACTGGGCGGACAATCAGCTAAACTTTTGTTCCTCTTACTGCAAGCTTCATTGTTTTTCCGAATGCAGCGATCCTCGGACTGTTACTGGGTCGACCAAGCAGCTGACCAGGGTGCATGCCCTACCCATATACAGTTCTCCATACTCAGAGGTGTTCGTCAAAAGAAAGCCAGCGACCTTACCTCCCCATAGGCCGGAGGACTGCACCATTGACTTGGGACCTAATGCTCTGGTTCCTTTCTGTAGAATGTTCTCTTTAACTCAAACTGAAAGAAAGGTTCTGAGAGACTACCTGGATGTCAATATACAGAACAGGCTTATTCAACCTTCCAAGTCTCCTGCCGGAGCTTCTTTGTTCTTTGTAAAAAAAAGGGACTCTAGTGAATTGCGTCCATGTATTGATTACCGAGGCCTCAACAAGGTCACGATCCGTGATCGGTACCCCATGCCATTAATACATGAGATCATCGAAGCCGTGCAAGGGGCAATTTGGTTCACCAAATTAGACCTCAGGAATGCTTATCACCTGTTACGTATCGCCAAAGAAGACGAATGGAAGACGGCTTTCCGCACTCCGTTCGGCTTATATGAGTACCGAGTCATGCCCTTTGGTTTGGTGAATGCCCCTGCTGTTTTTCAACGGTTCATGGACCGGATGTTCTCAGACTTGTTGTCAGTCTCCATGATCATATACCTGGATGACATCCTAATCTTTTCTAGCAATCTAGAGGATCACAAGGCGCATGTCCAACAGGTTCTAGAAAAGCTTAAAGATAACCAGCTCCTCGTTAAGCCAGAGAAGTGTGTTTTCGCTGCCACTTCAGTTCCTTATCTATGGTATCACTTTTCTGAAAAAGGCATCTCTATGGATCTTGGCAAGGTGGCAGCTATTCTGGATTGGCCTTCTCCGGCTTCGATTAAAGAAGTGCAAAGGTTTCTCGGACTCTCGAATTTCTATTGCACTTTCATTCCTAACTTCTCTGAGACTGTACTCCCCATTACTCATCTGCTCAAGAAGGTCAACAATCCCTTCCGCTGGACCAATGAAGCAGAACAGAGTTTTCATCACCTAAAGAACCTCTTTTGTACTGCTCCCATTCTGCGCCATCCTGACGATAACAAACAGTTCATTGTAGAGACTGACGCCTCTGCCATGGCCATCGGGGCTGTTTTATTACAATTGTTCGAAGGACGGGAACATCCCATTGGGTACCTCCCCAAGACATTGTCTCCTAGCCAACTTAACTACTCCGTGCTAGAAAAAGAATTGTTGGCCATAAAACAAGCATGTGAGAACTGGCGACATCTACTGATGGGAGCTAGACTGACTGTCATCATCAGAACGGATCATAAAAATCTTAAGGTTCTGCAGAATATGGAGTGTGTCAACTCCAGACAAGCCCGTTGGGCATACTTCTTTGCACAATATGACTTGCAGATTACTTACTTGCCTGGTACCAACAACACGCTTGCGGATGCACTCTCTCGGAAAGGTTCTAAACATGAAGAGAAGATACACACCCCTGAACCGATGTTCCACAGGAATAAGATCCTGAGTTTGGTCAATACTTTTCTGCAAGAGGTTCGAGCTGGTGTAGTTTCGGAAGGGACTGTTCCACAGCCCAGAGGAGAAACACCCTATACCGAAAAGGAGGGTTTATTATACCATAACCATCAGCTGTACATACCTTCCGGACCATTACGTCCAAAGATCATTAGTTGGTGCCATGATTCACTCACTGCAGGTCATCGTGGGAAGTTCAACACTACTGAATTGATCGCTCGATCTTTCTTTTGGCCGGAACTCAAGAGGGAGGTGGAGGAATACATACTCAGTTGTCCTGTATGTGCTATGGCGAAACCCCTCGCCGGCAAACCCTTGGGTTTTCTTACCCAACCAGAAGTACCTACTCGTCCATGGGGATTGATTTCTACGGATATCATTGTTGAGCTTCCCGTTTCCAACTCCTGCTCAAGTATCATGGTGACAGTCGACACCATGACTAAATTGGCTCATTTTTCCCCTCTACCTGGTCTACCTACCGCTACCGAGATGGCGGAGGTGTTTGCCAAGGACATTTTTCGTCTCCATGGACTTCCTGATAAGATCATCTCTGATCGTGGCAGCCAATTCATTTCTAAGTTTTGGAAGGCTCTTTGCTCCCGCTTGGGTATGGAACGTGCCCTATCTTCTGGGTTTCACCCACAGACTAACGGTCAAACTGAGCGCCTTAATGCTACCCTGGAGCAGTACTTAAGATGCTACAGTAATCGACTTCAAGACAATTGGGTCTTGTTGCTTCCCAAGGCGGAGTTTACCTATAATCACTCATCACATGCTGCCATTGGTCTCTCTCCTTTCTTCTGTACTTACGGAGTGCACCCTAGATCCCTCCTTCCATTCATACCGTCACCAACCAACTCCCCGACGGCTGAAGAGGTCCTGCTGTCAATATCTGATGCGCACATCACTGCCAGACGGTGCTTGGAGGAGAGTCGCATCTATAACAAGTCTCAAGCAGATAAACATTGTAGACCTTGCCCTGATTGGAAGGAGGGGGACAAGGTTTGGCTGTCCACCAGATTCTTGCCACGATGGGTTCACCCTTCTAAACTTTCTCCTCGTTTTTTGGGCCCTTTCCCCATTCTTTTCAAAGTCAATCCTGTTGCTTTCCGGCTTAAACTACCTTCTTACCTTAGCCGCATTCATCCTGTCTTCCATGCTTCTCTTCTCAAGCCTTTCTTTCTGGATCCCCACCAGAGAGCTGTTCCCGATCAGCCTTTCCCTCAGGTGGATTCCTCGGTTGAATATGAGGTCTCCACTTTGCGTGACGCCTGCCACTACCGTGGAAGATTGGAGTACTTGGTATCCTGGAAGGGGTACCCCAGGTCAGAGGACTCATGGGAACCGGCTTCCAACATTCATGCCCCTCGGTTGTTGGCTCAGTTTCATTCTTGCTTCCCCTATAAGCCAGGGGTTCTGCGCTCTGGAGGGGGGCATACTGTCATCCGCCGCCCTGTTTGGCGTTTGTGTCCGCATTGGCGGCTACGTGGTGGGAGGTCGAGCGGATGTTCCACTACGTTGTTTTCCCAGCGCACTTGACGGTCTAGAGGTTTTCCAACATGGCGCCCGCTGGGTAGTACTTCTTTCTCCCTCTCCCAGCGATCGCTGCGTTGCAACCCTCCTAACTGCGTTTCCTCGCATCTTTGGGTCTTGACGCTAGTTTTCCTGCTTTGGCCTTTCAGGCCACCTCTCTGGTCTTCGGTCCACTTCCTCTCCGGGCCGCCTTAACCTTTAGATTCTCTCCTCTCTCTGCTCCGCTTTCTTTCTCCGCTCGCTCCCTTTTTTTGACTTCTGCCTTTCCTTGCCGGCTGCGACTCCCTTCCCGCGCCCGCCTCTTGCTGCTCTTCTCCCAGCTGTGTTTCTCTCCCCAGCCGCTCCGGTTCTCTGTTGATTTCAGGAGGAGGCATTAGCTGGTTTCCCTTCCAGTGGCACTGCCCTTTCTCCGGTTCCTCCTCTACATTGGATTCCGGCTTCGCCTGCTTTCATCTGCTACCTACCTCAAGGACTCACTACTAGCTGCTTGCTCCGGACCATCTTCAGCTGCTTTTCTAATAGGAGGGTTCTTTCTGCCTCTTCAGGCTTTTTCCCTTCGCTATTGTCTGTTCGCGGGAAGGAAGTCCCAGGTTTGCTATTTATTTGCGTTCACTGTGGCTTCCTCTCGAGACAGACACGATTCACACAAGAAGGAGAAGGACTACCTCTCACACAGACAACTGCACCTGGAGGACTTGGAATCAAGTGAGGAGGGTGGGGAGGAACGGGAGTTGGTGGACACCTGCAGTCAGGAGAGATGCGCACAGATAGTAGAGAGTTCATCAACACCTTCTTCCATGCACTCCCCAAATACATAATGACCCAGCTGGTGAGGGACTTTCACGAGAACAGATCACTGGACTATGTCATAGAAAAGGCGACCCGTATTTACGAGGTACAGAAACCTGTAGATAGCAAAAACACAAATAAAACCCCAAACCAGCCAACACCCCTGAGGCTGCTAAGGTGGCGGAGGTGAAGGTTGCCCCCATTTTAGATCTGGATATGTGGGGGCCTAAAAATATACCAGTACAGAACCTATCCAATCAAGGAACCAGAAGGCCCTCGGGCCAATCCCAGACAGGTGGTAGTCAGGGATGTAATCCCACAAATGGGACCTCAAACTACCCTGATTACATTAGCCCCCGATACAAGGGTAACAAACCCATCCTAGGGTATGTGTAGACTCCCCCAGCTGGAGGGGGGATCCAACCAGGTAGGTACCCACCCAGGAAACTTCCCTCCTAACTTTCCCCAGGAGGCCAGTAATCCCCCAAATGCCGGGTTGAGTTTCTTCCCCCGGTACCCTCAAAACTGCAACCTACAAAACAACCCTCCTTTCTTTCCCAACTTTCCTGAGCCCAGACAGCCCAATCCAGGAGAGGGGAGGCCAAGGGGGGAGGGTTACCCCAATTTTCCCAACCCAGGGTACTATGGGAGAAGGGACAGTTACCCTTCCCATGATCCACCTAGGATGGACCAGAGACCCCAGTACCAGCCAGAGCGGGTGTCACAACTGGAGCACCAGGTCCAGAACCTGTCCCAGGATCTGGGTCGCATGTTGAGGGCTCAGCAGAACCCTAAAATGAACATGGCGGCTCAGAACCCCTCAAACCAAGGGTCTGGTACTCCAGAACAATGACGGGGAGAGAACCCTGACAACTCACCGGTTCCAAAGGAGGAGGCGCAGGGGTGAGGGGGGTGTAAAGCCTTAGACGAAGCTTCCTTCCTCACTTGTGAAAAGCCCCTGGAAACCCAGGAACCGGAACCAATATCTCCTGCTCCTGAAAGTCTGCAACCCAAGGAACAGAGGGCGGCTAAGAGAAAAAAAAGAACCTAAAAAGGCCCATTTGGCGGAGGAGGTTAGTGTCCTCCAATTTGAAGGAGAGGGGTCCTCAGAGGACTCTGGGAAAAAGATTTTCTCCTTCAGGGATGGGGGAACTCCTCCCAAAGAAAAATGGGTCCGGAGAGATCCTAATGAAGACTGGGTGAATGTGGGGACTGAGTTAGGATCACCCATCATTGAACCCCAGAATGATAATCCAGAAAACCACCTTGCCCAAACCTATTCTGGGGACTGCCTCCAAAAAGGGGGGGTGGCTCAGAATCAGAACCAGGGGAGACCCAAACTTCCCCGATATCCAACTGCCATATTTCTTATGCAGATCCCCAAGCTCCCACACAGAATCCTGCCCAAACTACTCCTGTGTCGGAATCAAGAGTCAAGAAACGAACCCACCAACTGGCCCAGAATGCACATTATCTTTGCCCCCTTGAGGAGAAGGAGGGAAGATTTTATGCCCGGTCCAAGTACAAGGGTAATGTACATTTTTGGCACTAGTGGACACTGGATCACGAGCCACTCTTCTGTCAAAGAGAGCCTTTGATCAGCTGAATTCAGGAGGGGGGAGAGGTACCAGAATTCTCTCACCCCTCTTCCTGGACAACTTCAGAACTTCGATGGGAATGAAATTCCTGTCGAGGGGACTGCAGATTTGGAAATTAAAATTGGGCGACACAAGGTGAAACACCCGGTCATACTCATGGTGCCGGAGGGCACACCCTGTCTACTGGGGAATTACATCCTGTGAAGGTTTTCCCCCCTAATAGACTGCGTGAACAAGGTCCTCTGTACCCAGACTAACCAGCCAATAAAATTAAAACATAGAACAAAACAGGATCATATTGAGTTCCATTTTCAGAATAACCAAATACCAGACGTGACAGTAATTTCTGTAGGACAACAAACTGGTGATGGGAATTCCTCTCTATTTCTGAAAATCAACCTTCTTTCCAGTCTCAAGTGGCATTCCACCCTGCAAGGAAATACTCTGAAATTCTATGCTAATTCACAATCAGAAATCCAACTTCCATAGTCCAAAATGATGGGAAACCAGCTCAAAGCTTAGCTGACATTCACAAAATTAGAGAACAGTTATTAATCCCTATTCAGTTAAATGAAGGGAAGGAATCTGTTCTCGCCTGAGTGTGTGTGAACAACAGTAAGAGCTTCATCAGCAAAGCCATGTTCCGAAAACTCCCAAAAAATTAAGCCATTCCCACATTTAAATTGATGGACAAATGGGAAATGGACCTCGAAACTCCCACTTCCAAACATCTCCTGCCTAGCAGGTGTATGCTCGAAATTTCTATAGGCAACAAAAGCATAGTACATAACTGTTGGGTCGTGGGAGATGTCCTTGATGCATTTTATTTAGGCAGTGACATTCTCAATCGCTTTGCCATTAATTTGGACCTGATGAACTACAAAGCTTGGGCTCGATTAGGGGGTAATCCCTTGGACTTTGATGATTCAGAAAAAGCATTTCGGTCAGCCCAATTGCTGGCATATGCAGTTGAAGTTCAAATTGGAGAGGAAGTCACCATCCCAGAATGAACACGACTATTCCCACTTAGAGTAGAAATTTAAAGAGGATAGAAACTGCAAAATCATAATGCATATGTTCACCTCAACGCCCATCTCTAACAGCTAGCGTTGGGGTTAAACCCAACACCATTAGTCAATATAGAACACAACACCATTCCAATATTGGTGGATAACAGTAACCTTAGGAGTATCACTCTTGGGGCAGGCACCATTATTGGAATGGCGGTTGATGACTAACATTTTTCCATAGATTTAGGTAATAAACTGATTGGACCAATCCCCAATGACTGTTTTGACAATGATAGCGACAATGACATAACACTAGACAGGATCTTCACCCGGCATGGGGGGAATTTCCTGGTGTACTCTTCCTGCCCTTATGGTAAGGAATAGGTGACCTGTGACTTCAGGAGGGATGAGGTGATCTTCCAAGTCCACAAGGACTGCCTTCCCAGCCTGAAATCCTCTGTCAAGGTCAATACTTTAACCAAGGACTTCTCCACCCAGCTGGAGGAGGCCGCTGAAATAGCCAAACCAGAGGTCTTTCCAGGCTTCAGGCAAATGGTTGAAGAGAGAGTCAACCTAGCTGATACCTGTGAGACACCGGAGCAAAAGCAAAAGTTGAAACAAGTTTTCTTAGATTTTCAGGATCTCTTTGCGGTGGACACACATGACTGTGGTCGCACCGAAATCCATACAACAATAATTCCCACGGACCCTGTTATGACTCCAGTGTTTGTGTAGCAATATCGCTTGCCTCTCGCATCCATTGAGTCCCTAACAGAAATAATTAAAAACCTTGAGTCCTGTGGGATAATTTGTCCTGTCCACAGCACCTTTAATAATCTGGTGCTGGGGATTTTAAAACCGAACGGCCAGTGGAAACTCTGTGCTGTCCTAAGGGAGCTAAACAAACGGGTCCATATATCCCGATGGCCCCTCGCCTACATTGACCGGGGGCTGGCCCAGATCCAGGGGTCAAAGGTATACACTGCCATTGACCTGACCAATGGGTACTGGACCGTGCCTGTCAGTAGGGAGGACCAATACAAGCTGCCTTTTACCTTCGGGGGCAGCAGTACACTTGGACCCAGACTCCCTTTGAATACATCAACTCCAGAAATTAATTTAACATAATCTGACACAAGGCCATGCCCGACTTGGGTGAAAGGGGTAACCTGGCCTATGTAGATGATGTTCTGATCAAAAGCTCAACTGTGGAGGAACACATAGCGGAAATCCATTATGTTCTGACACAGTTGAGGGTTGCCGGAGCAAAACTATCATTTCAAAAGGCACAGTGGTGCAGGACCCGTGTCAAATTCTTAGGGCATGAGATAACTCCAGAGGGTCTATGTCCCCAGGAAAAGAAAGTGGAAGCACTCCTGAAACTAAAAGACCCCACAAGTCGGTGTTAGCTAAGGAGCCTCCTTGGACTGACGAATTACAGTAGAAAGTTAATTGAGGATTACGCAGAGATCACAAGACCCCTGTCCCCTCTGTTGAAGGGGGGAGGTCAAGTGGGAGTGGGATCCAGAACAAGCAGAGGCAGTAAAGCAACTCAAAAGAAGCCTCTCACAAGAGCATTGTCTAGTTTACCCTGTAAAAAACAAGAAGTTCTTCTTGGAGACAGGGTTCTCAAATACATGCTTGACCGCAGTATTATACCAAAAGCATGACAAGGTCAATGAAGCCATCTGCTATGCAAGTAAGACTTTATCCTCTGTGGGGGAAAAATTCAACGATTGTGAGAAGGCACTCCTGGCAATGGTGTGGGCATTGAAAAATTACCGTCCGTTCATCTATGGGGAACACATCATTGGGAAGACTCCACACTAGCCTCTGCAATATCTTTAAAGTGACAGAATCTGGGCCGGAAATGTGAGTAATTCCAGAATGACTTCCTGAATTCTGTCAATGGAAGGCTTTCTTGTGGAGGTCAGATGTAGCCAAAACAAGAAGAGTACCCTCCTGCAAGGTCTGGCTGACTTGCATGATTGTGCCAGAGAAAACTGTCTCAAGGACGAAAATCTCAAAACCCAGGACAACATGGTGGCATACCTGAATTCCCCGCACAAAGTCTATGAAGAAGACAAGTGTGCGGAAATGCCCACTGTCTATGTGGATGGGTGCTCCTACCATGTTGACAACAACGGGGAAAAGGAACTGGTGGCCGGCATTGGGAATGCCTGGGTGAATGATGCCCCAGAACCCTCCACTGGGTACAAAATCGGTCCCCGTAGTAGTCAGGTGGCAGAGCTGATGAAAGTTCATCAAGCCATCCTCACTGCTGTCCAACACCAACTCCACGACCTGGTCATAATCACTGATTCAGATTATGTCTGGAACGGGTTTGTGGAGCACCTGGTTAATTGGAAAACCAAAGGCATGCTATGTGCCAACAACAAACCACTCAAATATGGCAAGCTAATACACAATATTGATGATCTGGTCACCTCAAGCGGGCTGACCATTTACTGGAAAAAGATCAAGGGTCATTCCAGAATAGAGGGACCAGACAAAACTGGAAATGGCCTAGCTGATCAACTGGCCAAAACCGGAGCAATCCAATGGGATCTCCTTGTTGGGGGAAATCCAGGTCACTGCTATCACTAGGTCCCAGACAAATGCTCACAATGAACTCTCAACTGCCCAGTGGCATAAAGAGACCCCAGATGCTGATTTAATCTTGGCTCAAAAAGGGGATCCAATCATTGGTAAGTTTTATCAACACATTGAGGACCCTGAGAACTTTTCCCCTGACGGATACTGATTGCATTGGGAAAGAGGACCTCAGAGTGTTGATGAAATGTCCAAAAATGTTCTGAATCCAAGACGGTTTGTTGGTGAGGAGATCCATATCTGGCTGTGACCAGTGGGTGGTCCCTACCTCATTCCGGAGCTTGATGCTAAGTCACTCCCATGATGCGGCCACAGCCGGTCATCGGGGGTTTCATACTACCATGGAAATCTTGCGAGAGGTTGCATACTGGCCACACATGGGGCAGGACCTCGCCCAATACTTGAAGGGGTGTCTTGTGTGTGCACCGAACTCCCCTCCAAAATAGGGGGATGACACTGCGTTGGTCAGATTTACAAGTAAATTTCATTGGGCCCGTGATTCGCTCTTCTAGGGGGAACAAGTACATGTTAACCGTAACATGCTTGTTTACTAAATGGGTGGAATGTCTCCCGTCCCCAAATTGCAAAGCAGAAACAGCAGCTGCCCTAATGATCAATCACATCTTCTCGCGTTTTGGACTACCCCAAAGGATTGAGTCAGACCGAGGAAGTCACCTCACCAGCAAAGTGATGACAAAGATGTGGGAGATACTTGGGGTAAAAAGGAAACTACACATTGCATACTGCTGTCCTCTAGTGGTGGAGTAGAGAGGTACAATAAAACCATTGTGAGCATACTAAAAAAGTTTGTGGCAGACTCTGGGCCAAGTTGGGATAGTCGATTACCACTGGTCCTGATGGCCATCAGATTTACACCTTCTGCTGCAACTAAAATGTCTCCATTTCAGCTTATGACTGGACAAAGAATGGTGCTACCACAGCATTTGATCTATAGAAACCAAGAGCAGACATTGATAAATGCCTCCACAACTCATGAGTAGGTTGAGAATCTGAGAAAACACCTTCAACATGCTTTTGCGTATGCTGAGCGGAATCTAGAAAGATCTGCAGACAGCATGAAGACCCACTATGATCTTAAGACAACCAAAAAGGAATATCAAGTAGGAGACAGGTCAATTTCCAAATGAACCAAGCCAAGGAGCGCACATTTTTGCCAAGCTGGTGGGGACCTTTTGAAATTGTGGACAAAATCTCACCAGTCGCCTACAGAATCCGCATCCCCAAGAGCGTCTTGACAGCAGAAAGAAAGTGGGTCCACATCAATCAGCTAAAGAGTTGCCAACCCAGGCACACTTTGCGGCAAATAGAGGAGTCCAAAGAAAACCCAGTGGGAGAGAATTCTGAAAAATAGGAATATTTCAAATTGTCACTGAATGCATGCGTGGAATATGTCAATGTCGCTGAATGCATGCGTATATCCCACTGCTGAAATCCCAATTGGGGGACAGTAGGGGAGAAAATTGTCATAACTGGTTTGTGTTCTATTTTATAGATGTGCACTGATTATACCTAAACAACCAAGGAGGACCTCCTCGGGGACCAGGCAGGAGACACCTAAGCAAATCCAGAGTGTCGCTCCACACCAGAAAAGAAAACCTGAGAGAAGGCTGGGGGTTTCATTCCTATTCCTATTCCAACCAGATCCGGCGGGGAGAGCGTGTCGCATCATTCGCTGACGGAAGAAGGACTTACACCGTACTAAACCTGCTTTTTCATGAAAAGAAACAAAAATGTCACTTGCCCGACTTCCCCACGACTGGAAGTCAAGCCGAAGTTGGGGGGGGGGGTTTGTGGGATATTTTGACCCATTCCAATGTGCCTCACTACATCCCTTTACTGCAATGGTGAAGGAAACAGCCCAAAATGACTGTGCTGACTCCTGTGCATGCCAAAATCTTTAAAACTGTGTTTGTGTCACAACCAGAAAAAGGCTGCACACTCTACCACACACATTTTAGGGGGGGGGGGTGAAAACAGAGTCCTCACTGGAGGAGCATGCCATTGGGCACTGCCACAGTCAACATGGAGCAAAGTGAATGAAACAGCATCATTGTGCTGAAAACCCAAACATGCCTTTTAAAATGACATTTTCCTAATCTTAAAAAGTGCTGTTTTTGGCGACAGATCCATTCATTTCTACTGAATCATTGAGATTAAAGGGCCCTTCAATGCCTAGGATTATCCAGTGTGGCTCTGAGGAACAGGGCCTCATTTGAATGACAGTTCCTACACAATGTATCTATGAAAAAGCAACACAGGAACCCTTGTTTTCATTTTCCATGGGAAAAACACAGCTATTTCTTTGCAACAAATATCAAGAAACAGCTGTCCAGAGAAAGACTATAAACAAATACTGGATACATTTAGTCATGCTGCAGACAATTCCAGCACTCAAGGGAAGAACTAGCGCTGGCTAAAATGTGTATTTGCTGCAGATGAAAACAAGATTTAAAGAAATAAGTTCAATGTGCTTTTTCATGAATGAAGAGCAAAATCGCCTGTTGTTAAAGTATATTCTTGTGTAAAGGCTTAATTCTTTAGGAATGTCAAAGGATTTGCTAATGTTAAAAATCCACCTATAAAATGTTTTTATTTTATATGTTTAAAGGAAAGATTTAAAAGGTGAAACTTAAAGCTAAACCCAGTCTGAGTTAATCAACTATATAAAAACAACCTGCTCTGTCAGTTCTTATCCCTGAGAAAGGTTGACACCTCCACTGCTGGCACAGGAAAGGCTAATTGCTGCTGGGAGGCCTTGAATATTCACGACAAAGGGACTTCATTAGACATTCATCTTTGCCCCAGGCGAAGACATTAGCAGGCTTGGACACTCATCCTTCGAGTGGGAGGGGCAGGAAGCTCCACTCTCAAGGGAGAGGCCCCTCATTCAACTTCAAAGGATTTGACATTTGCTCACAGTTGAAGAAAAAAAAAACTGACATGTGACTTTTGCGTTTAAAATGCTTATTTTTGCAACTGAACTTCAAGACATTTATTTAACTTGGCAGCAGGGATGAGAAAAAATGAGAAAAATGCATACATCTAAATCTGAATTTATGCTATTCATTTGAAAACTTGGTAGAATTTCCTACCTCGTAAGGAACAGAAGTTATAAAGAATAACCAATTGCGCCAAAAATGTTGCAAACATAACATTTTGTACACATATTCTAGGGGTAACTATGCATCTCTGTACAAAATTGGGAAATGTTAGTCCAAATCTTTCATGCCAAAATTCAACTGAAAGACTAAACCAGGTCCCACAGACTTGGGAGTTGGATTGAAATGTGACCCACAAAATATGTAACTTATGTATCTTAGTTTCTTAGAGCTCATTACTACATAAATATGTATTTGTGGGAAAGTTAGATTCTGGTTCCAGTGGCTAGGAGAGGTTCTAGTCATTGTAAAAAATCATCTCATAAACATGACATCCTTTTTCTGTCATCCAATCAGTGAAAAGCAAGGAGGAAACTATGCTCTTGCCCAATCATAGCATTGTGGGTGTGGGTTGTAAGACTGCCCCTACCATAAACTTTAGTGATGTCATTTGGCATGATAAATAAGGGAACCTCACAACACACACACACACTGATTCCTGACTCCATCTTCATTTTCTGTTTGGTGCCCTGTTCCTGAATTCTCCATCTTTGTTCCTGATTACTTCATCCTTGCTCCTGATTCCAGATTTATTTGCAAAGCCAATGTCTCTGCATTGCTGAACTGCTTTTCAGCTAGGTCCAAATTCTGAAGCCATCCCAAAAACCTAAGGGAAGCATTTTGATCCAGTCTGGCTTGCTACCACTAAATGCTTGCCTGCTCCAAACTCGCCATCCCACTGATCTCCGGTCTCCAGTAACCAGTGCAGTCCAGTGCCGTCCAGGTGACCAGAACTGCCCGGCTGACTTGTTCCAACAGATCTGCCCTGATGTCCTTTGTTAGACTGATCCGTGTGATGACCAGAACCCTTGACGGTCCAAAATCTTAAATTAAATTGGACTGTAAGTATTAATAGGAATCGTAGTAAACCATAGCATATCTTGCCTTGTCCTATCCCAATCTCTAAACCATCCTATCTTTACCTTAAGGACCTGTAATGTTGTCAGAACCATCTTGCAACCCTGTCTGTGATTCCTAGTGTTAGCGCTGATTTTCACTTCATTTTTGTTTTACTACAACATAAGCCATTAGTGATTTTGATTAAACAAAGTAATTTCCATAAAGAAAACGGGGTATCCACCATGTGATGGGTTACAACGGCCGTATAACTGTGGATATTAACAGGTGGCCTTCCCTTTTTCTTAGCCATTAAAATCTAGTTTAAGTAAAATTAATCTGTCATTTTAAAACCGATTTCTGTTTTTCTCTGCTCTGTTTTCCTAAAAACACCTCTCATTCAACATTGCATAACGCACTCAATTTAATAGCTAGAGACTTCATTTCAACTCTGACTTATACATAAGAGCTGTAGCTACATCCCAACACAAATACTGCACGTCACAGTATATTCTGCCCGTTTATCTTAAAATCCATTTTGTGAATTTTAGGTGGGAATTCGCATTTCGGCAAAGTTTTGCACGTGTGATTTTCAATTTAATTTATTTCCAAACTTCCATTAGGATCCAAAGTATTTACTTTTGCTTATACTATAACTTATGATTGTTAGCATCTTTCCCATGTTGCTCCCATAGAAAGTGATATTGATTTAGGATTTTTGCACACTTTTCATTGTTTTGATAAGCCATTTTCGAATTTAATTTTAAAAGTGTAAGATTTCCAAACCATTTTTCTCTCTTGTTTGTGGAGGGAAGGTTGTATCTAAATTCTGTGTACTGTTCTTTATTCCTGAATACCTGCTGCTTACTCACATCTGTTTAGAATCGCTTATATGTGAGTTGAGGAACATTGCAGGGGGCAATCCTAACCTAAGTGCTATCTTTTCAAACAAGCCAAAAGTGTTCTTTTCTCTTGTGTTTTGAATTCTGTGTTGCTAAAAGTGAATTTAACTGCCTTACATACCTTTTTATTTGTATTGTCACCACATTGGTGATTGCTGGCCAATATATTGAAACATATGTTTGATTTGAATTTTAAATAAATAAATAAATAAATATGACCTTTACCAACCTTTACCAACCAGCCTGATTCCTGGTCCATTGTGACCTGGGGGTGTTTTGAGAAGGTTTGTGATATGAGTGGTATGTCACTCTGAATATTGAACCTATAGACATAATAAAATAAGTATTTTGTTTACGCACTGCATACTAGGCTGAGACCAGGGTGTATTGCCTGATTGAAATCCTTAACAGGTCGAACTTGGGTCCTTCCTCTCTGCTATCTTTTTCTCTACCTGTGGTGTACCCCAGGGGCTAACCTCTCTCCCTGGCTGTTCAACCAATACCTGGCACTCCTTTCCCATTGCATCGCCGCTCTCTTCCCCAACTTTCAGTGCTATGCAGATGACACCCAGCTCATTTTCAGGCTACCCTCTGCCTCCTCCTCTCCTTCGCTTATCTCTGGCTGTCTGCCTGCTATCCAGGAATGGTGTGCCACCAATGACCTCTGCCTTAATACCAATAAGACTGAGATTCTCCTCATCGGCACACCCGCTCCCTCCTTTCCTGCAGCTCTCTGGCCAGCCTTTCTTGGCCCTCTTCCTGCTCCCACCTGCAAGGCAAAAAACCTTGGTTTCATCTTCAACTCCACACTCTCCTTCTCCCCTCACATCTCTGACGTCTCTAAGAAGTCACATCACCAGCTGCACCTCCTCAGAGGTATTCTTCCTTTCCTCTCCTTCCACCAGAAGCTCACTGTCTCCAGAGCTCTGGTTCTCTCTAGTCTGGACTATTGCAACAGCCTCTTTCTAAATCTGCCTGCTTCTACTCTCCGCCCTCTGCAACTTATCCAGAACAGGGCTGCGAGACTAGTCCTTGGCCTCAAGCCCATGGATCGTATCTCTCCAGGGATGAAATCTCTGCACTGGCTCCCAGTGGCTCAAGGATTAAGTTCAAAACCCTCTACATCATCCACAAGGCCTTCTGGGGCCTCAATACCATCAACTCTCTCTCCCTAAATATCTTCCTTCTCAAGCTCTCCGCTCATCCGCTTCCAACTCCCTCAGGGTCAGTCGCTTCTCCAAGCAACGAGTTGATGGTAGATCTCTTTCTTCGGCTGGTACCTCCCTCTGGAACAGCCTCCCTGCCTCCCTTAAACTTGAGGAGAACCATCTCCGGTTCCGGAAGCACCTCAAAACCTTTCTCTTTGCTTCTGCTTTTTCTCCTCCTCTCCTCTGCTGACCTCCTAGCTGCAACCAGAAACTGCACTGGCCACCTGGACACCCTCTGATCTCGGAACCAGGTCCGACCCATGTCAGTAGCCAGCGTCACACATCTGCATGTCCCACCTGACAACCCCCGCACTTGGGGACTGTTTCTGTATCTCTATAGTCCCCCCTACCAGCCCTTGACACCTGATGCCTGCAATTACCCATGCACTTGCCACAAGCTGGCCGTTACTTATTGTTATCTTTTCCCATGTACTGCACTGTCCTTGCCCCCCTACCACGCACTTGCACGATCTGAAAGACACTTGGCCTAGTAAGATCGTTGTCTGTCCTCCCTTTTGTTCCCCTCCCTTGCCTCATCGCGCCTTGAAACACTTGTGTATAGGCGCGTTATAAATCCCATATCATATCATCATATCATAAATTAAAATAAGGCAGTCCTAGTGGCGTTGTGTCAAGGGCCTATACTAACAAACCTGTGACCAAACCTTACAACTAATACAAAAAGGGTGTGGGATAGTTTTCGAGAAAAGAAAGGTGTTCACAAATAATATGTCAGGATGCGGTAGCTTGGGTCTTCCTTCCCCACATGTTGAGCATGGGGCAAGGCAGAATCCTGGAGCACAGTACACTCTCGAGCATCCCCAGTACAAGACGACAATTGCACTTGTAGCTATCAGGGCGGTCGATGGCCAAGTCTCGTTTCTCTTGAAAGTCTCTTGCCTTCGAGGGCATGATGTATTTAAATAACAAAACAAAAGTTCCTTCAACAAAATTAAAGTTTGTTTCCTGGTTTCACTTAGGGTGAGAATTCTTCACCCTTGGTTCCCCCTCTTCCGGACGCTGACCCCTCTTTACTTTCAGCCACCCTCCAGAGGGTTCACTATGGCTTTTCTTTCCTTGACACATCTTAATGTCTTTTTAAACAGTTCCAGAGGACATCCCTCGGTCGGGTTCACTTTTGTCAACACACTGTTTCCTGGGACTTTAGACTTGCCCCTTCCCGTCAACATCCCTTTTCCGGGTTCACTCTTGCCAACTTCATATTCACATTTACTTTCAATGTTCAAAGGATTCACTTCCCTTGCTTTCGTTATAGTTCTTAAGTCAAAGGCTTTCGACTGTACAGGGATTTTGCTTGACCTCCTGTATGACCACTTTTACCTAATTTGGTGACCCGCCTACGGCCTTCTGGTATCTGTAGTTTCACTCAGACGAGGATTGACCAGAGTTTCTCGGAGCAGTACCCAAGTGGTACCGGTCCCCTTTTTGCAGCTGGTCTCCCCATTACAATGTTTCAGTTCTTTGAACTTCTCTCACTTTGCCACTTTGCCACTTTCATTCACCACAGCCCAGTTCTTATCGGCTCTCCCCTTGACTCACCGGCTGTGATGAACTGCTTGGCTTTCCTCTTAACTGGAGTCAAGGCTGGTGCCACGGAAGCAGGAGTCTCCCTGGTTCCAGCTTATTAGCGTCGATACGCTCTGTGTACCTTTGATATCTGATGCAGCACACTTGGGATATTGTCCTTGGTCTCATGATTCCTTCTGCAGAGAGTTTGTGGTGTTTTATTGAGAAGGGCAGGGTTGTGTATCACCTCGGCATCCTCTCAATGTTTGCTGCCTTTCTCCTCCTCTTGACCTGTCGGGTCTGGATAGCTGTCTCGTCGTGCAGCCTGCCTTGCTTGTACTGTTCTCTCTTGCTCCACATTTTATCCCTTTGGGGAAGGGATAGGGCCATCAGGTGTGTGTGATTCTCTTCAATTGCCTGACTTTGCCTGACCCTTGTATTGGGACATGTCAGGTAAACGGCTCTGGTGTTAGCCTGTTGTGCAAAAAAGTGTTTGCGTTAGGAAATGGAGGGGGGGCAGTGTTTTTGAATGTCCTACATGGTAGGTGTAACGCTCACCTGACTCCCACAGAGGCGCTGGCCTGGTTTGGATTGCTGGGGCCTCTTCTAGGGTGATGCGCAGGACTCGTTAGATGGAATGGACCGGACCCCCAAATCTGGCTTGTCTGGCTCGTAGAAATATCCTTCTGTGTGTGAAAAGGGAGTATTATCAATCTGCGGGATAATGCTTAGGCCTCCCACTTCCCTTCTCACCCTCCACGAAACCCTTCTGCGATTCCCAGTGAAGTCTCACCTTAGGGTCTGAAAGGAAGAGCTCTCCATCCTGCTTCTGATGCAGGGGCGCGTTGTTATCCAGTTACTTTACTGGATCTCGGATTGGTGAGAGTTCAAGTTTCCTTGACTTTTCCGGTAAGGTACCGTAAGAATTCTGTTGCAAGTTCAAGCTTTAAATAACCATTGTCCGTTTTCTCTATTTCAGGTGCTGAATGAAGATTCCGAGTTATGAAATGGAACCGTCGAAGGAAAACTCTGGTGAGTTTTTGATGAGTGGTTCCTCTAGTGTTCTTGCATTAATGCACTAATGCTTGTGTCTTTTTCCCCTTAGGAGCCGGGGTTCGGAAATGCCGAAGATACGGCGCCGACCCGAAGTGAGAAGAGATGTCCCAATAAATATCAGGTAAGTCTTTGATGAGCGTTCCGCTAATGTCCTTGCATTCGCTCATGCTAATGTCTGTTTCCCCTTAGGGGCCGGGGTGCGGAAATGCCGAAGAAATGGTGCCGACCCGAAATGAAGAGGGATTGACCCAACAGGTAAGTTTTATGGTGGAAATTAAGCCTTTCTTATTCTCTTCCCTCGCGCACCTTTGTTCTTGTCTTTTTCTCCTTTAGGCGCTGAAATGCGGCGGATAATCCAGATGGTCGCTGATGGGCAAGAAGGCGCCTAGTAAAGGTGAGTGGAATGCGGCGCTGCAGCGAGCAATGCGATGTGCTTTTAAAAATGAATGTCTTCCCTTTAGGATCGTCGGCGAGATGACTCCGGAATGCGGATTAAGCCGGTAATGTCTCTTCTTTCTCCTGTTCTCTTCTCTTCTCCCTTTAAAGGTGTTCAGGATGCTGTCGGGCATGGCTGGAGTCCAGATGCAGGAGCAGACACGGTGAGGGTCCAGCTGCTAGTTGGAGAACAACGCGAAGCGTGAGTTGCTGCTTGGGCGTGGCTTAAATAGCCTTCAAAGTAGTTCCAGGTATGTATTCTTCCTCTAAGGTATGTATTCTTCCTCCGGCCACACCCGTGTGGTAAAGTAGTCCCATAGGTAAAATAGTCCCATTCAGGCCTCTAGATGGCCTGGATGTTGCAGCACGGTCTGCATCAGGTAAGTTCACAAAAAGCACTTCTTCACACAAAGTCATCCTTTATGAGCCTGGCACCTATGGCACCAGGACTGTTGTCCAACATGAGCCTGGTGCCAAAGGCGCCAGGACTGAGTCCAAAGGGCCCCTACCTGGGGCCGCTGGGACTTCCCTCGGGAACATGATGTCTGCCTCTGGGGTTGCTGGGCCCGGTCTGGCTCCTTGGGGGTAGGCATCATGACAGTACCCCCTCCCAAGGCCCCTCCCAAGGTTGTTCTCTCTGGAGGTTTCGGTTTGTTTGGGAATTTACGGTGGAATTTCTGTATTAACCGAGGCGCATGTACCTGGTCGCTTGGTTCCCAAGACCTTTCCTGAGGCCCATATCCTTTCCAATCAATTAGATAGAAGAGTTTTGACTTTGACACCTTGGAATCTAATATGTCTTTAACTTCGAATTCCAGCTCCCCATCTACTTGAATTGGTTCTGGTGGTTTGATTAGTCTGGTTCCAGGTTGTACTGGTTTCAACAGTGATACGTGAAAAACGGGATGGATTCGCATGTTAGCTGGTAGATCGAGTTTGAAGGCCACCGGGTTGATTATAGCTTTGATTGGGTAGGGCCCTACATATCTTGGTTTGAAAGTTCGCGGTCCTTTGAGTGGTAAATGTCTAGTCGCGAGCCACACTTGGTCCCCTGTTTGGTACGGAGGTGCTTCACTTCGATGTAAATCAGCATTTTCTTTGTACTTTTTCTTGGCTTGCTGTAAATGAGTCGTTGCTTCTTTGAAGGCTCGAGTTATCGTGCAATGCAAATGATCTACAGCGGGCATTTCAAGACTTTGAGGGGAGTCAAGGTCTGAGGTTCGGGAGTGATGGCCATATAAGGTATAAAAGGGGTTTGTCCCGTTCCAGAATGTACAGAATTGTTATATGCATATTCTGCGATCCAAAGAATGTCTTTCCAATTACATTCAGATTGGTGCAACATACACCGAAGATACTGTTCAAGGGTCTGGTTTGTTCTCTCGGTTTGACCATCGGTCTGGGGGTGGTGACTAGTGGATAGTTGTACATTGATTTGTGCCAGTTGACAACACTTTCTCCAAAAATGGGAAATAAATTGGCTTCCTCGATCAGAGACCAGAATGGATGGAAAACCATGTAAACGAACGACATTCTCAAGAAATTCCTTGGCCAGGATGGAGGCTGAAGGTAACCCCTTTAATGGGATAAAATGGGCCATTTTGGAGAAGAGGTCCACTATCACCAGGATAGTGTTGTATCCATAGCAAGGAGGCAGGTCTGTAATAAAGTCCAGCGACAAGGTGTGCCAAGGTGCCGGTGGGATGTCCAAGGGTTGTAAAAGGCTGGCTGGTCTTTTCTTTTGACCTTTATTTTGGGCACAAACTCCGCAGGACATCACAAAGGATTTTATATCCTTTCGCCAGGAGGGCCACCAGAATTGCCTTTTGATCTTTTCTTCAGTTTTAGCAATACCAGGATGTCCTTCCATTAATGTATCATGATAATGGGCAATAACGAGTTCTTGCAATTCCTTATGAGGCAGAAATAATCGCCCCTGGAAGTAGGGTAGATCATTATTGACGGAAAAGTGTGAACCCTTTTGACTCCATTCTTGCAAGGCTGTAGGGTCTAAAAGTTGTTTACTCTAGTTTGAATGTCCTCAATAGTTTGTAAAGAGGTCAACCCCAAAATTCCCTGTTCAGGTATAATCGGTACTGGTTCTAAGCTCGAATTTTTTTTATCCCATCCCAATCTGGGATAAAGCGTCCGCTTTGCCATTCTTGCAGCCAGGGCGGTATGTGATTACAAAATCAAACTCCGCAAAGAATAAAGCCCATCGGATTTGACGTGATGATTGAGCTTTGGCCGTTTTTAAATATTGGAAATTTCTGTGATCTGTAATCACTGTGATGGTGTGTCTTGCGCCGAGAAGGTAATGACGCCAAGCCTTGAAGGCAGACTTAATAGCTAATAACTCCTTGTCGGTGATTGCATAATTAACTTCAGGAGCCGAGAATTTTCTGGACCAAAAGGCTACAGGGTGCAGTTGGTTAGTTACAGGATCCCTTTGAGACAGGACAGCTCCCATGGCTAAGCTGGATGCGTCGGTTTCAACAATGTAAGGGAGATCTGGGCGCGGATGTTTCAATACAGGTGCAGAGGTGAATTTAGTTTTTAGTTCTTGAAAGGCCTGTTCTGCCTCATTAGACCATTCAAAGCATTTATTTTTCCGTAAGAGTGCAGTGATGGGTTGAACCACCCGAGAAAATTCCGGGATAAATCTTCGATAGAAATTGGCAAAACCAAGCATGCTCTGAACACCCTTCACAGAGCTAGGAAATGGCCGTTTGAGGATGGCGTCCACTTTTCGTGAGTCCATTCGGACTCTCTTAGGTGTCAGGATGAATCCAAGAAACTCGACTTCTGTGGCATGAAAAACACATTTTTCGAGTTTTGCAAACAGTTTGTGCTGGCGCAATTTCTCAAGAACTGCCTTGACATGTTTTCTGTGATCGGATTCCGAAGAGGAGTACACCAGAATGTCGTCGATATATACGATGACACAAACATCGATAAGTTCCCGAAGAACATCATTCATAAAGTATTGAAAGGCAGCAGGTGCGTTGCACAATCCGAAAGGCATCACCTGGTATTCAAAGAGTCCATATTTGGTGCGGAAAGCAGTCTTCCATTCGTCGCCTTCTTTTACACGCACCAGGTGATAAGCTCCCCGGAGATCTAACTTGGTGTATATACAAGCATCTTTTAAATGGTCGAGAAGTTCAGGGATCGGGGGCAGAGGATAACGATTCTTAATCGTTATTTGATTTAGGGTGCGGTAGTCAATACAAGTTCTAAGGTCACCTTCTTTTTTCGGCACGAAGAACAGAGCTGAGGAAGCAGGAGACTTTTACGGGCGAATAAAACCATTGGCATGGTACTGATCTAAATACTGTTGCAAATGAAGATTCTCAGGTTCAGTAAGGGCATAGATCCTACTACAAGGCGGTTGAGCATTGGGTACCAGATCGATTTGACAATCGTACGACCGGTGGGGAGGTAACGTGTTGGCCTGTTCTTTTTGGAAAACGTCTTGGAATTCTTGGTACTCAGGCAGTAGTTGTATTGTGGCGGAGGTTACTGTGGCCAAGCCCATGTTTGGATTTCTTGGATAGCAAGTTTGTGCACAATCAGGAAAGGTTATTCTCTTTGCTCGCCAGTCAATTCGAGGATTATGTGTTTCTAACCAAGGAATTCCTAGAATTACTTGAAACTGTGGGGCCTTGATTACGTCAAACACAATAGCTTCCCGATGTCCATCCTGACCCACTAGTGTCATTTCTGTAGTAGAATGCGTTACCGGCCCTGAGGCAATTTCGGTTCCATCAACTGTGGTAATGACATCCTTGTTGGTTTTCGGACGGAGAGGGAGATTAATCCTGGAGGCCAATTCACGATCAACATAGTAGCCGATAGCTCCACTGTCGATGTATGCCTTTATAGCATGCAACCGCCGAGGCTGTCTCGGATCCACGAGGACCATTGGCATGATGAAATGTGAGGTCAAAGAGTTTGTTTTCAAGCTCGGCAAGCGGACCTCTACGCTTGTCGGGCTTGGTCGTTTCCCGAATCAGGTTCTGTTAGATTGTTGTCAGTGGCTCCAACCACCTTCTTCGGTGGTTTTACCGGACAATCTCGTAAAAAGTGGCCAGAAGCCCCGCAATAAAGACATAATTGCTTCTGCCGCCTTCTTTCTCGTTCCTTCTGAGTTAACGGCCCTTTAACTCCACCGATTTGCATAGGTTCTGAAACGTCGGTAACCTTGGGGTTAGCATGAGTTTTGATCAACACTCGGGTTTCAAACTTAGACCGATCTGCTTTTCTATTATGAAGTCTGTGATCAAGTTGGACCACTAAGTCTATGTATTCCGCGCAGACTTGGGGCGGATTTACTATTTGAGCTAGAACGTCTTTAAGTTCTCAGCGCAGGCCTCGGTGAAATAATGTGATCCTTTTATTTTCTGGCCACCCAGTTTCCACAATCAACCTATTAAAGGTGGCGATGTAGGATAAGAGATCCTGGTTACCTTGTCGTAAGGATAGCAGTTCGTTGTCCAGGGCCTGCCCCTGGGAGTGTCGAGCGAATAATCTTTCCATGCTTGCCTGGAAGCCTTGAAAATCCTGGAGAATTGGGTCATCTTGACTTACCAAAGGAACTGACCAATCGGCAGCACAGCCGCTGAGATAAGATAATACAAAAGCTACCTTGGTTTGGTCATTAGGGAAGGCCCCAGGTCTGTATAGAAAGTGTAAGCGACATTGGTTCATGAAAACGGCATATTTCTTGGGGTCCCCAGCAAAACGTTCAGGCGGGGCCAGTGACATATTTCCAGGTAGATTGATTTGTACCGGGTTATTTGAAACCACAGGAGTGGGATTACCCCCGGAACCAGGTAAAGGAGTTTGTCCTGCCTGACCTTGCAACAGCTGTTTGGCCAGGTCATCAGGTCGTTCCTTGGATAGGATCAGTTCTCTCCTGAGAGCGTTAGTCTCCTGGCGGGCGGAATGTACTTCTGCCCGTAATTCCCCCAAAAGTTGGGCCAGCTGGTCTGTCTCGGAAGTATCCATAGCGCCCGGGTGGGAAATTGTAGGTCGGCTTCGCATTCTGTAACGCTCACCTGACTCCCACGGAGGCGCTGGCCTGGTTTGGATTGCTGTGGCCTCTTCTAGGGTGATTGCGCAGGACTCGGAAGATGGAATGGACCGGACCCCCAAATCTGGCTTGTCTGGCTCGTAGAAATATCCTTCTGTGTGTGAAAAGGGAGTATTAACAATCTGCGGAATAATGCGTAGGCCTCCCACTTCCCTTCTCACCCTCCACGAAACCCTTCTGCGATTCCCTGTGAAGTATCACCTTAGGGTCTGAAAGGACGAGCTCTCCATCCTGCTTCTGATGCAGGGGCACGTTGTTATCCAGTTACTTTACTGGATCTCGGATTGGTGAGAGTTCAAGTTTCCTTGACTTTTCCGGTAAGGTACCGTAAGAATTCTGTTGCAAGTTCAAGCTTTAAATAACCATTGTCCGTTTTCTCTATTTCAGGTGCTGAATGAAGATTCCGAGTTATGAAATGGAACCGTCGAAGGAAAACTCTGGTGAGTTTTTGATGAGTGGTTCCTCTAGTGTTCTTGCATTAATGCACTAATGCTTGTGTCTTTTTCCCCTTAAGGGCCGGGGTTCGGAAATGCCGAAGATACGGCGCCGACCCGAAGTGAGAAGAGATGTCCCAATAAATATCAGGTAAGTCTTTGATGAGCGTTCCGCTAATGTCCTTGCATTCGCTCACTAATGCTAATGTCTTTTTCCCCTTAGGGGCCGGGGTGTGGAAATGCCGAAGAAACGGTGCCGACCCGAAGTGAAGAGGGATTGACCCAACAGGTAAGTCTTATGGTGGAAATTAAGCCTTTCTTATTCTCTTCCCTCGCTCACCTTTGTTCTTGTCTTTTTCTCCTTTAGGCGCTGAAATGCGGCGGATGATCCAGATGGTCGCTGATGGGCAAGAAGGCGCCTAGTAAAGGTGAGTGGAATGCGGCGCTGCAGCGAGCAATGCGATGTGCTTTTAAAAATGAATGTCTTCCCTTTAGGATCGTCGGCGAGATGACTCCGGAATGCGGATTAAGCAGGTAATGTCTCTTCTTTCTCCTGTTCTCTTCTCTTCTCCCTTTACAGGTGTTCAGGATGCTGTCGGGCATGGCTGGAGTCCGGATGCAGGAGCAGACACGGTGAGCGTCCAGCTGCTAGGTGGAGAACAACGCGAAGCGTGAGTTGCTGCTTGGGCGTGGCTTAAATAGCCTTCAAAGTAGTTCCAGGTATGTATTCTTCCTCTAAGGTATGTATTCTTCCTCCGGCCACACCCGTTTGGTAAAGTAGTCCCATTGGTAAAATAGTCCCATTCAGGCCTCTAGGTAGCCTGTATGTTGCAGCACGGTCTGAATCAGGTAGGTTCACACAAAGCACTTCTTCACACAAAGTCATCCTTTATGAGCCTGGTGCCTATGGCGCCAGGACTGTTGTCCAACATGAGCCTGGCGCCAAAGGCGCCAGGACTGGGTCCAAAGGGCCCCTACCTGGGGCCGCTGGGACTTCCCTCGGGAACATGATGTCTGCCTCTGGGGTTGCTGGGCCCGGTCTGGCTCCTTGGGGGTAGGCATCATGACAGTAGGATGGGGAAGAGGTATAAAAGGAAGGGAGATACTGCATCTCACCTGTCAGTGTCCCACTCCCACTCCCTGAGGACCCCCCATCCAGGTGATCCTTCCTCCCTGGTCCACCCCCAGGAACTGTATCCTGGCCACCTGGATGACAGATCCCCCGGGGACTAGCAGGTGAGACACCTTCAGGTTTCTCACACCTGTATACAAATCCATTAGTAATCACAAGCTAAAAACCTTTCTATTAGCAAATGAAATCAGAAATGTAAAATGGCATACTATTGTTGTAAAATGTACCATGACCTTCAAACAGAAAATGCCCTAGTACAATTGATGAGTGGCACATGGCAGAAGAGATGAAGTGATGTAATGTTAAATGTCTAACACAGAGCTCACGTGCATTGTTAAGCTTTAACCTTTTCACTTATTTATTATTAGTGTATTTCATGCCCTATTTTATTTTAGATCCAATCTAGTCTGTACCTCTGATGGTGTAAATGTGTACCCCTGTCCATTTCGCTAGATGAATTCTAGGATACAACTGATGAATTAAATGTTATCTTTATGCACTGGTGATTTCTATTTAATGCCTTTCTATGTAGAATTAAATATGCCCTTTTAATTTACTTAAATATTATTTAGAGATATATTGGCCCTCATTACGACCCTGGCGGAGAGGGTTTTACGCCGGCGTAGTGCATGGCGTACCTTTCCGCCTGACTACGAGTTCCCGTAGCGCCATGGTGATTTTTACGCCTGCTTTTTGCAGGCGGAAAAATCCATGGCGCTACGGGACTTGTTGTTAATTACGCCACCGTAATTTACGGTGGCGTAATTAACGCCTTCCCCACTCCCATTATACCCTATGGGGCAAAAATGGGAATGGGGAAGGGTAAATGGGGATTGGGGACTTACCGCCCCACCAAGGTCGGCATGGGGCGGTAAGTCCGCCAACCACCATGGCGGAGTTGGCAGCTTAGCGCCATGGACCATGGTTCAAATTGCACCAAGGTTCTCCGCCAGGGTCGTAATGAGGCCCATTGTATTTTATATGGCACATAGCACTTTATTAAATGGTCCAAATGCATTTTGACAGTCAACGTAATTCTCAGAGCACTTAGCACTTTACTTTTGATAGTTTAGAACTTAACTGCCTGTATTTTTTTTTACTGTTGAACGGTTCCATGTCCATTTGCCAACAAGCATTTATTCGAAGTAATTTCCTTGGCAGCAATTACTTTGAAAATACCTCATCCATTTTCTTTTCATTTTGGAGGAGTCCGCCTGATCCCCCCATTTTCCCATGATATTACCTTCCTTGAATCTCCTCCCCACCCCTTTAAATCCTCTTACCCTTCCCCCTATATATTTAGTTGAGGTTTTTTTCAAAGTAATTTCAGCATCAGAAATTACTTTGAACAAAATGTTTGCCAGCAAATCATTGTGATACTATACTATAGGGCATTAATAAAGAATCATATGATATTGATCCTTCTTTTGAGTGTTATTTGTTTTTGAATATGTATATTTGAAAGTTTGTTTTACAGTTTTGCTGAAATAAACAATGGAAGATGCAATCATGACGTTAGTATAAAATAGAAAATCACTTTTTTCTTCATTTATCTTACAGTTAAAATAGCATTGGTTTCCACCAATAATATAGGTTTCCGCCAATAATATAGTGACAACTGTTAGGAAAGATTTCATATTTGAATGTAATTTTCCCTCCATGTGTCAACCCCCAAACATTTTGCTGCTGTTCTACCCTCTGATCTGAACTTTGCCAGAGAAGCACAGCCCTCAGCTGCACTCCTCTGGGCTTTCGCTCAATTCCAATGGGGAAACGGACATGCCCTTAAGACAGTCAGTACTGGGAGACTTTGTTTCCCTTAGTCCTTTCCTCATGTTGCAGCTTTTGTGCAACATGTAACAAGAGTGCAATGTAACTTACTTTCCCGCACTCTTGGGTCTCAAGTCATTCCAAAGGCCCTAGAAACTGCTGGACTTATCATGAACTGTGCAGGTGTGTCACAGACGGGACTGGTGGCAGCTATCATTTATCTTATGTTTTGAACCCTTTTTCGCCATGTTATCCGCGCTTACCGCGTTTGCCATGAATAGGTGGCCTGGCTCCAAAATGACCATGCCACGCGGTTCTTTGTCCTGTCCTTTGGCCATCTTGCCCCTGCACCTTCCTCCGGTCGAGCCGACCCGGGTTAGTCCTTATTTGGTCATGAACTTTCCTGCGAAACCCAATGTTTTCGTGGGCTTCTGCATGCCTTGTGTGTGTGCCTCCAGGATGTGGGTTGGGATGACTGATCCCAATACACATCCTGGGTCCCAGAGAGTATGGAGTGTCCTGAATGCCTGGGACCACCGTGGTCCGTGATTGGTCCACGTATGGAGTGAGTGTTTGTGAGCAGATCTCCCACTGGGTCCTCTCCGTTTTGGCGCGAAGGGAACTTTGGATAAGAGCAGTCTGAAAACACCACTCCCATGTCGATCTCCTGAGTTCACACTGAACAAGGGATAAGGAGCCAAGTATCCTGCAACAAGAAGCATAATCGAGGAACCGCTGGTGACCCGCTGGAAGGTTTGGCACCCTGAGCCCGCTGTCGTCCTGCGAGACCCCTCTGCATCTGATCGTCCTAGAAGGTCTGCGAAGGCGCTTTGACCCACTGGAATAGTGGGACCAACTATTTTCGGCACCTTCATCAAACCCTGCAAGTAAGCCTCTTCGGAAGTGTCCCTGGGCCAACCAGTGGGCTGACCAGCTTACGCAGGACACTTTGCTCTGTCACCGCTGCTGTTTTGGGGAAGCTCTTGAAACTTGGCCTACTGCTAGCTCTGTGTCCACGGCACCCTCACACTGAATTTCGTACACTTCTCATTCCCAGGTCTGAAGTGAGACGACTGCGCCCGGACCAGAGTAGACGCGGTTGCCGTGTTGCCCTGCTGTGGCAACGACCTGTGCACGTTCGCTGAATTTGTGACCCCCTTGACCCTGCATCCTGCTACTGCGGAACCTACACAGTGTCGAGACGTCCTGCTTGTTGCATCCGAACCTGCCAGCAACATGAACTGAACTGGCGAAGTCTGGGTCTGCCTGCATCGGGGATCAGTGAGTAGTCCATACCCCAACCGATGGCCCCCTCGTGCAGGAGCCCAAGCGGAGGTCTTGCTTGAGTAGTGGGGACTTGTTCTTCATCGCTTCATTCACCTTCCTGAACTGTCAGAGACCCTTGAAGAGACCTTATTTTGTCCATTGGCACCAGCGCGTGCAGGTACTATTGAGCACAAGGCTCCTCTCTTCGTAGGGTTTGGACTGCCTTCTAGTTAGGTGTATTTCTGATGTTGAACTGGGTCTAACGATTACTTGCACTGCCTGTTTTCCTCCCCATCTAGATGGTCTACATATTCTGTGCTCCTAACTCCTTAGACCCCTCGGTCTTGTATATATATTGTATTGATTGTGATGTGTTGGTTTACTTTAGTATTATTGTACTTCTTTGCTATGGTCGATGTTACAAAGGCCTTGTAATAAATGTGTCTATATTTTAAATATAACACCTGTCTGGAGTAATTCGTAAGTGTCCTTGCTTTGTGTGCTCATTGAGGTCTTTCAGTCATCCTCACCCCTCTTGAGACTTAGTCTTGACCGCCGCCATCGCTACCCTGATTGGTCTGGCTTGTCCAGAGTTTACCCTGTTCCAAGAAACTAGGCTGGCCTTCTGAACCTCTGCCCCTCCAGGTCAGAGTTCAGAAATCCATCTTAACAAATTGGTGTACAGCGGTGGGATAGGACTGAAGGTATCCAGTCTTGCATACGAGTGAAGGCATTTCAAGTTATTTCTAACAGGACACATAGTGAACTGTCGTAGTATAACTTTTTAAAGGCCATAGTCCTATCTAACAGAATGGAAACAAGTACCTTGTTAACTTTAAATGCTTCTAAATCCGAAATATTGAAAAAGATGTATGCTGAGAGAGGTGTCTCCTCTCAGGGCACGAAAATGGAAATGATCCAAGGAATCATGGCCTGGCAAGAAGGGCAACTTAGTGCTATAGCTTCAGAGGACAGTGCAGAAGGAGGTGGGGCTGCTCTCACTGGTAGAACCGATAGTTCTGCCGCTGCACTGATCCACAGTAACCATGAAGACATGGAGGATGTAATGTCTAATGTTTACTTTGCCAGTGCTGATGGGGAGGCCATACTTGACTTCAAGAAGCAACAACTGCTGTTTAGGCAGAAGGAGCTTGAGTTCAATATGGCCAAACTAAAAATAGAACAGGCAGAAAAACAGAAAGACAGGGATCACCAGTTGGAACTGGCCAAGCTTCAAGTTGCCAATGGATCCAAGGGTCCTGGACATGGGTCTGGGGCCTCCTCTCATCCAAGGTTTCCAAAAGATCTGCTCAGTGTGTATGAGGAAAAGAATGACATTATGGGCTGGCTGAATACATTTGAGTATGCATGTGAAGTTCAACATGTTGACAATGCTGACAAAATTGCCTGGTTACTTAACAGACTGCCCCATTCTGGCTGCAGTGCCATTATGGAAATGTCGAAAGCTGAGAGAGCAGATTTTGCAATGTTGAAGCAAACTCTCATTTTAAAGTTTGGAAAGACTCCTGCCCAATACTTAAAAAGATTCAGAGAGTATAAGAAAAAATAAGGTGGTACTTGGGTATCTTATGTAACTGAATCCTTAAAAAACTTGACTGGCTGGGTTGAAGGTTATAAGGTTTCTACCTTTGAAGGTATGATAAGCCTTGTCATGCTGGAACATATTTTTGCATCTTCTTCCCCTGAGCTTAAGCAGCATTTGGCAGATTCAAAGGAGATAGATCCTAAGAATCTTGCCATTGCAGCAGATTTATGGGTGTCCCATCGGGTGTCCCATAAGGACAAGATTCATCCTGGTAAGCAGGAGGAAGGGAAAAAGTCCAAAGATAAGGAGGGTGGGGAAACTGATAAATCTTCTTCCCAAAAGGGCCACAAAAAGAAAAATAAGGGTAGGACACAAGAGAACTCACAGGGTAGTGGAGGTCAGCCTCCGAAATAGAACTCTGGTTATAATAAGCCTCCCTATGTGAACAGACCCAATGGATCTTGTTTTGCTTGTGGGGCAACTGACCACATGAAGGGGGATCCCAGATGTAAGGTCAAAACCTTGGGGGTCCACTCCGCTAATCTGGCCTTCTCCTCTTATGAGGAAGAATAGATTACCAGAGCATCCTTCTCATCAGACTCCTTCCCCAGTGGGATAGAAGCTGAGGTAGTTTTAGTTTCCCTGGTTTCCTGGGAGCCTAAAGTCTCAGAGGCTTGTGCTAGGATTCCAGATAACACCAAGCACTACTTCAAGGACAGTGTTCTGATCAATGGAGTAGATACTCCAGCTCTTAGGGATAGTGGGTGCAGTCGAACTGTAGTGGACTCTACCTTGGTAGACCCAGAGGAAGTTGCCAGAGCTACTATGATGCCCACTAAGTTGGCTGATGGCCCACCTCTCATGTTCCCAATAATACCTGTAAATCTTACTATCAATGGTACAGCAGTCCGGATTCCAGTGAGCATTCAGAGGAGTGTCCCAAGAAAGGTCTTGTTGGGCAATGATCTCAGAGCTTTAGGGCTTGTGGGAGATACTGCTGACAGACCCTGCACAAGGTCTCAAACGAGGGCAGCACTGGCCAAGACCAAAGCCCTGCCACAGCCAAAGGGGAAACCCAAGGCTAAAGGAGTCATAAAACCAAAAAGAGGGAAAGAAAATATTCCCCCTAACTCGCCTACCACGGAGGTGGAGGTATTTGGTCAATCACCCGGACCTGACGAGGAGGTGGTGATGCCTGAAGTGTTTGACCCCAATGACCATCCTGAACTAAACGATTTCTTAGTAGAAGGTGGTCCTGACAGGGAAGAATTCAGTAAAGGCCAACGTGAGTGCCCATCTCTGGAAGGCCTAAGGAGACAGGCCTGCTCCCACTTGAGGGTGAACCTCCTGGGAAGCAACAGATTTATTGGGAAGGTGGGCTCCTGTATAGTGAGCCTACAGAGTCTACAGAAGGAGACCATAGGAGGTTGGTGGTTCCCCGTGCTGTAAGACCCTTCCTCCTGCAGCTGGCGCATGAAGTGCCCCTTGCTGGTCACCTTGGTATTAAGAGGACCAAGCAAAGGTTATCTGTGCACTTCTACTGGCCCAAGATGGGGGTGCAAGTAGAACGTCACTGCAGGAGTTGTGCCTCCTGCCAGTTATCTGGCAAGAGCGGTTCAACAATCCCATCTCCATTGGTACCACTCCCAGTTGTGGGAGTACCATTTGGGAGGGTAGGGTTCGACATTATTGGTCCCCTTGGCCCCCAAACATCCTCAGGCAATAGGTTTATCCTGGTGCTGGTCGACCATGCCACCAGGTGTCCTGAGGCCATCCCATTGAAAACTGTGACTGCCAAGTCAGTTGCAAAGGCTTTACTTGGCATCTTTACTAGGGTTGGCTTCCCTAAAGAAGTTGTGTCTGACAGAGGCAGCAACTTTATGTCTAAGTAAATGCAGGCTATGTGGAAAGAATGTGGGGTCACCTATAAGTTTTCTTCCACATACCACCCCCAGACCCATGGTCTGGTGGAACGGTTTAACAGGACCGTGAAATGTTTGATTGGGGCTCTGGAAGAGCCTCAAAGAAGAAAATGGGATCTTCTTTTACCATGCTTACTGTTTGCCTACAGAAAGGTACCACAAGAGGGTGTTGGCTTCAGCCCCTTTGAACTTCTGTTTGGTCACCCTGTGCGGGGACCCTTAGCCATAGTCAAGCAGGTATGGGAAATGCCCACTCCCCCTATTACTACCAACGTGGTAGACTATGTGTTAAGGCTCAGAAAAAGGATAATACTCCTGATGGGTCTGGCTAGTGACAAGTTGAAGGCAGGACATGCTCTGGTGAAACATTGGTATGACCAGAAAGCTTCCCTCATCAACTTCACACCTAGAGCAAGTCCTGATCATTAATCCCCTAAGGCCTAGAGCTTTACAGGATAAGTGGTCAGGCCCTTACACAGTGGTGGATGCCAAGGATGGCACTCTGTTAAGAGTGGCACAGGACACCCGGGAAGGGTTTGGGTGGTTGTGCCGAAGTAAGGTGGACAGATAAGTACACACACAGCTGAAAGTAAAGAGAACGAAGAGTAGGCAAGTGTAGCAAGGAAATAAGGTACAACATAATGGATTCCCTCCAGGGGTGTATGCAGATAAAGCAAAAGAGTATTCCACGGACCTTAGGAAAAACTCTAGCCTTCTGCACAGTTTGCTATAACAGAGGCCCACGCAGTTTGCTCATGGCTTGGAACAACAGCTATGGGTGTCTCTGAGCTGGGGAGAAATCCGCTGAAAATTCCCACTATTACCACCGGCGGGAAATCCGCCTGCGGTATTAGCGCGAAGATTCCCCATTGTGCCCAATGGGGAATGGGGCATTCCCGAATGGGCTCAGTGGGGAATGGGGACTTACATTACTGCCAAACTCGTGATCTGGCGCTATTAGCGCCGGGGAGTTCAGCGGTAGGGCTAATACTGCCCACGCTAATAGCGTTACCGCCCAAGTCGTGATGAGGCCCAAAGTCTTTGGAGCACAAAACCCAACAGTGTGTTCATGGACAGAGGAACTGTGAAAGACTGCTGCAGGCTCCATGGCAAATCTTGCTTTGAAAGGCAACAGTAAGGTGTTGAAAGATGGATCCAGAGGTACAGCAGAGTTGGTTGCTCTAGGAAGGTTTTCCAAGGCATCAGAAGTAGCAATGGCAAAGTCAAGATTAGCCGCAGAGAATACAGGAGTCACAGCAGCGGGTTCTCCATGATTTGTAGGAAGTTCAGAAGCCACAGCAGCAGGGAGATCATGAATGGCTGTAGATAGTTCCGATGCTGTAGCAACTGGGTGTGTGGGTGCCATAGGAGAACCAGCGGGCTGGAACGCACCTGAGACTGGTAGAGTAGAGTCAGGTAATTTAAGTGCCACAGAGGCATCAACAGGAACAACCGGAGCTGTAGTCTTAAAAGAAGAGCTGTTAACTGGCTTAGCAACAGGTACTGTCCTTGCAGGCAGAGAGGAAGGGGGTGCTTCTACTGCAGAAAGAGTGATGTGAGATGCTGCAACAGTAGCAGATTTTGAAGTATTAGCAGGAGGAGCAGCAGAGATTGGGCTAGCAGATACAGTAACAGGTAGTATGACAGATGTGGGGTTAGGATAGGGTAGGCATTCTGAAGGCTGATCTTCAAAGTCTGGTGTGCTCAGATTGCTAGCTGGGTCTGGGGTATTGACTGATGGAAAGGCTGGATTCCCGACAGGTACTGGGTATTGTTCAGAATCTGACTCGTGGTCTGATGTACAAAAACCCTTAGAAGCAGAATACATTTCTGATTTGATCACTTCAGAAGAGGCTGTAAGTGTGAGTAAAGGACAGTAGTCAGGTGTAAGAGCGGAACAATCCTTTGACTCAGAAGGATCTCTAATCAGAAGATTACACTTGTCTTGTGGTGTAATGGCAGTGTGAGTGATTTGGCCCACCAAAGGAGTTAATTCTTTACTGTCTGTACAACAACCTGAGTTACTGTGGCTGGAAGGTGAAAGAGCTGTGTCAGACTTTAGAAGGGATGCATATGCAAAATTTAGGTCTTCCATCTGCTTGGTATAAGTCTGTATCCTATTCTACGTGGCAATTCCAGGCCTTATCATGTTGATCTCTAAAGACAGAATATCGGGAGTAGGACATAGTGTCAGAAGGTCTGGAATATTGTGTCCCTTCATTAAATATTTACTATGTAAATAAACAAAGTCATCATAGAGATCTTCGGTCTGTCTTTTAAGGCGTAGGAGTTGTTCTTGAAGCAGGTATGTACAATTAGCATGATCTAAAGCTTCAGAATCTGGTGTAGCAGAAAATTTGGTTGTAGCAATAGGAAGACTCACCTTGAGGTTGTTGTGGTTAGTAGATACTGGGGAAGCATTCAGACAACCGATGGTCAGTATTGGTCTTTTGTACCCAGGACTAGGTGCACTAACCTCAGGATACTCAATGCCTTGTCCTGTCAAATGAGGGTTTCCAGCAGTCTGGGGAGCTTGCCAAGCTGATCTTGAGCATATCACTCTGGCAACAGCGTACTCTGGTTTAGAGTCTCCCACAATGAGTGCTATATCCTTGGCTGTAGCAGTGTTAGAAGAATTGTCAGAAGACGCAGGAGTGTTTTTCACTGTGTGGGCTAACAAGATCTGTAAGAATTCATTATCTTGCTGTAGCTCTTCAACAGATAAGGACTGCGGATCATAGTCGCAAATGTCATAATAGTTATACATGGAAGAAGGGTCAGCAAGCCAGTGAGTGTAGTACCGTGCTTGTAAATCTTTGTTTACTAAGGCGAGACTGTTCTTTAGACTAAGGTTCTTGTTAGCTGTCTTTAGGGAAACTATAGATTTTTGCAAAGGTTTCTTAACCCGAAAGGAAAGCATCCTTGGTCTGTGTGTGTTTTTCCTGCTTATGGAACAAGACATTTTTGGCTCTTGCATTCTGTCACGGATGGCACTCTGTTAGGAGTGGCAATGGACACCCGGGAAGGGTTTGGGTGGTTGTGCCGAAGTAAGGTGGACAAATATGTACACACACAGCTGAAAGGAAAGAGAACGAAGAGTAGGCAAGTGTAGCAAGGAAATAAGGTACAACATAATGGATTCCCTCTAGGGGTGTATGCAGATAAGGGAAAAGAGTATTCCACGGACCTTAGGAAAAACTCTAGCTTTCTGCACAGTTTGCTATAACAGAGGCCCACGCAGTTTGCTCATGGCTTGGAACAACAGCTATGGGTGTCTGTAATGCAGAAACGAGACAAGGGAAGGGGCAGAGGTTGCCTGACGGAAACCAACAGACAAGCTCTGTACAAAGGGTCTACAAACAGTACAAGAGAAGACACTAACAAACAAATCCAGGAAAAAGAAAGTCAATAAGCAAACTAGCAGAAGGAAATGAAGGGAAAGCTGTGTAACAGGATTGGAGAGGGATAAAGAACAGAGGGTTGAAAACAAGGAAGAAAGTAAGGGAGCAGCAGTCAGGAAAACAGGGGGACTGCAATAACGGAAAGTAAATAATGTAGGTGACCTGTTGTGGATAGCAGAGGACGGTAGGGTACAAGGTTGAGAGCTCAGAAGAGCAGGAAAGCAATGAGCAGGCCCCAAAGGAGCAGGGCTGGAAGGAAGGAAGCCCAGAGGGAAAGGGCTTAGGGCAGCGGAGTGAAGCAGGCTGCAAGGCAAGGAGCCCAGAAGACAAGGGCTGAAGGCAGAGGAGTGTAGCAAGCTGCGAGACAGGGGGCCCAGAGGACACGGGCTGACGGCAGCGGAGTGAAGCAGGCTGTAAGGCAGGGAGCCAAGAGGAGCAGGGCAGCAAGGAGTGAACCCCGAGGAGCAGGGCTGTGAGGCAGGGTGCCCAGAGGACAAGGGCTGTTGGAGTGGAGTGAAGCAAACTGCAAGGCAGGGAGCCCAGAGGACAAGGGCTGTGAAGCAGGGAGCCTGGAAGGCTATGGCTGTAGGCAGCGAAGTGTAACAGGCTGCAAGGCAGGATGCCCAGAGGAACAGGGCTGAGGCAGGGAGCCCAAAAGGCTAGGGCTGTAGGCAGCAGGGTGTAGCAGGCTGCAAGGCAGGACGCCCAGAGGAGCTGGGCTGAGGCAGGGAGCCCAAAAGGCTAGGGCTGTAGGCAGCAGGGTGTAGAAGTCTGCAAGGCAGGACACCCAGAGGAGCTGGGCTGAGGCAGGTAGCCCAGAAGGCTAGGGCTGTAGGCAGCAGGGTGTAGCAGGCTGCAGGGCAGAGAGCCCGGCAGGGCACTGGAACAAAAGCAGGAGTAAGCAGGAACAGCATACAAAAATTCGTAGCTCAAAGCAAAAAGGTGCTGGAAGGACTCTTAATGCAAGAGACTGCGCTCCTGCAGGCAGCAGCCTTTATACCGCCCTGCCCAGCACAGAGGCAGGCTAATTGGTCGCACCTGGATCCGCACACCTGCATACAATCTGCCTCCCCCCTCTCTGTTCCTGAGCTGGTGGAAGCAGAGCTGATCCCTAGGGCTTCTGGGGATTGTAGTTCCGATGATGATAAATAGGAATAGCCAGGAATAGATAGTTATAGCCCAGTGCATTGTGGTAAGTGTAGTTTGTTGGGAAAAATTGAAAAGCACCAAAGTCTCGCAAATGGGAAATAGGATCCAAGAAGTGAATAGCTGTTGATCCAAAAGTTTTCTGTAGATAAATAACCATTAGTCCATAATGATCGCCAATGTATGCGCACATGGTGCAGGCATGAAAGTGGAGCCCCTAGGTGTGGTCAACCATTTAGTGGACTTTGGGAGGCCTGGACAGGCCCCAAAAGTGTTCCATGTAAATAGGCTGAAGGCTTTCATCCCAAGAGTTGAAATCGCAGCACTGCTATTGGCTTCAGATGTTGAGGAAGAGGAGTCTGAACCTATCCCTGACCTTTTTCAAAGCAGTCCTTCAGATAACTCCTTTGAGGGTGTCCGAGTGGCCCCTCACCTGACTTCTGATCAGCAGGCTGAGGTAAAAAGTTTGCTTAGGCAATTTTCCCCCCTGTTTTCACAGTCCCCTGGTTTGACACCTTGATGCAAACATAACATAGACACAGGAGACAGTGTACCTACCAAACGTAGGGGATACAGAATGTCAGACAAAGTACGGTCTTACATTAAGACAGAGGTCAACAGAATGTTGGATCTTG